>NC_057865.1:216088748-216429373 GCF_019393635.1 Dromiciops gliroides
TTCACATGCACAATCTTTCGGGGACAAAACTGCGAAAAGTTAGAACGGTTGTAGGCAGAATGGCATCTTTGCTCATTCCACTCTCCCACATCCCCAAGCAATAACATCCATTCTATTTCCTCCCTCAAGATGGGAGGGGGCCCACTCTGAAGAAAATCTCCATGCTACCAACTAGCTGGCTGATCGACTCAAAGTGCCCCGAAAAGTCCCCAGAAAAGTGGGCCGGGGATTAGGCTTCTGAATACCCCAACCCAAATTAGGGGGGAAAGGAAGCTTCTTAGGTCCAAGGGAATCTATCTTGCTTTCCTTTTTTCTTTTCTCTGCATGTTTGGAGCAGAGGGCCTCTCACAAGATGGGAGAATAATAAAAGTTGGTTGAACGTAACTGAGTAAAAACCCAAAGATCTAATGGAAGAAGCAAGGGGGCGGCGAAGGGGGAGGAGGAGAGAGGAGACAAACCGAGGCTACTGAAGGGAAGTGGTTAGAGAGGCTATCTTTGGATCCTGGGCTGGAGAGGGGGGAGGTGCCCACACTTCTCCCTTAGGTCCCCTAGCAGTTAGGGATGGAGGAGGACCCTTCGGACACGGGGGGGAGTAGGGGGGAGGTTTGAGGAGGAAGGCTGGCTGAGCCTCGAGGACCCCCCCCTTCCCCGGCTCCCCTGGACGTAGAATGGGGGCGGGGTGCAGGGATACTGGAGGAAGGCTGAGTTGGTGGGACGGGGCGCGCGGGGCAAGGCTCTCCTCGGAGGATCGGAGTCGGGGAGCAGCAAGCAGGGGGCCTGTTTGACAGTCTCACCAGAACCAGGGTGAACCTCTCCTCCAGCTCGCACGGCTCCGGCATCGGCATCTTGCCCGGGGGCAGCAGCAGCGGCACGGGGGTCGGCTCTCCCGGCCCGGCCTCGGCGCTCTCCAGGTTGCCCATCCCGGCGGAGCCCCTGGCTCCTGGCGCTCGACTCCGGATCCTCAGCCCCAGGCGCTTGGGTCCCCGATGACCGAGTCCGGTCCCCACGCCGTCGCCGCCCCCTCTTCAGCCTGATCACGGGTGGTGTGGACGGGAGGGGGGCGGATTCGCTCCCTTCAGGTTGAGAAGTCCGGGCGGGGCGCGAGGAGGTTCCCGGCGGGATGGGGGAGGAGGAGAAGGAGGGGCGCGAGGGGCTCGCGGAGATTCCGGCCGGGAGGGGGAAGGCGGAGGAGGGGCGCGAGAGGCTCGCGGCTCTCCCGGCTCGCGTTCAGACGCGTAGCCTCCCGGGGTTCCCCGCCGGAGCCCAGCACCGCATCCGTGCGCGCGCGAGGCGGAGCGGCGTCTAGCCTGGCGCCCACTGCGCCCCCCCCCCCCGTCCCCGCCTCCCCCCCTTCTCCGGTTCTTCCCTTCCTACGCTTTCCCACCCCTCCCCTCCCCTCCCCTTCCTCTCTCCCACCCACTTCAGTCTAGACTCAGCCTTCCTAGCACTCCACTCTAAGCCTGGCTCCACTCGCCACCCATTCATACCAGCTCCACCTCCCTCCCGCCGTCACTGGACAGATCGTCCCACCTCTCCGTAGCTAATTGACTAGAGTCTCAGCCAATCACAGGATAAAGAGCCTCCTCATCTCGCCTTACCCCACCCCCGTCTCCGCCCACCGGGGGAAACGAGGAACGCCCCCTGGCGGCGCCTGTTAGGAAAACCATTGCAGGAGCCCCGTTATATAGAAAAATTACCTGGAGGATCCAATTCCTCTCCTTCCTGGCCCCAACTAATCCATACTACCTCTAGGTTAATCTTATCCCCAAAATTTCACTGTGTTACACTTCCTACTGTCTGTCATAAAATAATAAGAGCTTGAGCAGTAAGGGGACAATTCCCTCTCTTTGCATAGACACTAGCTTGACCCTGTGCAAGTCACTTAACCCCAATTGCCTCACCCAAAAATAAATAAATAAAATAATTTTTAAAAGGTGATTGAAGAATTTAGAGAAAATTAGGAAGAGTTATATGAATTGGTACAGAGCAAAGTAAGCAGAACCAGAAAATCAATTTACATGATGACCACAGTAATGTAAAATAAAACAGTATTTGAAAGATTTCAGAACTCTGATCAATGCATGAATTTGGAAGTCTGATGGTGAAATATACTTCTTGTCCCTTGACAGAGGTAGTATACATAAAGGGCAAAATGAGGTATACATTTTAGACATAGTCACTGTATTATTGGTCTTGTTTGATTGTACTTTTCTTGCAAGGGGGTATTCTTTTAGGGTTGATAGGGTCATTTGGAAATGACAATCATATAAAACATGTAACTTGGAATCAGAAGAGACGAGGGTTCAAATCCCACTCTGACACTTCCTTGGTGTGTGACCATGGACAAGTCACTTAAACTGCTTGGTTTTAATTTGTTCATCTGTAGAATTGGAATAGAACTTATTGGGGGGGTTTTTGGTTTTTTTTAGTAAGGCAATTGGGGTTAAGTGACTTGCCCAGGGTCACACAGCCAGTAAGTGTTAAGTGTCTGAGGCCGGATCCGAACTCAGGTACTCCTGAATGCAGGGCTGGTGTTTTATCCACTGAGCTACCTAGCTGCCCTGACAAATGCCTTGTTAAATATCTTTCTCCTGCTATGACCATATGAATCTTTTGGGTTTTTGTCTTCTATTTTATTTTATTTTTATTGGCAAAAATCCTCCCATTGCCCCGTTAAAAAAAAAACAACCAAAAAACAAAACAAAACAAAACAAAAATCCTACTCTCCCTCTTATCTCTCAAACTCTAATTGAGAAAGAAAGAAAATAAAAAACTCTGTTCCAAATGTGCAGTCAAGCAAAACAAATTTTCTTATTGGACATACACCCCCCCCTCAAATTATGTCTCATTCTGCATTCTAAATCCTTCATCTCTTTAGCAGAAGGGGATAGGTTGCATGTTTCAATGTGAGTCCTCTAGAATTGAGGTCATTGAGCTATCAGAGTTCCAAAGTCTTTCAAAGTTATTTGTCTTTACAATGGGAATGGGAAGGGAAAGGAAAGGTTGTATAAGCATGTATACAGTACCTACAACATGTCAGGCACTGTGCTAAGTACTTTACAAACATGATCTCATTTGATTCTCCCAACAATCCTAGAAGGTCAATGTTATTGTTGTTCCTTTTTTTGCAGTGGAGGAAATTGAGGCAAACAGAGGTTAAGTGACTTGCTCAGGGTCACACAGCTAGTAAGTATCTGAGGCTGGATTTGAACTCAGATCTTCCTGGCTCCAGGTAGAGTGTTTTTTCTACTGAGCCAACTAGATGCTTTTTGTTGTTACTGCATAAATTGTTCTGATTCTGCTCCCTTCATTCTGTATCACTTCATAGAAATCTCCCAGATTTCTTGAAATCATCCCCTTCATTATTTCTTGCAGAACAATAGTATCCCATCATTTTTATATAGCCTAACTTTTCAGCCACTCCCCAAGTGATGAATACTACCTCAGTTTCCAATTCTTTGCCATACAAAAAAAAAAAGTTGTTACAAATATTCTTTTACTTCTTTAGAATTTGCTTTGCTTAGTACTACCCTCCCACTTATTTCCCCCTTTTTCTTTTGTTTCCCTCCTGTTTCTTTAATGAAATATATTTCTGGAGTCAGTTGTATATATACATATATGTATTCTTCCCTCCTTTAATCAATTAAGATGAGAGTCAGATTCAAGTGTCAAGGAGTTCTCTGCTTCTTTATGGCTGCTCAATCATGTATAATTCTGAATGGGACTTCTCTTTACTTCAAATCTTTCTTTCTGGTGTGATGAAATAATGGGATTTTAGCAGATACTCAAAGACCCACCTGGAGATTAATCAAGACTGATTGAATCAAGTGAGAATGATTGACTGCTGATTAAGCCTACTTCAAGTTAATTGGATTGTATCAAGTTAATTGGATTGTGATCACACCTGGCTATCCCTTAAGAAGGTATAATTCTCAGAAACTAGACTATGAACTCAACTTGAGAACACCTTCAAAGACAATGGATTTGGATGACGCCAACCAATCACCTTGAAGCAGGGTGTAAGGACCGCCTCTGTTCCAGATCTATAAAAAAGCTTCCACAAACAGCTTGGAGAGGATGGCTGATTAAAACAGCTGGAAAAGGGTGTCCCTGATTAAAGCAGGCTCGTGGAGGAGGACTTCAGGAAGAACCCAACCAGGCTGGAACTCTAGGCTAGGTAGGACTTCTTTTTCATAACCTTCTGAACTCTTTGTAAATATCTGTATGCTCTAATAAATGTTTAATGCCCAAAGACTGGTACTGAAGCCTTTTAAATTTTGGTGACCACAATTAAGATTTTAAACATCACACTGGCCATAGGCAGCATTTTTTCTTTGACCTGGAAGCTCTGGATTTTGGCTATACTATTTCTGGGAGTTTTCATTTGGGGGTTTCTATCAAGTGACCTGTGGATTCTTTCTATTTCTATTTTGCCCTCTGGTTCTAAGAGATTTGGACAGTTTTCTTTTATGATTTCTTTTTTTTTTTAGTCTTTTATGATTTCTTGAGATATGATGTCTAAGTTCTTTTTTTAGGTCATGACTTTCAGATCATTCACTGATTCTTTTTTTAATTTCTTTTTATTTTTTTAAAAATAAACATTTTTATTTATGGTTTGGGGTTCCAATTTTTATCCCTCTTTCCCTCCCTAACCTCCCTCCTCCATTTGGCAGCAAACAATCATATGATTATGTAAAATATTACCATATTTGTCATTTTGTACAAGAAATCTTGATTAAAAGGAAAAAAATGAAAGAAAGTGAAAAAAAGCATGCTTCAGTTGGTTCCATCAATATCAGTTCTTTCTTTGGCGGTGGATAGTATGTTTCATCAATAGTCCTTTGGGATTATCTTGGATCATAGTATTGTTGAGAATAGTCAAGTCATTCACAGTTCTTCATCAAACAATATTGTTGTCTCTGTGTTCAATGTTTTCTTGGTTCTGCTCACTTCAGAATACATCATTTCATACATGTCTTTCCAGGCTTTTCTGAAGTCATCCTGCTTTCTTATGGCACAATAATATTCCATCACCATCATATACCACAGCTTGTATAGCCATTCCCCAATTTATGGGGATTCCTATGATTTCCAATTCTTAGCCACCACAAAAAGAGCTGCTATAACTATTTTCTTTTTCTCTTTTGGGGGATGTCTTTGGGATATAAACCCAGCGGTGGTATTTCTGAATTGAAGGGTATGAACAGTCCTATAGCTCTTTGGGCATAGTTCCAAATTACTCTCCAGAATGATTGGATCTTTTCACAACTCCACCAACAGCATTCACTGATTCTTTTACATTTTTTCTTCTTGATCTGTTTTCTAGGTCAGTTTCTTTTTTGTTATGAGATATTTTATTTTCCTATTATCATAATATATTTTTTATGGTGGAATTCTTGTTTGTTTATTTGTTTGTTCATTATTCAAGCCTGAGTTCAGGCTTTATATTAGCTCTGTGAACTTCTGGAGGGAATGTCTAGGCTGGTCCTATTGCTACTTTTTTCTGGGGTATTGAGTTCTGTGTTATTCGAGGATCTTGGGGATAGCTCAGGCTTGGGATCTGCACTTTTCAATATTCTCAAAGTGGTATGAGCCAGGGAAAAGTCTGATTTCAACCCTCTTCTCCCCCCACCTCCCTTCTTAACCCCCTTTCCCACTCTCTGACCCAATCTGGGCTCTGCAAGTTCTTGACCTGGGTTTGGACCTGAGCTACAGGTTTATTAGCTTGCCTCATTTGGAATTCCAGTAGATTGTTAATGTAATCATTTACTATTAGCTACCAGTTCTTCTTTGGTCTGGGATTCCTGCCCTGGTTATTCCACAGCAGGCTTCAGACCAGTCTGGAAGCTGGAAATAGGATCCCACTCTGTTCCTGGGGTTGGAGCCGCAGTCAGAGCTGCTACTTGACTGCTTTGGAATTTATTCCTTGTACACAGCCTTAGGGCAACTGCTCTTCACCCAGAAATGCTACTCCTAGGTAAAAATACTTCCTCAGTCAGCCCTGGATCTTTGACCTGGTACTGAGTAGTGAGCAAAGGAGTTACCAGTTTGTATCCATTCCTGCAACTGCATTATGTTGCATCTGGGAGCTCTTCTTGCCCTGGTACACAGCCTCTCCCCATTCTGGAATGCTTTGTGCAATTATTCCTGGCTGGACTCCAACACCAGTGTCCACAGACCTCTCTTTCTATCTCTCTACACCAACCTGGGCTGGAAAAATGACTCACTGTGATTCTTTTCTTGGGTTTCCCAATCAAGATTCAGTCTGGTATGTTTTCTAGATCTTTTGGAGGACTTGTAGCATTTAGACATGAAAGGACAGGAGAGAGCTGGCTGTACTTCTTCCTACTCCTCATCCTTCATCCTCTGTTAACTGTTAAATAACATGCAATAGCCAATTTAATTCCAATTCCAAATATAAACTACCAGAGAGGCCAGGCCTGAGTCAGGTTCAGCCCCAAACACCCTTACATATTCTCTCTTTATTCTTTCTGTGTCCATCATGAAGAGAAGTTTCTAGGGCACCATTTTGAACACCCTGACCTATCTCCTTTCTATATCATTGCATTTGTGGCTTTTACCCTATTCTTGCTTTCTGTTATGCTTCAGTCTTAGAAATATCAATTCATGAATAAAATAATTTTGAATGGAAACAGTGTACTGAGGTGGTACTCATTCTTTATATTTTATATAAGTCATGTAGGCCCATCCTGCACCTTAACTTTCCATGATTATTCATACAAATCCCAACCCCCTTAAGACCAGATTATCCTCTCTTTCTCCATCCTCCCTACTTAACCTGTGTGCAGACTGTATCACCTCTCCAACAATGGGATGCATTTCTAGGTGGTACAACCCTTTCTCAAAGAAAGAGGCCATCTAAAGTGCAAATTCCTCTTAGACAAAGGACCTTGAGATTTTTTTTTCTCTTTCAATAAACATCCACCTCACTGGAATGTCACCCTTTGCTTTTCCCTTCTGTGGTGATGCCTATTTTTTTATTCCCCTCAACCCAGTCCCTCCCACCCATTGATTTTATCCTATTTTCTCACAATTTCGACTCTAAAAAAAAATCAGAATTCCCTATGGACTAGGTTGGGGTGTGTTACCACTTCTCTTCTTCCCTTTTCCTGTTTGAACATCTTTCTCTGATGATATTCCTTCCACAAAAGATTGATTTCCTTATTGAGGTTCATGGGGTTCAATAGCACATAGATATTTAATTAAGCTATTCCTCCTTCCTTTCTCCTGATTTAAGCCCACCATAAAGGCTGGGCATCTTTAGTTTTCTTATGTTAGGACGTAGATGCATATTGGCCAGATTAAAGATTAAACTCACTGGGGAGATGATTGACCCTAATTGACTTTCTAGTGTCATTTCCCTTGAACATGGAAACTCTTCCTCACTAACTGATATTTCAATGCTCTCTGTGCCACCCACTACTTCTGTTTGCCCCCTTCTCCAGTTCTCTTTGCCTTTAGATAACTAGACAAAATTCGTGTATGCCACCATGTGTGTTTGTATATTCTATTTGAATCATTATTGGGGAATGAGATCCCCATAGGTGCATACTGAAACAAAAGCCTACAAGTTGTTTGTGTTCATTTTGCATTGCTTGCAACATAGGGTAGGGATGCTGAGTGGAAATTCCAAGTATTTAAATTCTCCAATGTATTTTTTTTAAACTTTATGTGTTATTTCTCTCTTCTGGATTCAGTATCAGTTACTGTACATAGAATATAATTTCTTTTTCTCAGATTTGAGGAAAACAAGTACTCCGCTATTTGCCAGTTATGTCACTCTACCTAATCCTCAATTTTTCCCTATGCCCTGGTTACTTCCCTATTGCTTTCTTAGTGTCTGTCAGCACCCCACAATTTGTAGGACAGATTTTGTTGAGGGCTGGACCTGACTCAGGTCAGTCCCTGGTAATTTAGTAAACAAAATGAGGTGTGATGAAATAATGGGATTTAGCAGATACTCAAAGACCCACCTGGAGATTAATCAAGACTGATTATATCAAGTGAGAGTGATTGACTGCTGATTAAGCCTACTTCAAGTTAATTGGATTGTATCAAGTTAATTGGATTGTGATCATACCTGGTTATCCCTTAAGAAGGTGTAATTCTCAGAAACTAGACTGTGAACTCAACTTGAGAACACCTTCAAAGACAATGGATTTGGATGATGCCAACCAATCACCTTGAAGCAGTGTGTAAGGACCGCCTCTGTTCCAGATCTATAAATAAGCTTCCAAAAACAGCTTAGGGGGAGTAGGAGTAGCTTTCTTTTTACCTGCTTGGCGGGACTCCTGACGGCGCGGCACAGACTCTCTCTCTCCAAAGGTGGTCTTTTTCGGATTGGTGAGTTTTTATAATGAATATAGACTAAGCTTAGACTTAAGACGATTTGTATTGTGTTTCTACTTTTCTATCCTTCTAACCAACATCACCTTGTGACTATCATAAATATAAATAAAAAGGTCTATCTAGAAAATTAAAACCTGCTTCCATTTACTAGTTTGGGAGATAAATTAAGGGAAAGGTTAAGTAGGGGAGATTTATGATCTAATATCCAATTTTAAATCTCACAGAGGTACCCATAAGTCATTCAACAGTTAACAAAAGGAAATTTATGTAGTCATAGCCAGAGAAGGATATTCAACAAGGATCAACAACATTAAGAACCCTTTGAGCCAAAATTAGAAGGGAAGCAGAAAGCTGGGAAACAATTTTTATAGCCAATGTTTCTGATAAAGGCCTCATTTCTAAAATATATAGGGAACTAAATCAAATTTATAAGAATGCATGTTGGGGCAGTTAGGTGGCGCAGTGGATAGAGCACCAGCCCTGGATTCAGGAGGACCTGAGTTCAAATCTGGCCTCAGACACTTAACACTTACTAGCTGTGTGACCCTGGGCAAGTCACTTAACCCCAATTGCCTCACCCCCCCCCAAAAAAAAAGAAACAGAAAAAAAAAAAAAGAATGCATGTCATTCCCCAATTGAGAAATGGTCAAAGGACATGAACAGGCAGTTTTCAGATGAAGAAATCAAAGCTATCTATTGCCATGTGAAAAAATGCTCTAAATAACTATTGATTAGAGAAATGCAAATTAAAACAACTCTGAGATACCGCCTGACACCTATCAGATTGGCTAATATGACAAAAAAGGAAAATAATAAATGCTAGAGAAACTGTGGAAAAATTGGAACACTAATGCATTGTTGGTGGAGTTGTGAACCATTCTGGAGAGCAATTTGGAACTATGCCCAAAGGGCTATGGAACCATGCATATACCCTTTGACCCAGTGGTACCAGTATTAGGTTTGTATCCAAAAAGATCATAGAAAAGGGAAAAGGACCCACATGTACAAAAAGCAGCTCTTTTTGTATTGGCAAAGAATTGGAAATTGTGGGAATGCCCATCAATTGGGGAATAGCTGAACAAGTTGTGGCAATGAGAGAGAGAGAGAGAGAGAGAGAGAGAGAGAGAGAGAGAGAGAGAGAGGAGTTAAAAAAAAAACCCTATAGTTAGATAGATATGTATTTCTATTGATCATCCTATCTATCTACACACACACATACACAAACTCATGAGTCTCCACCTGATGTGTCTACTTCTAAAAGTTAACCAAAGGGGACAGCTAGGTGGCACAGTGGATAGAGCACCGACCCTGGATTCAGGAGGACCTGAGTTCAAATCCGGCCTCAGATACTTGACACTTATTAGCTGTGTGACCCTGGGCAAGTCACTTAACCCCAATTGCTTCACCAAAAAAAAAAAAAAAGTTAACCAAAGGACCCTCTTCGTTCAAAGCAAAGGTGTTTAATGAAATGGCATAGTAAGAAAAGTAGCAATGAAGCTGGGTATAGGTGTTGATGGGGGGTATATTAGCTGGTATCAGGTTAGAAGCAGTATTGTAGAGCTAAAAAGGTACATACATGATCATGCCAGCACTCCTTGGGTCATTTCCTCATTAACTTTCTGGATTCAAAAGTTATCTAGGGGCAGCTAGGTGGCACAGTGGATAAAAGCACCAGCCCTGGATTCAGGAGGACCTGAGTTCAAATCCAGCCTCAGACACTTGACACTTACTAGCTGTGTGACCCTGGGCAAGTCACTTGACCCCAACTGCCTTACCAAAAAAAAAAGTTATCTAGAAGATATGTTCTGGATATACTTATAAACTATTAAAAAAAAAAAAAGCAAACATCTTGTTTTTAGAAAAGTCAGAAACCCTTGCTGGGACCTACAAAAAGTTTTCATTCAAGTTACCCTGTCTTATTGCTTTCAGAATACTGTTAAGAAGTCTCTCATCGGGCGGCGGGAGCTCTACCTAGATTACAGTACCTCCTTTCTCCGTCCGCGGGGAGGGCGACGTGGTCGGCGTCATGGTGGAGGAGGTACAGAAACATTCTGTGCACACGCTTGTGTTCAGATCATTGAAGAGGACCCATGACATGTTTGTGGCTGATAATGCAAAACCAGTACAGTTAGATGAAGAGAGTCACAAGCTAAAGATGGCTGTCAAACTTCATACAGAATATGGTCCTGTGTTGCACATGCCTATTGTGAAAGAAAATCTTAGAGAGAAAGGCTCTCAGAATGCAGTGGATGCATATGGGCATAAACAGTATCCTGCCAATCAAGGACAAGAACTTGAATATTTAGTGACTGGTACACATCCGTATCCACCAGGACCTGGTGTGGCTTTGACTGCAGATACTAAGATTCAAAGAATGCCAAGTGAATCTGCTGCACAGTCTTTAGCTGTGG
This sequence comes from Dromiciops gliroides, assembly GCF_019393635.1. Lineage (NCBI taxonomy): Eukaryota > Metazoa > Chordata > Mammalia > Microbiotheria > Microbiotheriidae > Dromiciops > Dromiciops gliroides. The sequence goes on from NC_057865.1 coordinate 216,099,530, forward strand.
CTCTACCTCCTTCACAAGCCAGGATAGATGCAAACCGTACTTCAGCTGGTGTAGGTGATATTTACCGACATGCTGGACTTCCTGAACGTTCACAGCCACCTGGATTAGCTATGGCTATGATGGAAGCTGGTGGCACCAAGAATGCTGCAATGATGGCCAAAAAGGCACCTACAATGCCTAAACCACAGTGGCATCCGCCGTGGAAACTATACAGAGTAATCAGTGGACATCTAGGCTGGGTCCGATGTATTGCAGTAGAGCCTGGGAATCAGTGGTTCGTTACTGGTTCTGCTGATAGGACTATAAAGATCTGGGATCTGGCTAGTGGCAAATTAAAGCTATCATTGACTGGACATATCAGTACTGTACGAGGAGTGATAGTAAGTGCAAGGAGTCCATACCTGTTCTCCTGTGGAGAAGATAAACAGGTGAAGTGCTGGGATCTTGAATACAATAAGGTTATCAGACATTATCACGGACATTTAAGTGCAGTGTATGGTTTAGATTTGCACCCAACAATTGATGTGCTTGTGACTTGTAGTAGAGATTCAACTGCACGGATATGGGACGTAAGGACAAAAGCCAGTGTACACACATTGGCAGGGCATACAAATGCAGTGGCTACAGTAAAGTGTCAAGCTGCAGAACCACAGATCATTACAGGAAGCCATGATACAACCATACGATTATGGGACTTAGTGGCAGGAAAAACACGTGTCACGCTAACAAATCACAAAAAATCAGTTAGAGCAGTGGTTTTGCATCCAAGACATTACACATTTGCATCTGGGTCTCCAGATAATATTAAACAGTGGAAATTCCCTGACGGAAACTTCATTCAGAACCTTTCTGGTCATAATGCGATAATTAATACACTGGCTGTGAATTCAGATGGAGTGCTGGTATCTGGAGCGGATAATGGCACTATGCATCTCTGGGACTGGAGAACTGGGTATAATTTCCAAAGAGTACATGCAGCTGTGCAGCCTGGATCTTTGGACAGTGAATCAGGAATATTTGCATGTGCATTTGACCAGTCTGAAAGTCGATTATTGACTGCAGAAGCTGATAAAACCATTAAAGTATACAGAGAAGATGATTCAGCGACGGAAGAAACTCATCCGGTCAGCTGGAAACCAGAAATTATCAAGAGAAAAAGATTTTAAAGTGGCAACATGTACATAATTGGCCCATTGTTTTATTTTGGCTTTTATAAATGCATTTAGTCACATTGTGCTCTGTATAGGACTTAAAACAGAAACTCAGCAGAAGTCATTACTGCTTCATCATGTTTTACAATAAACTCCCTTTTTTCTTAGGCAAAAAAAAAAAAAAAAAAGTCTCTCATCAAAGAAAATAAAGAAATGAATTTTAAAAAAAAGAAATATCTCATCAGGAAATTCTTAGCTTTAGATGGCAAGCTATTTGGAATGAAGAGGAAGGTGATCCCACCTAGCTAATGCACTCAGACTTAGTCTCCTGTCCCATTCCTGAACTTCTGATGTCTCAATTAGAGACATCACCCTAATATTTGGTGAACATTCCATGTACCTCCCAATTTTAATCTCTAAAGGCTAGACTATAGAGCAAATAAAAGGATACTTGCCAAATAGCTCTGAGATTCAAGGATCCCTATCTTTTGTGGTTTTTTTTTTTTTGGTTTTGTTTTGGTGGGCAATGAGGGTTAAGTAACTTGCCCAGGGTTATACAGCTAGTAAATATCAAGTGTCTGAGGTCACATTTGAACTCGGGTCCTCCTGAATCCAGGGCTGGTACTTTATCCACTCCACCACCTAGCTGCCCAAGGATCCTTATCTTTTGAACCCTAAGCCTCTTCCAGTGTCCCATGTACATAAGTGGGTAGAGAAAAGACACATAGACTCATGCCCAAATAAGATGTATAAAAGAACATAGAAGATAAATGGTTAGTTTTGATTATATAAAGTTAAAATATGAAGTTAAAAGGGAACCAACTAGCTTGGGGGGGGAGAGAAAGGGGAGAATTTTTTTAATCAATTTCCCTGATAAAGGTCTCATATCCAAGGCATATAATGAACTGATTTGAATTTATAAGAATATGTCATTCCCCAATAGATAAATGGCCAAAGGATACAAAAAGGGCAGATTTCAAAAGAAGGAATCCAAATAATCCACAACTAATTAAAAATGTTCTAAATCATTTATAATTGGAAAAACACAAATTAAAGTATTTTTGAGGTACCACTTCATACCCATCAGATTGGCAAAGGTGACAAAAGAAGGAAGTGACAAATGCCAGAGAGGAAAACAGATATTTTTTAAAATTTAATTTAATTTATTAATTTTTTGTGGGGCAATGAGGGTCAAGTGACTTGCCCAAGGTCAAACAGCAGCCAGTAGGTGTCAAGTGTCTGAGACTAGATTTGAATTCAGGTCCTCCTGAATACAGGGCTGGTGCTTTATCCACCATGCCACCTAGCTGCCCTAGGAAAACAGATATGTTAATGCACTGCTGGTGGAGTTAAGAATTGGTCTAGATTGGAAAACAATTCGGAACTGTGCCCCAAAAGTCGATAAATTGTGCATACCTTCTGACCCAGCATTACTACCACTAGCATATACTTCAAAGAGATCAAAGAAAGAAGAAAAGGATTCATATGTATAAAGATATTTATAGCAACTCATAGTTGCAAAAAACTCAAAGCTTACTGATTGAGAAATGCATAAACAAATTATGTTAGATAAATGTATTATTAACCCTTAGCAAATTACGAAATGCATACACTGATGCAGAAGTGAAGTAAGCACAGCCAGGAGTACAATTTATACAATGACAACATTATAAAGACAAACAACTTTGAAAGACTTTAGCACTTGGATCAATGCAGTGACAAATCATGAATCCAAAGGACTGAAGATAAACATACTACCCACCTTTTGAGGAAGAGGCGATAAGACTTAAAATGCAGACTAAAGATAGACATTTTTGGATATAGCCAATGGAGAAATTTGTTTCACTTAACTGCATATTTATTATTAAGGTTTTCTTTTTCTTTCTTTTTTAACTTTTTTTTGGTTTAGTTAGTAGAGTAGAAGTAGGAGAAAAAATAATGCCTGTTAATTGGGGGTGTGGCGGGGTGGAATCCCTTAAACGAAAAGGCAAGGTCCAGGGCTAAGATCATTTTATCTCTTTTACTTGCCTAATTGAATTCCTGGTCTGTCTTATGCAGATATAGCCAATCTAAAGCCTCCTAGCTTTGAGGAACACCCTTTTACTTGTAAACACCACAAATAGTCTCTACTGTTTGGAAAAATTGAATTTATCCTACCATGCCTTCAAGCCTATTGTTCTATTTCTCTACGCCATCTCACAGCCAAACTCCTAGAAAAAGCTTCCTCTGTTTTTTGACCTAATACTCACTTCTTAACATCTTGCATTCTGACACATAACCTCATCATTCAACTAAAATTTGTCTCCAACTTTATTAATCATATTCTTCTTTGTCTCTCTGTAGCATTTGACACTGTTGACCACCCCTTCCTTCTAGATTTGCTCCTTCCTTTGTTCTCCTTTTCATCTCCTCTGTAGGATCCTCATTCTTATCCCATCCAGGGTTCTGCCCTGGGATCTTTTCTCTTTCTTTAACATTCTCTCAGCAATTTCATCAGCTCCCATGGGCTCAACTATTAGCTCTGTTCAGGTAATTCCCAGGTCTTTATATCTGTTCTGTCTCACTGAAACTCCACTTACAGTCTTTTAGACATCTCCAAGTAAATGTCTTGGACATATTTCAAAGTCAGCATTTTCAAACAGGCCTCATTTTCTTTCTACTATACCCTCTGCCTTCCTAAATTCCTAGCTATCCTTTCTGTCACCCAGGTTTCCAACCTTACAATCAACCTCTATTCTCTTTCCTTATCTTTCCTATCAAGTCAGTTACCAAATCTAGTCAATTCTACCTCCACAATATATTTCATATCCCTTTCCTTCTCTCTACTCACATAGCCACTTTCCAAGTGAAAGATCCTCTTTATCTCTTGCTTGGCCTTTTAGAAAAACATACATTAATTTCTCTTTAACCCAATTCTCTCTTCTCTCCAGTTTATCCTTCACACAACTGCCAGAATGATACTTCTAAAATACAGATCTGACCAGGTTAGTCCCTGCTCAAGAAACTCCACTGGCTACCTCTTGCTTTTAAATAAAAACTCTTATGTAATATGACTTTTATAGTTTGTAACAATCTGGTTTCAATCTATGTTTTTGACTTTATTGCACATTACTCTATCTCATGATCTTTTATCTTCCAGTCAAACCACAGTACTTGCTGTTCTTATAGACAGCACTCCATCTTCTTTCTCTGTGTCTTTGTATAGGTGATCAGTTCCCGATGTGAGAAATAATTATTAATAACCAATGTCTTTGGGGAGAAGTCAGTTCTGTCCTCTTTTTTTCTTAATCCTTACCCCCCATCCCCACTCCAAGGTCCAATTCTCCTTGAAAATAAGATGACGTTGAATCTCTTCATCTTGGTGGGGCCCATCCAAACTTTCAAAAAATTTAATCTAATCATTGTGTCCTATTCAAGCTAGAGTGGGGTCTGCATTCTTTCTCTGATGTCTTTTTGACCAAGATTTAAATGACTTAAGTCAAGTATCCCAAGATCTCATTTTATTATATCCCACCTCCAATCATGTCAATCAGTTAGATTTGATTGTTGTTAACCAATTAAATTTGATGAGCCATCTACAGTTAGAAGGGTATAAAAACTCGGAGAGCACTCACATATATTTTGGTCTTTGGTCTGAGAGAAATGGCCATTGCTCATGCTTTTATTCATAACCTGCCAGCCTTATTAATAAAGTGATTAAATTACCCAGAAACTATGTCTCTCCCCATCTCTACTTTATCCAATCATAGCTTCCTCTAAAGTTCAGTTCAAGTACCATTTCCTACAGGGAATCCAGCCTAATCACCACTCCCTTCCTGAAGTTACTTAAGCCTACTCCCCTGGAAATTACTTTTTATTTATTGGAGGTCGTTTCTTTCTTCCCTCAGATTAATTATAAGAGGTCTTTGTTATATGTAATCACAACATATAAAGGTGATCTCAGGGAATATTTCATAACATCACAACAAATATGTAATTAACTCTCTAATCAATTTGAAAGGATTATATGATTTTGGCCATTGAATGAAGGTACCACACAGGAAAAATATTGTACTTGGTGCAGAGGAGTCCTACACCTCTCAGACAAACAATTCATTGAATGGTGGAGAACTCTGGAATGCTTTGTGGAGGCAGGTGAAAACCTGTACCAGACAGCAGAAAGGGATTTTTTTTTCTTTTCTTCACCCTCTAACCGCATCCCTATCAGTCAAGTCATCAGAGACACTGGGACAAAAGGAAACAAAGCACCTAGGATCACCACAGTTATCAGTTCTTCAGGCTTCAGCAGCCAAGTAGCCTTTTTATCATGGTATTATTACAAACCCCTTAGTTATGCATGGCCAGAGATCTGGGATAGGATGGAGATGCTGCCTTCTTTACATGTGGGCTCCCCCTCCAGCATCTTTCTCTCTCTTCAGGGACTGGAAACCATTTCTCTTGAAGCTGAAAGTCAGACGACCAAAGATCAAGTTCTCAGCTCCCAAGCTATATTCATCCCCATCCCTGAATACAGGCAGAGTATATGGTAATACTAAAATAATAATTAACATTTATATAGCACTTCATCATTTACAAGATCCTGGACATATCATCTCATTTGTTCAATCTTCCAATGAGGAGAATCTTACAAAAATAGCCTTTGAGTCCCTGGTTACATGCTTAGGCTCAGTCATAGTCCACCCTGATTACATTTATATCCTCAGTACCTAGTCCAGTGCCTGCACATAGTAAGAATATGCTTGAATTGAATTGGCATCAATAATGAGATCTATGTATGTGAACTACCTGTTTACTATCCGGGAACAAAGGTTACTGGATTCAGTATAAATCATGAAGTCTTGAGGTTATGTTTCAGACTGAAAAAGGTGTGGTATAATCCTCATCTCCAGTGAATTTTGCTTTTGCTTTTAAGAGGATCAGCTCTCATCTAGCAGGTGGATGATGAGTAATTAGTTGCCAGAGAGCTGATGGAGAAGACACAATGCAAGCGGGGAGCGGGAGATGGAAAACAAGCTGCCACTTTTATTATACACCAGTCTTTGTTCGGTCTCCTGAAAAACGGGAGGCACGTGCTAGATTTTTTTAGGACAAGAATACTCTGTACTCCTTGGGTTCTAATGTTAGGTTCTATTGTATTTTCTATTCCATTCAAATGCCTTTTGTTCTTGGGTATCTGATTATGGAGCAGTCTCAGGCACCGTCCTCCAAGATTGGACGCCACTAATACACCATAACAGTTAAACATGCCATACTATATATTTGCTTGGTTAGAGGTGGCGTCAGTTGCAGCAGATCACGTCAACTGAGGGAAAGGGGGCCGGAAGGCGTCGGAGGGCGGCAACCGCTTTTGACGATGATGATTGGACAAAAACCAAGGTTTGATCTATAGGCGTACCAGCCAATGGATCTTGACTAGCTACGCCGTGTTTACGGAGGATCAGCCACTGGATAGGCAGGAGAGAGACTGAGGGCCAATGAGGACTGGGGCCTGGCGGGAGTAGAGGCGGTGCTTCGAGCTAATGGGGTGGGGAGCTGGGTAAAGGGGCAGGAGCCGAGCTGAGGAGAATTAGTGACACATCCGGCGCTGAAAGGAGTGGGTGGTGTGAGTGGCAGGTGAGTAAAATGCGTCCTGGATATGGTCTGGGAAGGAAATAAGAGACTTTTGGGGAGAGGTGAGGGGGTCCATAGCGCAGTTGTTGTGTTTTGGGGGTTTTGTTTTTTGAAATCGGATTGCTGTCCTTGGTTCGCTGATGCACTTCACCTGTTCGACAGGGAGGCCTACTCAGCTGTGAGCTTTCGGGGAGGGAGAAGACGAGGGAATTGCGCGTGCGCCGTTGAGTGTGGTAGAAATGGGGGAGGGGCAAAGGAGGACGCGCCCCCCCCCCCCCCCGCCCCTCGCCCCTCGCCCATCCACTCCGCCAGCTTGAGGATTCGGAGATCCCTTTCTTTCCACCCCCGCATCTAGCCTCCGTCCCGATTCGGGGGAGGGGGAGTGATTCCTCCAGGGTCCTCCCTGCTTTACCCCTTTGAGGCGGGGCGCGGCCCTATCGGTTCGTCATAACTGAAAGCGAAACCAGGGGTGGTCCCTACAGTCCCTTCGGTGGCCATTGAACCTCTGGGGGTCGTGTTGTGAGACTGTCGGGAGAAAGACTGGGATGGGCGTGGGTGGCTACTGGGCCCACTGGGCCCGGGCCTAAACCTAATCTCCCTAGTCTGGGACAGGCTGGAGCTGCCCTGTCATGGTGGAGGGGCGAGTGATGTCACATCCTCCTCTGTGACACCCAGGCTTCCTTGGTAACTTGGAAACCCAACTGCCGAGGCGGGAGGTGGGTAATAAATAGAAGACCGGGCCCTTGGCCCTGCGTCCCGGGGCCCAAAGGGCAGCCCCGACCTAGCTGCATTGGCTACCTTTGGACAGGTGAGAGGCCCCGACCTTCCTTTGATTGTGCTTCCCTGGATCTCGAGGCCATTATTTCAATAAGGTTTAGTCACCGTGCTGGAGAGGTGGCCATAAAGAAGGGTGTGTTGTGTTGCGTTTCTTTGCCACCCCACTTTGACCCATCCTCCCTCCCTCCCCCAACCTCCTAAAAGCTGATTTGATATCTTGTTCTTGAAATAGTGAAATTGGGACGTTTAATCAAGCAAATTAGATGACTGAATCATAGTCACGATAGAACTATAGATAGTTTTTTTCATTACTTATTGATTTTTAAAAATTTATTACTCATTTTTTAGCCACTTGGATTGTTAATTATCCCATAACAAGAAAGGTGGCCCAAGCAGCCTTTGAAGCTAGAAATAGACCTATTTCAGGTCACAGTGGAAGGCTTAGAGTTGGGGGTCAGAAGACCTGAATACTGTTTACCACTATAACCTTTTTACCATTTGTAAAATGGTAATAATAATAATAATGCCTTCAGAATTATGTTAAGGGAAGCACCTCATAAGCTACAAAAAACCGTATCAGTGTAAGTGATTCAAACTTTTTGGAGTATCATGCTTAGAGTCACGAAGGCCTGAGTTCAAATTTGGCTTCAGTACTTTGTAGCTGTAAAACTTTCCTCATCTGTGAAATGGAGATAATAATAGAACTACCTCTGAGAGTTGTCATGAGGATCAGATGAGATAATTATTGTAAAGTGCTTAGCATAATACCTGGTAGATAGCAAGTACTATAGAAATCCAAGCTAATGTTATCATTATTATTTCGTGAATATTTTGAAATTATTTTGCCATTTTCTTTTATTGTGGATTTTCTAGAAGCCGACATTTGCAATTTACGAGGTTCCTTAAATATTCATTTGATTGCATATTTATAAAGTATTTTTCTCACAGCACTGAAGTAGGTAGCATTGAAGAATTGTTTTCATTCTACAGAAGAGAAAAATTTAGTTTGAGAGGGTTTAGTTCAGCCCTTGAAATCCATTTTGTAATTCCAGTCAATCATTTTTCATCCTGGGGTGGAAACATATCAGAGTACACTCTCTCTCCCCTTTCCAGTTGTAGCTATTTCGCAGCCTTCTTCCCTTAAAAGAAGACTAGAAAAGGTGAGGCAGCTTGGTATGATAGAAAGAGCACCAGACACACTATAATTAATGTGTGTGGTAGAGCTATTATTTGGTTTAATCCAATGAACAGTTTTGGAAGCATATTTAAAAATTAACTAAACCATATCACCCATTTGACCCAGCAAGATCACAAGTCATGTTCTTCATATATACAAAAATATAAATAGCACCACTTTTTATGGTAACATGGCTTTTGAAGCACAGTGGGTACTTAGCAATGGAGAATGGATGAACAAATTGTCTCTCAATGTAATGTAATATACCATTAAAAAAGGTGATTGAGGGCAGCTAGGTGGCGCAGTGGATAAAGCACCAGCCCTGGATTCAGGAGGACCTGAGTTCAAATCCAGCCTCAGACACTTGACACTAGCTTGACCCTGTGCAAGTCACTTAACCCCAATTGCCTCACCCAAAAATAAATAAATAAAATAATTTTTAAAAGGTGATTGAAGAATTTAGAGAAAATTAGGAAGAGTTATATGAATTGGTACAGAGCAAAGTAAGCAGAACCAGAAAATCAATTTACATGATGACCACAGTAATGTAAAATAAAACAGTATTTGAAAGATTTCAGAACTCTGATCAATGCATGAATTTGGAAGTCTGATGGTGAAATATACTTCTTGTCCCTTGACAGAGGTAGTATACATAAAGGGCAAAATGAGGTATACATTTTAGACATAGTCACTGTATTATTGGTCTTGTTTGATTGTACTTTTCTTGCAAGGGGGTATTCTTTTAGGGTTGATAGGGTCATTTGGAAATGACAATCATATAAAACATGTAACTTGGAATCAGAAGAGACGAGGGTTCAAATCCCACTCTGACACTTCCTTGGTGTGTGACCATGGACAAGTCACTTAAACTGCTTGGTTTTAATTTGTTCATCTGTAGAATTGGAATAGAACTTATTGGGGGGGTTTTTGGTTTTTTTTAGTAAGGCAATTGGGGTTAAGTGACTTGCCCAGGGTCACACAGCCAGTAAGTGTTAAGTGTCTGAGGCCGGATCCGAACTCAGGCACTCCAGACTCCAGGGCTGGCGCTCCATCCACTTCGTCACCCAGCTGCCCCAAAATAGAACTTATTGTAATAAATAAGATAATGTATGGAAAGTGCTTAGCAAACTTTAAAATGACAGCTGGAAGGAAGTTAAGTGTCAACTATTAAATAAAAGTGAAATGAACTGAAATGTCAGAAATTGCCAACTAGTTTTTTATGTAGTTTTATTTAGATTCTCATTTATTGATGAGTGTATACTAAACACGTCAAACTTTATTTTTAAACAAAAATTTTCAAACAAACAGCATTGTTTTTTAGCTAAAGGGTAATTCTGTTGCCTATTGATATGACAGCCTATATCCTTACTATTCCATGGAAGGAACCTGAAGTTTCACTTTATTTCATAAACCACTCAAGGGGATTATTCTTTCTCTGGGGAAAACTGTAAGGTATAGGAGTAATGCTGATTGGTTGTTGAAAAGTGTACAGGAAAAATGAGAGAGGGACTATTGAGGGAGGGAGAATGGGAGGGTAGGGCAGCTTAGTGTAGTGGATAGAGAGCTGATCTGGAAAAACCTGGGTTCAGATGCCACCCCTAATACATACTGGCTCATGATTCTGGGCAAATCACTTAACCCTTTAGTGTTCTCCAGGCAACTCTGAGATTATAAATTGCAAAGAAGGTGTTGATTTCCTTTGGTAGCTCCCTACACTGATGACTTGTATTAAGAACCTCTTATTGTTTTGATGTGAATTTTAAAATTACATTTTCTTTGTTTTGTTTTGTTGTTTTTTTTTTTTTTTAGTGAGGCAGTTGGGGTTAAGTGACTTGCCCAGGGTCACACAGCTAGTAAGTATTAAGTGTCTGAGGCCGGATTTGAACTCAGGTACTCCTGACTCCAGGGCCGGTGCTCTATCCACTGCGCTAGCTAGCTGCCCCAAAATTACATTTTCAACAGAAATAGCTGTTCTTTTTCTGAAAATTTTTCTCCTAGTTTCACTTTAATAGAGAATATGGTGGAAGTGCATAAAAAGTCAATTTTGTGACAATGTTTTAGCCTACTTTCGTGGGACCCCACTCCCCAGCTTTTCAGTTTTTACCTGCAATTTTTTTATTTATAAGCTAATACCTACAAGATAGGGTGAGAGAGGGATTGTTTGATTATTACTGCACAGCATCTGAAGGTAGCCATCCTGAGTAGTGAGATTCAATAAAAACAGCCCTGGTGCTCCTAAAGCCATATACAGGATGCAGGTAAACTTGCTTTGAGACAGATACAGAGTGAAACACCCCCCCCCCACTATCCCACAAAATTAACCCTTTGGGGCCATTCTAGTATAAACCAGAACTTTGACTATCCTAAATTTGGCTTCAATGAATGGTAGTGGAAGTGTGGGTGTGGTACCGGGATCAGTTACGTTACCAGTCATAGAATCCTCAGACTAATGTTTTGGCTCTGTGCTTAAGAAAATTTGAATTTAGTTTGCTGTTCTTTGGTGGTTATTTTTTAAATTCCCTTTTTATTGTCAGGTACTTTGACAAACGTGAAAAAACATTAACAGAAAAAGATTATATGGCATATGAAACTAAATTTATTGTTGTAGTTATTGTTAATGGGAATTGGGTTCATGACTGGTATTACTTTAAAGACTTTTGAGAAAGATTCAACTTAGGTTACTTCCCCAGAGGCTGTTGGTTTGGGGTCAATCTTGTGTGCTTGACCATATTTGAGCCCAAGGGAACCTGGAGCAGTTCCAACTTGTCCTTGGTCTGAGAACACCAGCAAAGAACACATTTGTTCTTGGCTGATTCAGGGATATGAGAGCTTATTCAGATAGTTAACCTGTGATGACCAAGGCCTAGCCTGAAATGGATTCCTTTGGTCTGAAGCAGAACTCCACTAGGGTTGTCCTAGAAATAAGCTGGACTCTTAAGAGATGGCTAGATATTAAATTCTCAGTTCTCAGATTCATTAGTCAAAGTCATTCGCCCTTTGGTACAGAAAGTATAGTATGTGTCATATGGTTGTTGTAATAAATAGCCTACAGGGACCTCAGAGATCATCCAGTCCTACACCCTTATTTTACAGTGGAGGAAACTGAATATTGTTAATTTCTTTTATAAGAATGTAATGTTGGATAAGCAAATGAGTTCTAGAATACTGCTTCTAAAACCAGGCATTTAAAAGGGTCATTAGTGGAAGCATTTTCAGTAAATATTCAAGTGGTTTCATAAAAAATGGATATAAATAAGAATTAATAATACTAATTCATTAGTAAGAAATTGTGAAAATAAAACATTTTTTTCCCCACCATGAATTCTATTCTTTGTAATTTGAGGACATGAATCTTATAGTTGCCAATTTATTCCCTTAATGATTCAGGTTATAAAAAGGTTTAAGGTGACTGGATTGTCACTTTATCAATACTTCCCAAATTTATCTTTAATGAAAGTATTTTACTAATTTTTGTTGATTTTTGGCATCACTAAATGTGCATATACCAGAGTGGCTTCTCAGGGCAGCTAGGTGGGGCAGTGGATAGAGCACCAGCCCTGGAGTCAAGAGTACCTGAGTTCAAATGCAGCCTCAGACACTTGACACTTACTAGCTGTGTGACCCTGGGCAAGTCACTTAACCCCCATTGCCTTAAAACAAAAAAAAAGTAGTCATTGTGGCTTCTGCTTTCACTTTTACTAAGCATCACTGAAGAAAAGTTTTCTTTAAACACTTGATACTTACTAGCTATGTGACCCTGGGTAAGTCACTTAACTCTCATTGCCCTGAAAAACACACACACACACACACACACACACTATACTCTTCACCATTGAATATTATTTGAACGCCTACTTTAAATGGATGATTTGTTTTTTATGGTATCTAGTACCTCTAGGGTTATTCCTGTTGTTGTATTAAGGCATTTGGGATAGATAAGACTATAAACAAATTTTTTTTTAGGGGCAGTGAGGGTTAAGTGAATTGCCTGGAGTCACACAGCTAGTAAATGTCAAGTGTCTGAGGGTCGGATTTGACCTCAGGTCCTCCTGAATCCAGGGCTGGTGCTTTATCCACTACAGCACCTAGTTGCCCCTGTAAATAGATTTTTAAAAGACAATTCTGGTCATTAAATAATAGGTGAACTGCCAAATCTCAACACTTTTATGAGAGAAGTACTTTGCAAACCTTAAAGTAGCCAATATGCATGTGAGTAATTATTATTTTTACATTGCAAGACAAATGAGTGGGGAAGGCGAATGGAACAATATAATTAAGGTTTTAAGAAGTCACAAACTGTACTAAGGAAAATGTTTTTCTCCCAAAGCTAAAAGCAGACCACAGCAATACTTCGCTTAAAATCATGAGTTCCTTTCCCCTTAAGCTCTTTTTCATCTGTATTTTGCCAGCAGAAAGAAACTATATAGTTCACAGGATCCTCCAATAGAACTTTAGGAGAGTGTCTATATTTGGAATAGTCCTTAACAAATTTCGGGGTTCCTTTATCTCATAAGAAGGAAGACATAAAATGACATTATAAATGTTAGAGAAATTTGGAAGAGTATTTCACTTGGCTCTGGAACCATGCTTTGTTAGATACAAGGTATGTAGATTTCCTAATTGCTCAGTGAAATCCTAAAACCAAATCTAATTATTGTTTTTTTACCAGTGGAAAGACTGCACAGAAGTTATGTTGTTGGGCCTTTTACACTATTCTTTGCCTTATGATCCTTTCACTACAGATTTTTCTCTGACAAGAAATTCTAGAGTTGCAGGTTTTTTGAGATTAATGGTAGATTACTCTTTAGAGCTAGCCTCTCTATTGAGTTGTACCTGAGGCAAGAACTGGTAGCATTAAATGTAATCCGGTGAAGGGTTGGAGTAATGAAGTTGATGAAATAGTTTTTATTTATTTAAAACCACCCCATAGTGAGTTCCTTTACTGTTTCCCCATTTTAAATGCTGTATAGTTACTTGTTTTGAATAATTGTGGTCTTTCGGTCACAAGGCTAAAATTATTCCTTTCTATTTGGGAGTTTCCCTCTTCCTCCAGACCCCCTTTTGAGACCTCTTTTAACGTGTGAAATAATTTAGTCTTATTCAACTGAGTTTACACTTCAGTGATCACCAAACATCGAGTCCAATATGTTCATTCCATCTGACAGCTTTTAAGAAGAGTTGCTCTTGTTAAAAGATATAGTGATTTAGTGGCTAGAGAGCTGGCCTGGAAGCCAGGAAGATGATTCAAGGCCCACCTCTGACATATTCTGGTTGTCTGGCCCTGGGTAAGTCACCTACTTCTTTCTTAGTGCTTTAGGCAGTTGTCTAAGACTAAAAGTTACAAACTAGGCGCCTACATTGCTACCACAGTTGCTCTCACCTGGGAGTTCCAGTCCCTATTGGAGCAGATTTGGAACAAACTAGGTAATATCTTCCACTGAAATTTTAGAGGGAGTTCTAGGGTTTCAGTGGTTATTTGTAAGAAAAGGTCAGGCTGAGTTGAAAGTTGTGTACATTTTAGACTAGAAATTGTTTCTGGCTCAAGATGAAATTCTTGCTGACCTTGGCTCTTCTTTCCCATGACACTCTGTGTTACAGGTCTAGGGGTACCCCACAGAAAAGAGCCTGTCAAACACTCCTGGGAAGCTTCAAAGATTGAACTGGGAAGAAGGGTTGTTTCCATTATTCCTGCCTTCCCTTACAGGTTCCTCTGGATGATGGGATCCAGTTACATGGGTTCATTAGAATTTTGATTTTTTTTTTCCTTCTAAAGTATGTCTTGAAACTAGAAGCAAAAATAATCTCCCACAAATTAGGAATTTGCATTGAAACTATAATATGTGGCTTTGAAAGCTGCTTTAGAATCCTTGTAAGTTCTATCTAGGGATATCATTAGGAGTCTTAATGACACTTTCCAGATGCTGGATTATGCCATCCTGTAGGAGGGCTCCTCAGGGGACTTGCTCATCATGGTTATGGAAGGTTATGGTTAGTTTGCAACAGCCTGCAATAATTGCACCATCTAGATCAAGAAAACCCAAAGTCCCATGACTTAGAGTTGAGAGCAACAGCATTAGTAGACTCAGCAGCTGGCAATATATCCAGCTCTCAAGGATTTTGATCCAACAAACAAAAGCATTAAGGTGGGTAGAGATAAAATGAGCAGAACAAAAAGAGGGAGGGGGAGAATGGGAAGTAAAGTGCTTACTGTGTGCCATGCAGAAGAACTAATATGGTTGGTTTGATGAGAGAATGTCATCTTTTCTTCAAAAGCCTTTTAGTAAGGGAAACATTGACTCAAACCTTGAGGTATTATTATCATCAAGGCTAGTTGCCTTAAATTGTATTTGTGGTTGTCCTAGGTGTTGATCAGAATATGTATGAAGTATATTTTATATTATATTCTAGTTACCTTATAAATAATATTTGTGGATGCTTTTTTACTTAATACATTGTTTTAAAACTGAAAGGAGCCTTAGAGGTTGTTTTAAAACTGAAAGGAGCCTTAGAAGTTATCTAGATTAATATCCTTATCTTACAGATGAGGAAGTTGGGGCCTAGAGAAGTTAAACTTTTTCAAGGTCACATAGGTCAGAGCTGGGGTTTGAACCCAAGCTTTATGACTCCAAACCGATACTTTTTACACTGCCTTAGATTGCATACATCATGAGGCTGAGGCAAATTTGGGAGACAGGTTTAATATGAGGAGAGCCATTATGGTATAGATTCAGTAATGTAGATTATATTCTTTTGAGGACTGAATATGTATAGATTGTGTAAGGAAAGTGTCTTTAAAGCTGAAGAGCTTGATTTCATGGAATTAAAAATCTCAGGGTGTGGTTTTTTGTTGTTTTTTGTTTTGTTTTGTTTTGTGGGGCAATTGGGGTTAAGTGACTTGCCCAGGGTCACACAGCTAGTATCAAGTGTCTGAGGCCAGATTTGAACTCAGGTACTCCTGAATGCAGGGCCAGTGCTTTATCCACTGTGCCACCTAGCTGCCCCGTTGTTGTTTTTTTGTTTGTTTTTGGTTTTTTTGTGGGGCAATGAGGGTTAAGTGACTTGCCCAGGGTCACACAACTAGTAGGTGTCAAATGTCTGAGGCTGGATTTGAACTCCGGTCTTCCTGAATCCAGGGCCAGTGCTTTATCCACTGTGCCACCTAGCTGTCCCCAGTCAGGGTGTGTTTTTTATTTCGGTAAGTCTTGATATCCTTGAAATATTCCAGTTAGTGATTACATTTCCTTCCTAAGTGCCGTATATAGTTTCATTTTGGAGGAGGAACTTGTGGATTTCTTACTTTCTGTACTACGTTTTTCTAATTTTTCATATTAGAATTGGGAAATAGTTGCTGTATGTCACCTTCAAGGTGACTGAGTTTATTTGAAATCTTTTGTATACAAATGCTAAAAATTTATATGTTAAAATGCTGAAAATTTGTAAGTACATATTTTTAAAATGTAATTACTAATTCATTGCCTAGCTCTGTCATTGGCATTCTTTTGAGTCCTTCAGGTTCACCATATTCTTCACCTTTAATGAAACTTAAGTTCTTCAGCACCTGGAAACAAAATGGCAAGAACACTTTATGTTGCAGGAGTTTCCTGAAACAATTTATTGGTCGTCTTTTTTTTTTTTTGGCGGGACAATGGGGGTTAAGTGACTTGCCCAGGGTCACATAGCTAGTAAGTGTCAAGTGTCTGAGGCTAGATTTGAACTCAGGTACTCCTGAATGCAGGGCTGGTGCTTTATCCACTGTGCCACCTAGCCGCCCCGATTTATTGGTCTTCTGAAGAGGCAGTGGACCATTCTCTTTCTTTGAGAAAGTGTTTAGCGATTTCCCTATATATTCTTTTTTTTTGGGGGGGGGAGGTGAGGCAATTGGGGTTAAGTGACTTGCCCAGGGTCACACAGCTAGTAAGTATCAAGTGTCTGAGGTCAGATTTGAACTCAGGTCCTCCTGACTCCAGGGCCGGTGCTCTATCCACTGCGCCACCTAGTTGCCCCCCTATATATTCTTTAAACTTAATTTTTTGTCTTTTGTTACCTCTCTTTTGGCCCTGCAGAGTAGAGTGAAGGCTGTGTCCTACAGACTCCGGCACCATGAACATGTTTGATCGGAAGATCAACTTTGATGCGCTCTTAAAATTTTCCCACATGTAAGTGTTTTGACCTTGATGCTTTTTTCTTTTACCTACTTCATTAACTGCTATATGGATGGCCAACAGACAAACTAATAATTCAGGAATCAAAGGACCCAGACTTCTAGCATTGTTGCATAATCATTAGAAAGTCTTTTAATGACTTTAGCTTTGAATGCTACCATCTTTCTTATGTCATAGATACCTGATTTTTAGGTGTTTTGTGGTTTGGCCCTTCCCAACTCTTTTTTTCTTTGCTATTATCTGTTTTTAAGAACATTATCTTGAAATGTTTTAAAGAATACATTGTGTTTTCCTGATCAAAATACTTGTGTTATAACTTTTAGAATGTTGGGAAGTTTTACAAGTAGGGGAAATGGACTGATTTTTCAGGACTTTTCCCTCCTTTATATATATAAAGGCACTAGTTCCTTGGTTCCTAGAGTGACAACTATTATTTTCACTATAATTTAGCACACCTTCTACACAGCAGCACCTGAAGAAGGTCTATGCCAGTTTTGCCCTCTGCATGTTTGTGGCAGCCGCCGGCGCCTATGTCCACGTGGTTACCCATTTCATTCAGGTAAGAACAGTTGACTCACTTGATTGCCGTAGAATTGAAGGAACTTGCTCAATGCAGTGGTTCAAGCTAATTTCCGGCCCTCATCCTCATCAGTAGCTAGGTTTAGGAACGCCACCAGCCATCAAGTACAGGGCAGTTAAGGCCATTCGGATCGTATGGCAACTATTTTGAGCATATTATACCAAAAACAGAATGCTGTCATTCTTTAGCAGAGAATAGCTGCTTGCTACTCTCCTTAACATGTAGCCTTTTGGTTTTGTTCTTTCTTTTCTCCCACCCGTACTTTGTCTGCCCAAGAAATCATGTGGTGAAGTAATAATACAACATTTGAGTTGTAGACACAAGGGTGATTCTGATGGTTCTCAGAGTCATGATATTCAGCAAATATGAATAGGAAATTTCAGGAAATTCACTTTTCCGTACTAGAGGAGAGTTGTAGGATGAGGGAGCACTGAAAATGGTGTCTAGAGAAAATCATATAGGGTAAAAGTCATGTGGTCCAGTGGAAAGAATACAGGATTTAGAGTTAGGAGACCTGACTTAGCATCAGGATTGGGACCCCCTTACCTGAGCCACATTTCCTCATCTGTAAAATGCGGATAGCTTTCTATCTCATTTAATAGGCCTGTTGTGAGGAAAGATGGTAGAAATGTCATAAGATTTCTGTATGTGAATCATAATTAATAATGAACCTGTCATAGCTTAACTGTCTGTGTTAGGAAAGTAACATGATTATCATGTCTTGCCTCAAGTGAGCAGGACTTCCCAGATTTTCAGAAGTTTTGAGAGAAATGTCCCATGAATGCTTTTCATGTGCCAGGAACAGGAATAGTTTTCAGGGCAAGGTTCCTGATCAACTTCACCTCTGAGGAGAAGAATATTTCTTATTTATCCATGGGGAGAGCCAATGGAGGGTGGGAGCAGAGAGAGTTGGAAACCAGAAAGGAGAGATACTATAGGCTGTTCCTGCTTAGGCATTTTTATTACAAGAAAATCATGAGTATCTTAACTTTGTAAGCATTTGTGAAATTCTTCTTGTACTTAATTGTTTGTTCGATTCTGACAGGCTGGCTTGCTCTCAGCCTTGGGTTCTTTGGGATTGATGATATGGCTGATGGCAACACCACACAGTCATGAAACTGAGCAGAAGAGATTGGGCCTTCTGGCTGGATTTGCTTTCCTTACAGGTAAATGAAGTGGCTGAATTCATCCTGAGAGGATATATTTTTCTTATATCCCTTTAAAATGTGAACATGCTCTAAACTGTTAATATTCTTTTCCTTCCATGAATGATCTAGGGCCAAGATATGATCATTGCCATTTATTAGAGTGGTTAAATAGAATTAGCTGGCCATTTTTGCTACAGAGGAAACCAGTTTTCTGACTGCTGCTTTGTTATTTATCTATTTCCTTTACCTGAAGAGAAACATGGAGTTGTAAGAGTATCAGACTTGAATTAGTCTGGAGTCCTATTCCTTGCTTCTACCACTTAATAGTTGTGTGATTTTAGGCAAATGATTTAGCCTTTCAGAGTCTGTGTACTATTCACAAAATGAGGCCAATTATCTCTACTTCATAGAGTTTTTATCTTATCTCAAGAGAAAGCATTTTGTAACTGTAAAGTGATAAATGAATGAGAGTTGTCATTCCTGACAGTCTACCTTGTTATGATCCTTATTCAGACTTTTAAAGATTTATAATTAGATTTTTAAAAATCCTCCACTTCCTAATATTTTCTGCAGCCTCTCCCATTGTTGTGCATTGTAGCTTCTAGTTGTTTGGAGGCAAATCTGTGTCTAGTCAAATCAGCCCCCCATCCCTCCCCAATATGTCATTGACAATGAAAACCTAACCAAGGGAGTAGGAGGAAAAAGAGGTAGACTTAATTATATTTATTTAAGTCAGCTGTCTGATTTCTTTAAGGAACCATGCATACATTTCTTTGCATATCTGGGAATTGACTCTGTAGGTAAGAGAGATCTTTTCAAAAATTAATCCCACAATCCAATATTAACCATATTTTTTATTTTGTAGGAGTTGGTTTGGGCCCTGCCCTGGACTTATGCATTGCCATCAACCCCAGGTAAATGACCTTAGAGTTTTTAATCTATTAGTCTTGATATGCCCACTACCAATCTAGCAACCCTCAATCTCACCCTTTTCTTTTGTAGCATCATTCCCACCTCCTTCCTTGGCACAGCAATGATTTTCAGCTGCTTCACCTTGAGTGCACTCTATGCTAGGCGTCGCAGCTACCTCTTCCTAGGAGGTAAGGAACCTCTAAAAGTTTGGAGATTTTTCCCTTGCTCTGTGTAGAGGCTTCACTGGGGCAGCTAGGTGGTACAATGGATAGAGTACTGGACCTGAGTTCAAATCTAACCTCAGAGACTAGCTGTGTGACCCTGGGCAAGTCACCTAACCCCAATTGCCTTTAAAAATCTGGGGCCATCTCTAATTATCCTGATGTGTATCTTGTCACTGGACCCAGATGGCTCTGGAGGAGAGAGTGAGGTTGGTGACCTTGAGCAGTCCTCCCTCACTTAAATCCAGTTTAGTGTAAGTTATGATATCACCCCAAAGTCAGTCTTCCTCTTCAAGAACAAAGGACAAACAATAGAGGCATCACTAAGACAGTCAACACCCCCCTACCTGCCCCACCCCCTTTGACTTATTGAAGATGCTTAATTAGGCTTGACTGAGAGACTGTCTTTTGCCTTCAGTATTCCTGGGAAAGGAAGGGATGGCTCTAATAGGATGTTCAAGCTTTTCTCAAAGTAGCTTTTTTACTGTGTCTTGCAGGTATCTTGATGTCGGCCATGAGCCTGATGCTGTTTTCCTCCCTCGGGAACCTCTTCTTTGGATCTTTTTGGCTCTTCCAGGTAAAAATAATTTACTTCTGAAATGAAATAGCTGAATTTTGGCTTTGAACTGAGAGACTGAGAGGACTAAAAGAGTGTTAGTTTCTTCAGTAAACCAGAACAATAGTCTCTTCAGGTATAATCTCTACTAGATTGTAAACTCTTTTAGGGCAGGGAGTACTGCTGTTTTTATTTTTATATTCTTCCTAGTGCCTAATGTAGAGCCTTGGGACATTGCTATAGGCATTTAAGCATTTAATTTTAGTCTTTATGAAGTGACCCTACTTATAGCACCAGTAAATCTTGTTGAATCATTGAATGCTAGAGCTGTAAGAACCTTAGATATAGGTGAGCTGTTCTTTTATTCATTGATATCCCATTAAGTTTACGGACTTATGCTCCAAACGGATCATAATCTACTTTGCAGGTTTCAGTGTCCCGTAATGTTTATATTGGTTAGAAATATTAGCATTTATTAATTACTGTTAAGGGTTTCCTGAAATGGTCTAAAACTATAAATAAATAAGTCCACTGTGCTCTGGGGGATTTTTCAATAGTGCATACTCTATCAGGTAAGAAGTCTCTGAATTTTCTTGTTTTTCTCTCTTTTTAAGGTGTCTTTATTCATTTCAACACATGTTGATTGCATGGTAACCATGTTCCCCATTCCTTTTCCATTAGGCTAATCTGTATGTGGGGCTGGTGGTCATGTGTGGCTTTGTCCTTTTTGATACTCAACTCATAATTGAAAAAGCTGAGAATGGAGATAAGGATTACATCTGGTAAGTGTGAGGGCATTAGGTTGAATTGTCATTCTAGTTAGTATGAAGAGGTGAAGGCTATGACTGACTCACTTTCCTGTGTCCTTTTACTAAGAGGATCTGGACCTTTTGGGTGGCCTTAAGTCTAACCTGGCTTTCTTCTGGATTCCAATAGGTCAGACTCTCAAAGTAGCACTAGCTTTGCGGTGATGACTTAAACCTGGAAGTACAAGAGAAGGGATAATTAGCAGGGAGCAAGCCTTGTGTATTCGTGGCATATTACCACAGTTTTCAGTCATCTCTTGGAGACACCATCATATTAGTTGACTGGTAGAGCATCTTAGAAACTGAGGCCTATGAGGGAAAAGGGTTCCAGATTGTTTTGTTCTGTGGACGTTGGGGCTATTGTATTGACTTCTTAGCCTGGTTTCTTTCTGCCTAGGCACTGTGTTGACCTCTTCCTGGATTTTGTCACCCTCTTCCGGAAACTTATGATGATCCTAGCAATGAATGAAAAGGTAAGTCAATTCTGTTGTTGAAGACTGAAGATAGAATGTCATTGTGATAAGGCATCACCTAACATCTTGAAAACCTTTCATTTGAAAGCATTCATTCTGGGCTGGTGGGTAATGCTGGGAAGGTATTGTATTATATCTAATATAGAGGATGAATCAGATGGTGGAGAAGAGGCATGTTCTAATGACCTGAAGTATGAACAGAAAGTGTTTCAGTAGCAGCAAGTGAAAGTTAGACATGAAAAAATGTAGTGTTTTTGAGAATAGCTATTTCTCCGAAAATGGGTTAGCAGGACATTTCCTAGTGACTGGGAAAAAATAAGGGACCAGCTTATACAAACTTGCTATCAGTCAACAGTCTTTATACTGAATATATATTATGAAAAATATGACAATGGAATGAATGAAGCAAGTGAAGAATGAAGTAACTTTTTAATGCTTGTTCTGTTCAGCATTCTGGTTAATGAGACACAATTGAACTAGACTGAGGTAGTCTTGGAAAGTTGAAGGCCTTGTTCTTCAGTTTAACTGTTTCAGAGTTCAAGACAGAAGGAGCATGACCAAGAAGCTCAGATTTTTATCAGTAATCTGTACTGCTTTGACATTGTGCTCAGTGAGGCACAGCTGTCCTCCTTGGAGGAGTTCATGTCCTTTGCTTTGGACTAAATCATTTTCACTGAACTAAAACACTGAGCACCTGTTAGAAAATCAGATTTGAACTAGAGTGTGAACTCTTGAACTCATTTCATATTCTTTTTTTTTTTTTTGGTCATTTCATATTCTGATCTTTTTTTCCCCAAACAGAGTTAAACCATAGAGTTTGATTATTAAGGTTTTTTATTATTGTTGTTGTTGTTTTGAGTGAGGAAGGAGCAAACACTTGGAGCACTTGTTACTTCTCCATTTGGTGGTTATCTTTAGCCTCCCTGAGCCTTACTTCCAGGAGCATCTGTGAGTTAGATGCAATCAGAAGGTTTGGTAGTTTTAAGTTCTTCATAAGGTCTGGGAATGTAGTTTGGATTGACTCTGTGATTCTCTCCTTTTAGGACAAGAAGAAAGAGAAGAAGTAAGACAACTGTTCAGCCTTCCCCTCTTTGGCTCCCTTCCCTCATCCTCTCATTTCCTCTTTGCACACATTACAGGTGGCGTGTTCTGTGATAATGAAAAAAGCATCAGAAAAGCTTTTGTACTTTGTGGTTTTCTCTGTTGAGTTTTTTTAATCAGAAAACTGATTAGCAGATTCTAATTTGGAATTTGGCTTCATGTTCCCTGGGATTCCATATCTCTCCTTTGTCCTTCGGTGGTCAGTCCCTGGTATGTGAAGAGTAACTGCAACCAAACAGGAGGAGCAAGTTCCAGGAGTCTTCTTGATGGCAGTACTTTATTGGCAGATTTGAAATTTTTCTTTGCAAAGTGGGTGGAAGATACAGGCAGTGTATGTTTTAGCAAGTTGAAGGTTAGCTTCCTTGGAGAACAGAGATTTCTGAAAGGCATAGCTCTTGTGTTTAGTTCTGTTTGGACTTGAGCCTCTGCCAGTTCCTTAAGAGATTTGCAAACAAAGTGAACTGGTCTTTCTACTTTAGAAGAAACTTTGTGGAAGGCACTTTGTACCTCCTTTGAGCCTTGTTGAGTCACTGCCAGTCTGGCAGACACACGATCTTGCCCCTTATTCTCAAATCCTGGTTGATGGATGTTCATGTAACTCCTTGCCTGGCCCTAATTCAGGGAACCTGCCCACCCACATCCATTAGAGTAGGAGAGTTTTCAGTATGTATATAAAATGTTAGTTTCATAGGACAACCACAACTCCTCAAAGAAACCTTATGCATGTTAAATGGGATAATGTTGAATTCTTTAAACTTCCCCAAGATTCTTCCTCTCAGAAGTGTAACTCAGTCTTAGTTGCTGGGTAGCTCTCTCTGAGTTGACTGTTAGACTACCCAAAGAATCTTGGAGTTGAGCCCTGGGAAGGGCTGAAATCCATAGTGAGCAGCTCTATGAGATTGTTTTGAACAGAACCTGCCAGCACACCTCCCAGCAGTTCTGTGGGCTAGAGGATAGGAGAACCACCCTTCCATTCAGAGGCGCTTTGTCTGACTCCCCAGGGGGAGAGCTGCTGTGGTGGCTTTGGTTCCACACCATCTGGTCTGTTCCCCAGCTGAATGTCTGAGCAGTTCCAGGGCAGAGTCTTGAGTCAGCAAGGCAATTTCTGGCAGATGATTCCTAGCTCTTCTGTTGCCTGTTTTACAGAAATTCAGCTTAGGAATGGCAGCCTTTTTTCATACAGGTGTTGTTCACCTGACCAGAACTACAAGTGACCTGTATCCCTGTGCCACCTTAAGCTGGTTGCACATATGGGGAGGATGCTAATAGAGTCCACCATGTCAGTGTCTACATTTTCTTTTTTTTGTTTTGTTTTTGAATAATGCTTTTCCCCAATTACATTCTAAAAACAATTTTTAAAAATTTTGAACTCCAAATCTCTCCCTCTCCCCTTTCCTTGAGATGGTGAGCAATTTGATATTGGTTATACATGTGCAATCATGAAAAACATTTCCTTATCAGTCATGTTGTGAAAGAAAACACAGACCAAAAAAAAAAAATATATATATATATTCAAGTCATTTTAAAAAAATGTTTCACTCTTCATTCAAATCCCACAGTTCTTTTTTTGGATGTGGAGAACATTTTCCATTACGAGTCTTTTGGAATTGTCTTGGATCATTGTATTGCTGAGAAGAGCTAAATCTATCATAGCTGATCATCAGACAGTGCTGCCGTTACTGTATACAATGTTTAGGTTCTGCTCACTTCATTTGGCATCAGTCCAAATTTAAGTCTTTCCAGACCTTTCTGAAATCCATCCTCCTTATCATTTCTTATAGCACAATAGTATTCCATTACATTCATATACCACAATTTGTTTAGCTATTCCCCAATTGATGGGCATCCCCTTGATTTCCAATTCTTTGTCACCACAAAGAGAACTGCTGGAAATATTTTTGTACATGTGGGTCTTTTTCCCTTTTTTATGATCTCTTTGGGATACAGCAATGTCTGCATTTTCAACCAGAGTCTTATGGTGTACAAATGAAAGTGGCATCCCAAATGACCGTGGCTCTAAGAAAAGTTGTGAAGCTATACTGCAGGAGGGATGCAATTAAGTTAAAGCCTATTGCCAACAGCCTTCGGGTTTTTGTCCCTCCCTTCCCTTTGACAGGACTGTTTGACAGCGATGCCGCTGCAGCTGGTGTTATGAGCTTTATCTCCTGCAGTACAGTACTGCTTTGTTTCTGGGGAAGCATTTGTTCCTAAATCCTGTGGCATTCAGGATAGCTCTGTCTCCTGTGGGTAGTTGACCCTTGATTGAATGGTTGCCTCTGATCCCAGGGTACCAGACCTAGGTAGGACTATTTCTCCCTGTTGTATCCCCCAGCTGCCTTTTGTCCATGTATTTGATGTTGCTCTACCCTTGCTGAGAATTTGACTGTGTTAATGTTTCCTGAAGCCAAATTCCACCTTTTGTGCTTTTTGCTTGGGATAAAAGTTTTTCTTTAGAAACAGTGCCAAGAATGACAAGAAAAAAATTCTACTTTTAAAGAGAATGAATGCCTAACAGGTTTTTAATACAGTAATCACTGTAACTATCACTTTCTTTTCTAGTTTCTTGGTTTTCAGCTCAGGCTGCATTCTATAACTCATACTGTGAAGACAAAGGTGTTTTTGATTCAGAAATATATGAAATCTACAAAGTCTTAATTTGTAAAAAATAAAGAAAAAAAATCCTCAGTCTTTATTGGTGCTTTGTGTCTGTATATTTGAGATATTGGGGTATTGCTTAGCAAAGAGTAGTCTCTTGACTCCCTGCCTTTCCTTGAAAGAAAGGTGCTGGGCTCTTGAGTCCTGTTGGCCTGATAGCCTACAGGCGAGTGTGATCAAGAAGGGTTTTCTCCCTCTGGAAGAAAGTTGTCCCTTCTTTTTATCATGAAACCAGGTTCATCCCAGCACACAAGAGCAACAGAGCAGTTCCCTGAGAAGACTGACAGCTTTCATAGGCAAATCCTTTGATGTATTTCAGATGAATTCTTCATTGTTATTAACTGACATTTTAATTTTTATACCAGACCTCTAATAGGTCATTGGTGTAGGAAATTCTCTGCCAGTGCATAATGCATCTGCTCTGCAACTTGTAGAGCCCTATCTGAGGCACTAAGGCAAAAGGACTTGCCAGGGTCACACAATCACTGTGTCCAATATCTTACATAGCACTGCTGCTTGAGATAAAGCACTTTAAAGGTTGCAAAAAAAGACTTTATTTAATCCTTACAACTGTCCTATGAGGTGTGCTAAAAGTGCTACCACTCAAGGGTAGAAAGGGAGCAGCTGTCTGTCCTGGTTTTTTCCTCCATCCCTGCCTTTGCTCCTGCTGTAGCCTATCAGGTAGCCAGTTCCAGAAAGGTGTCTCCCATGGTTGTTAACATTACACAGAACTACTTGATTAATGCAACCAGAGAGAACTGGTTAAAGGTCAAGCTGCCCTCCAGCTGCTCTGTTGTGAATGACATTTGCTGATTGCATCAAGCCTTAGAATACTGCAAAGCCTCCGTTAAAAGATTTAGAATTACTCATAGGAAATTACCACATAAGAAAACTAAATAGATTTTTAAAATGCTTTTCTTTAGCATGCAACCTCAATATGTATCATGTGTACTGCAGTACTGATAACGAAATCATTTGATAACTAGAGTTGATAGGGAGCCACTGAAGTTTGAATAGGGGAGTGATTTAGTGTCAAGTTCCACGCTTTAGGAAATTAAATTTTCCATCTTTGTGGAGAAAACATCGGAGATGATAGGGGAAATTTGGGTGTGGAGGTAGAAATGGCAACATCTGGTAACTTATTGGTTATGTGAACTTAGGTATAATAGTTGAAGACACCAAAGCAATGAACTTCTACAACTGGAGTTATGAAATTTGAGAGTTGGAAGAGATCATGCCTATTGCTGTCGATCTTCTGCATGTCCAACTCATTCACAAGAGGAATCCCATAACATTCCTGACAAGTGGTCTTCTAGTCTCAGCCTCCAGGGAGGAAGAACCCACAACATCTCTAGGCGTCCCATTCCACTTTTGAACAGCTCAAATTGTTAGGAAATTTTTCCTGAAATTAAGCCTAAATATTCCTCTGCAGCATCTTCTCATGGTTTCAACAGGGCCCCCTCCTTGAGGACAAGCTCCAGTGTACCATCCTCTCTCCTTTTTGTGGAGGACTGAATGAGTCTCCAAGCAGGCATGAGTGTGTTGCCATCAGCATTACGGAATTCATCTCCGAACCACCCCTTTGAAACTCACCACCATCCTTCTAGTCACTTAGGTTTACATCATCTTTGCCATCTTCCACTACTTCCCTTTACCCCACATGCCCAATCATTTGCCAAATCTTGTTTCTATTTCCTTTTTTTTTTTTTTAAAGTGAGACAATTGGGGTTAAGTGACTTGCCCAGGGTCACACAGCTAGTAAGTGTTAAGTGTCTGAGGCTGGATTTGAACTCAGATACTCCTGAATCCAGGACTGGTGCTCTATCCACTGCACCACCTAGCTGCCCCTCTATTTCCAAAACATGCTTTGATTGTCCTCCACTCACATAGTCACTACCCTAATTCAAGTTCTTGTCACCTCTGCTGAATTATTGCAGTAACCTCCAACCTGGTCTTCCTGCCAGTGCTTTTCCTAAAGTGTACCTGTTAACCATGTTGCTCTCAATAAAATCCAGCGGCTTCCTCTTGACTAGAGGATCAAATGTCCATCATTTCATCTCTTTAAAATGTCTATTTTTGTCTTTATGATATACAGTGGTATATAACTTGTAAATAAGTAAATATACACATTGGGTGTATGTGCTCAAGAGACATTTTACTCATAGAATTGTGTGATCAAAAGATTGAAGACCATTGGTCTACACTTCTGCGGTTGGCTTATAGAACTTCTGAATCAGTGCATATCTTGGGAAGAAGTTGCACATGGACATTGAACTGGTTCCAGAAATAAAGAGGAGGAAAAGAGGAGGCTGGATTGCGTTTCAGAAATCATCTAGCATTTTGCTACCTCAGGCTTCTTCCTGAAACTAAATACCTCTTCTAACATTAGCTCTGTGGCCATAGGCAAATCACTTCATCACTTAAAGCTGTAGTCCTACTTCTATAACAGTACCCCAAGGATCTCAGTCACATAAGGTGACAGCCCACAGGTGTCAATTTGTAATTATATCTTAGTATTTTTCATATACTTCCAAGAAATATGATACTTGGTAAACCTTAAGGTACTTTGGAGGGGGGGGGCGCAGTGAAGGTTAAGTGACTTGCCCAGGGTCACACAGCTAATGTTAAATGTCAGGCCAGATTTGAACTCAGGTCCTCCTGAATCCAGGGCCAGTGCTTTATCTACTGTGCCACCTAGCTACCCCCAAAGGAGACTCTTTTTTGGGGGGGGGGACCTTAAGGTACTAAAGAAATAGGAACTTTAGCTTTCTCATACCCTGTTTTCCAGTCATGTCCAACTCTTTTTTTTTTCGGGGCAATGGGGGTTAAGTGACTTGCCTAGGGTCACACAGCTAGTAAGTGTCAGTAAGTGTCAAGTGTCTGAGGCTGGATTTGAACTCAGGAGTACTCCTGAATCCAAGGCTGGTGCTTTATCCACTGCGCCACCTACCTGCCCCTATGTCCAACTCTTAATGACCCCATTTGGGTTTTTCTTGGCAGTGATACTAGAGTGGTTTGCCATTTCCTTCCCCAACTCATTTTACAGATGAGGAAAAGGAGACAAACAGGATTAAGTGACTTGCCCAGGGTCACACAGTTAGTTAGTGTTCGAGGCCCTATTTGAACCCACAAAAATGAGTTCCAGACTCCAGGCCTGGTGCTCTATTCACTGTGCCACCTAGATGCCCTTCTCATACCCTATCAAATGATAATCTCTAGAGCAAGGGTTAGTTATTTTTTATCTTTATGTTCTCATTCTTTTTTTTTTGTTTGTTTTCTTTTTAGTGAGGCAATTGGGGTTAAGTGACTTGCCCAGGGTCACACAACACTTAAGTGTCTGAGGCCGGATTTGAACCCAGGTATTCCTGACTCCAGGGCCAGTGCTCTATCCACTGCGCCACCTAGCTGCCCCTGTTCTCATTCTTTAAACATAAGACACATGATAAATGCACTTTGATTTGAATGGTTTAGGTAAGGCTTCCCCACCCCCGTTTTTGTGTATCTGGTAGTTGTCCCATTAACCTCTTAGATTAAACAAGAGAGAGTTCTCTGTTACTGAATAACTGATAATGTAAACATGAAGTATCTCTCATCTCTGCCCACTCCCCCTAACATTGGAGCTAGACATTGTGGGAACACCCTTGGAGGACAGCTTGGGCACAGGTTGGAGTGAGGGAATGTACTGCTTCTCATATATCCAGGAGGAATTGAATGAATTAGTTGGGTGGAAGAATGGAACATAAACAGATCTGCAGCCACCCCCTAATCATGTCTGCTTAACCAGCACAAGTTGGGGATTGGAACGGAGTTTTTATAATGGGAAAGACACACCACCACCATGCCAGGCTTCGGGATGGGAGGAAAAAGTCACAGATTCCTGGGGCCCAAGGAAACAAGTTACATCGGGGAGGAAAAAAGATTTCATCTGCCTACAACCCTAGACCTCTGAATGTCCTATCTTTTGATTGACTCAGCGACCCAGATTTTCCAATACTTTTTTTTTTTTTTTGGTGAGGCAATTGGAGTTAAGTGACTTGCCCAGGGTCACACAACTAGTAAATGTCAAGGGTCTGAGGCTGGATTTGAACTCAGGTCCTCCTGAATCCAGGGCCAGTGCTCTATCTACTGCACCACCTAGCTGCCCCCCAATACATTTTTTAAAAACAAGAAACGATACCTATAGGTAGCCCCCTGCTTAAATTAAGGACAGTTCAGTGATACTGTATACTCATTGAAGGAGAGTAGAATCCCACACGAGAGATTGTTGACTGATGATAAGAGAAGAAAGAGGAGGTATGGATTTGGAATGACAATGGGAAGAACTTGGAGCCCCTTCATCTGATTGGCCAGTTCCTCCCAGAACTTCATTCCCCTCCAGGTTCCTCTCCTGACTCTGGACTCCTTTCTCACTAGGCCATGCCTCTTCCCTAGCTTACCACCTCCCCCACCCCCTTGCTTTTCAGCTTCCTTTTTTAGGTTGTCTTTCCACATTTGACTGTAAGCTCCTTGAAGGTAAGGCTTTGTCTTCTACTTGTATTCCTAGTGCTTTAGCACATAGTGCTTAATAAATATCTGTTGATACTACACACCTCCAGATAGGGATGTGAGGGACTCAGAGTGCAGATTGAGAAATTTTTTCTTTTTTTTGGACATGGCCTATTAGGGTATTTGTTTTGCTCAACTACATATGTTTATAACAGTGATTTTGTTTTTCTTGCTTTCACAATGGGGTGGAGGAGGGCAGGGAGGAGGAACAGAGAAGGTAGATTTTCATTAACTGATGATAAATACATATTAATTGCAGGTATATAGGGAAATCTGTTGCCACAACTTGTCCCTTGATTCCCAGAGTCCGGGCCTCCAGAAATTGCTACGGGCTAACTTCTCAGGTTGAGATCATTCTATCCTTGTTTGACCTGAGATTTCATCTCAGTCCTGAGTAGCAGAACCCCTTCATTCTTGTCTATTGTGTTGCCTAAACCAATCTTCCTGGCTTCCCGATTTCTGCTTTACTGCTTGCTCTGATGTTTAGGAATAATCATTTGGTGACAGAGGGGCAGAGATTGAAGTAACTTTACCCTCCTAGTGTGGGAGAAGACTACTTCCTACCTGGAATGACGAGAGAAAGTGACTTTTATCTTCAATCCAAAAGAACAGAATACTCCTAGACTGGATATATCTGTTGTGTGAAAGATTTAATTCTAGCCCAATAGCCCTCTTAAAGATAATGGAACAGAGTGATCACTCCAAACTCCTGCCAGTCAGTAAGTATTTACTAAGAACTTACTACGTGCTGGACACTGCTTAGCTTTGAGGATTCAAAGAAAGGCAAAAGGTAATCCTGGCCACCAAGGATTCCTGGAGAAGGTGAGATTTAAGCTTGGACTTCAGGGAAGCCAGGATGAGAAGAGGGCCCAGGAAACCCAAGGTTATCAGGCATGACCTGAATAAGGATATCCAGCACA
This sequence comes from Dromiciops gliroides, assembly GCF_019393635.1. NCBI lineage: Eukaryota > Metazoa > Chordata > Mammalia > Microbiotheria > Microbiotheriidae > Dromiciops > Dromiciops gliroides. The sequence goes on from NC_057865.1 coordinate 216,130,324, forward strand.
GGAGACTGATAAGGAGCAATCAGAACATAGGTAGGAGGAGAAACAGAAGGGAATTGCATACTGAAACCCTAGAGAGAAGAGATCGACCAATAGTGTCAGAGGCTGCAGAGGTCAAGGAGAATGAATATTGAGAAAGAGGCATCCGTTTGGTAATTTAGAGATCACAAGTAAATTTGGAGAGAGCTTCTGACAAAGGTGGTAATCACATTCTCTTTGGAGATTTAGGGTGAGGCCTTCCATATCTATCTTTTTTTTTTTTTTTTTTGGTGAGGCAATTGGGGTTAAGTGACTTGCCCAGGGTCACACAGCTAGTAAGTGTCAAGTGTCTGAGGCCGGATTTGAACTCAGGTACTCCTGAATCCAGGGCCGGTGCTCTATCCACTGAGCCACCTAGCTGCCCCATATCTATCAAAGGATATATTCTGGGTTTCTGTGGCCTGGTTCAATCTACTACATACCTTTAATGAGCCTTTTTTCAAATTAATATCCTCTGTCAGAACATGTATACTGACTTAGGATCGGGAATTTATTGGTGAAGGAGGCTTTGCCCCAGAGGGAATCTGTAGTAAGAACTACAGAGCTCTGTCCTTTTGGCCACTCCAAGTATCATGGCTTTCCACTGGTAACCCCTGTGTGTCCTAATCCCCAGGGTCCCGATTCAGTATCATTCCTTATCCCAGGATGGGTTGTAAGGGTTGAATTTTGGTGGATAGACTGCATCCTCTCCAAAGACATATTTTCCTAAGGTTGGACTATCTTCTTTTCAACTGTATTGGGAGTTCCAGCTGTGTTTGACCAAGGCCATCATCACCACCACTAAGGAAGAATGATACATTGTGGACTCTGCCTTTCCTTGCCATACCACAAGGTGGCACTGCTAGACCAAAGACTTCTGCACATGGTTTGACCATGTTCTTCAAGCTATATGTGGGCTTTCCTGCCCACTTCAGTCCTTGGGGATGGACAACTTTTCAAGATTAAGCAGAACATTTCAGAAATAAATAATAAATGAGATGGGCAAAAAAGTATTCATGACTAAAGCACCGATATAGCTAAACCTTTAAAATTAGGTAATATAAGCATAAAAAGATTCATTTCTTCCTGTGTGATTCACCAATCTACAATTCCAGTTGCAACCTATTTAGGCCTCTGAGCCAAGTTCAGACTAGAGTTATACAAGCTCTACAAGACTATGCCTAAAAAACGATTCTACTTGCACATCCCCTTTATCATTGCCATAAAATGGAATAATTGTTCAGATGTAGAAGTTTTACACATTATCCCTCAAGGTGGATATGGGTATCTTCTGAAAGTCTTAGTTTTGGTTTTATTGATTTCTCTAAACCAATCTAAATTCAATTTAATTAAAGATACTGTGTTTCCATGAAAGATAAGTTGTCAAATGATATGAAGAGTTTGCAAATTATTAATAAATGTATCCCCAGCACTTAGCACAGTGTAAGCACATAGTAAGCATTTGACAAATGTTTACTGTCATCATGTTCTTTCTTTCTTTCTTTCTTTTGGCAGGGTAATGAGGTTTAAGTGACTTGCCCAGAGTCACACAGTAAGTGTCAAGTGTCTGAGGTCAGATTTGAACTCGGGTCTTCCTGAATCCAGGGCTGGTGCTTTATCCACTGCACCACCTAGCTGCCCCCCCATATTATTTTCTTTGGGGGGGCAGGACAAAGAGGGTTAAGTGACTTGCCCAGGGTCACACAGCTAGTAAGTGTCAAGTGTCTGAGGCTGGATTTGAACTCAGGTACTCCTGAATCCAGGGCCGGTGCTTTATCCACTGCGCCACCTAAGTGCAGGTGGGAGTAATGAGCCCAAGAGAATAACTCCTATAGGTGTCAAATCCTTCAATAATTGTGGGGAGGATTCTGGGCAAATATGTACATTTTTTGCAAATGATTTTGTCTATTTTTAACCCTAGGTGAAGGTGTGTATGGGGGGAGGGTGGAGAGGTGTTTGCAGATTCCTGGAAGCTGCCTACTTTGGTACAACTACGGCAGCCGCCCCTTGTAGCTAGGTAGCATAGTGCACAGAGCACTGGGCCTGGAGTCAGGAAGACCTGAGGGGCAGGGTAATGTTTATTCTCTTTTCTCTGCAACTTCCCACTGCTCCTCATGATACTCCAAGTTCCAAAGTTAGTCCACCCATTTCTCAGACAAGGTGAGGACCAGCCTTGTCTTTTTGTACTTTCAGATTTTACTTCCCTGTGGCTTCCACTCTCCCCCTTGTAGGCCTTTCTTTCCTTCCATCTCCCCCCAGGTTATCAACCAGGCATACAGTAGGATGGGCACCATTTTTTTTTTGCCCAGTTATTCAAACAAATAACATATCAATATTCATTCCACTAGTAATTAGAGTTGCCCTAAAATAGAATGGCTTGAGGGCAGCCAGGTGGCACAGTGGATAGAGTACTGGCCCTAGATTCAGGGGGACCTGAGTTCAAATCCGGCCTCTGACACTTGACACTTACTAGCTGTGTGACCCTGGGCAAGTCACTTAACCCCAATTGCCTCACCAAAAAAAAAAAAAAAAAAAAAGAATGGCTTGTCTAGTGAAACGGTGAGCTCCGTGTCACTGGACAAGGAGAAACCTGACAACCACTTCTCAGGGATGCTATATAAAGGATGTATGTTTCAAGGTAGGATTTGGGCTAGGTGAAGACTTGGGTTGAAGGGATTTGTAAGAAAATTGATTAAAACGAATGTTACTCAGATTGCAACATGCATCTAAATAGATACCCTATGGGGAGAGAGAGAGAGAGAGAGAGAGAGAGAGAGATCTGGGACAGTTTAGCCAGTTGTTCAGCATTTATGAAATGCCTACTATGAGCAAGGCAATGCATGAAAGTTTGTAAAAGACTATCCCTCTTCTAAAAGAGCTCACAATCTAATGGATAATAAGTGTTGAAAAGGAAGAGGAGAAAGCTGGATTGCTTTCAGGAAATTGCAAGGCACATTTAGCAGCCTCAAGTTTTCAGTAACAGTAAAATCCCCTCTTTTGTTTATTTATTTATTTATTTTGGGGTGAGGCAATTGGGGTTAAGTGACTTGCCCAGGGTCACACAGCTAGTAAGTATCAAGTGTCTGAGGTCAAAATTTGAACTCAGGTCCTCCTGAATCCAGGGCTGGTGCTCTATCCACTGCACTACCTAGTTGCCCCGCCCCGCCCCCACCCCGCTCTTTTGAATATAAACATTTTTACCAGTGTGGCTGCATGGCAGTGAGATCCTGAACACTTGCCTCCAAAGAATTCCAGATGAGCGTCTAAAGGGGGCAATAGGTGGGGGGTACGAGCAGGTTGCAAGACATAGCTGAGGAACTCCAGATAGGAACAGGAGGAAAAGGGCATCATGGATAGGAAGAAAAAAATCAGCTAGACACGTGGCCAGAGCATGGGCTGATGGGTGGCTGGCCAGAGCCCTCCACTGGTATCCTAGTGATGTCAGGGGAGATCGAGGAAGGCCTCTAGCACTCTGTGGGGTCTCCTGGAACAAATCCTTGGGAGGATCTGGAGGAGAGCTGTACGGGATGAGCAGGTACGGATGGGCTACCTTCTGTACCACTGGAGGGAAGTCCTGAATGAATGAGATCACGGATGCAGCTGCTTGTTTTTTGATGATCTTTCCCCCCCTATTCTGAGGCATGTATCTAAGATATCATAGAAGAAACTAGGAAACAATTAACAGGACATAGAAAGGCAAGAGAGAACACAGACTTACATGGCCAGCAGGGAATTTAAGAAATATAGTTCAGGGGCAGCTAGGTGGTGCAGTGGATAAAGCACTGGCCTGGGATTCAGGAGTACCTGAGTTCAAATCCGGCCTCAGACACTTGACACTTACTAGCTGTGTCATCCTGGGCAAGTCACTTAACCCCACCATGGCCCTGCAAAAAAAAAAAGAAATATAGTTCACCCCCTTTATTTTTGTAGAGGAGGAGGCCCAGGGAAATGAGGTGAGCTTGCCCAGGAAGGGGCGGAGCTGGGACTAGAGTTCAGGCCCCCATCTCTTCAACCTCATTCTATTCCTATCATGCTCTCCCCCTCACAGGTCCAATCCCTTCGATTCCTGGGACCAGGGAGGGAGAAGAGAAGAGAATGCTATCAAATATAGAAAGGAAGACTTATTGCCCACCATCAGTGGCAATCACATCGGCTGGATTCTGTGGCGTTAGCACCCATCCAGCTCAGGAGCAGGTCCTGTGGTTCATCCAGTGTTATTATTATTATTATTATTATTATTTTAGTGAGGCAATTGGGGTTAAGTGACTTGCCCAGGGTCACACAACTAGTAAGTGTCTGAGGCCACATTTGAACTCAGGACCTCCTGACTCCAGGGCTGGTGCTCTATCCACTGCTCCACCTAGCTGCCCCTGTTCATCCAGTGTTGATGGCTTTGTTGGTGCAGAGGCTGCCTGTGAGATTGGTGCTGTTCCAACCCTGCTCCATAGGCATGGAGCCTCTGTGAGATGTCACCAGAACATGTGATTCCCCCAATCCCCAAAACTATCAAGGAGAGGTACCATAAATGATCTACTTAACACTAGCTTATACATAGGGCCTTTGGGAACACCCCAGCTCAAGTAAGACAAAGATGCTTTATGCCCAGACAGAACCAGCCCAGGGCTTCTCGAGTTCTTATGTTCTGGACCCCTTTGTCAGGCTGGTGAAGCCCAAGGACCCATTTTTGGAATTGCTTTTAAAATTTAAATTGACAATTGAAAGAAATGTTAAATTTCAATGAGAGATTAGTGAACATAAAGATGTTTTTGTTTTTAAATTGCATTCAAGTTCACAGACCCCTTGAAGTCTATCCATAGATCTCAGGTGAAGAAGTGCTCTGGTTATTCATGACCTCATCCCGCTGTGTTAGCTCCCCATAGAACGATCCTCAAGGGTTGGTATCCTACAAGTATTTCCCTAAATGACATCCCCCTTCTTCCTCCATAAATCGCCACTGAAGAGTGGTGCCTTCTTAGCCACATCCAGACCCCAAGTTTCCTGTTCTGGGACCCCAGAAACCCTCCCCTCCTTGCTCCTTGAAGAAAACCCTTGTTGGCAATACTTTGCAGGAAGATTTTCCAGCTTATGGTAAACAGTGAAAAGAGAAACACTAGATTGGGGATGGCTCCAAACGTACACCTACCTTGCATACTAGAGGAAAAGTTGAAAATGGCTGAAGAGAGGCAGCTAGGTGGCACAGTGGATAACGCACTGGCCCTGGATTCAGGAGGACCCGAGTTCAAATCCAGCCTCAGATACTTGACCCATACTAGCTGTGTGACTCTGGACAAGTCACTTAATCCTCCCTCATTGTCTGGTGCCTGAAGCATGGAGGGGTAAGGGTAGGGAGAGCAAGCATCCCTTGTCAGGCCCAGGGAAGGGTCATCGGCTGGGCTGGCACCCTTTGACAGCAGGGGCTGTTTTTGTCTTTCCTCGTAACCCAAGCACTCAGCATTGTACCTAGCACATAGGGGCACTCAGTCAATGCTAGCTGACTGATGATGGGATGAAGGGCCTTGGGAATAGCTGACAGTTTTGGAAGGGTTTAAGAGCTCAAAGCCTTCCCCACAATCCAATCTGCCAGGAGAGGAACACCCCACCCTTATACTGCTCAGGGGCAGGTAGGATGTGGCTGAGACCCAGCCTCCCTTTGCTATTCCCTCTATTCACTCCCAGTCATTCTCCAGCAAGATGCCTGCACTGCTCTCATCCCAGACAGCCCCACCATGTCATCCCCCTAGTGGGCAGAGGTCCCTAGACTGGTTCAAGCTCAGATGAGGGGGGCTGAAGGCCCCCCAGGGCTCTGGTCCCTACCATAACCCCAGGTCTCTAAAGTCTGCAAGTTACTCCACACTCCTTTACCTCTCTGACTTAGCTCCCACTCCTTCTACTTACCTCTGTCCCCAAGCCCCTTCCTCTCCCCTCCCGATTAGCCATGAGGTAGTTAGGCCCAGTTATGGTGGTGGGCAGATGAGGGTGGGGGGTGGCAGCCAGGGAGGACTACTTCATGTTTCATTAGGGATTTTACAGCAGTGGAGACCAGAAGTGCAGCCCCGTTCACAAAGACAGATAAATTAACCCAAGCCAAGGGGGAAAACAGGAGGGGAAATGATTTTAATATAAACAAAACAAAACAGAACAGAACAACTCTCCTCCCAAACAGAACCCCAGAGACATGGGGTAGGGGTCAGGACAGCACCATCCAAAGAGCAAGGAGGCCTCCAGTGGGGCAGTGGAGGCTTAGGGACAGGGGAGATGGGGGGAGAGAGGGCTGACACCCCCACCTCCTTTGGGCTTCCTTCTAACTCCACCAACAGTTTTCTGGCCCCTATCCAGGGTAGGTGGTAGAAGACAGCAAGTAGTCAGATAAGACTGGAGGCCTGGAAGCAAGAGATGCTACAACCAGTGGGAGGGTGGGAGAGGCCCAGCACCACAATATGGTGCCCCTGGGTTTCGAAATGGGGCAGAAAGTCAGGGTCTTGTTCTGAGCAGGAGAAAGCATAAGTGGGGTCTCTTAAGCTGAGACCAGTTCTCTCATCCCTCCAACAGGCGATTATGGGTAGAAGTGGGGGTGAACTGTAGTTTCTTCTCCACCTATTTCTCTCCTGGGCATGTGCTTCAAACTGGGTCCCAAGGCAGAGCAACTCCTTTTCCTGATCCACAGAAAACAGGGAGGTTTTGAGTCCAATTTGTTGTCTCCATCTCTGGTGGGGGTGGTAAGCAAAGAGGATTTCCAGCATTGGGTCCCCCACCTCAGCCTTGGCTCCCACAAGAAGATAGGGAGTCATACAGAGAATCGCTGAGGGATTCTGACGTTTCCAGTCCCGGAGGGCCACCACCGGATGCGCGCCCATCCTCTCCCATGTCTGAAGTGCTGGGCGTACGGCTGCCATTAAAGGCTGGGCCAGGGGTTGTTGGAGGCGGGTGGCCTCCCTCTAAACACTGCTTCCTCTCACCGGGGGGGACCTAGCGGATGGAAGTCATAGGTCAGGGCAGGAGGAGGGGGCCGCGCCCCAGGCACTGAGCAGGAATGGTGGGGCAGGGTGTTCCCAGGAGGCCCCTCAGCAGCATTACGTGGAGGTGGGCGTTCCAACGCCTGTAGCAAGATATGCTCTTCATTGCAGTGATTTTTAGGTGACAATCGAGTACTCTAAGGACTCAGAGTAAGGGTCTCCTAATTGACAGATCAAAGGCAAAGGTGGAGAGGGAGAGAGTCCATCCCTGAGCCCAGCATGCTGCTCACAGCAGAACAAGGGATGCTGCTCAGAACTGGCAAGCAAATGGGTGAAGGCTCAGAGTTAAAAGATACCCGTATCTAAAGGAGCTTCCCGATTGCTCTTCTAAGGCTATTTTATATCCACAGCCCTCACAGAGAACAAAGGGGAATTCCTAGGTCCCCTCTTCCAATTTCAGGACCTCGGCTACCTGCTCCATGCCCCTAATTGCCCCCTGGCCATCTAGCCCCTAGTTCTCATCTTGGGGATTCTTACCAGAGGGGTCCTGGGAAGCCCTTCCAGTTGGTGGGGTGGACAAAGGAAGGGGTCAGAGGAGTTGCCACCTGCTCGCGTGTTAGGGAAAGTCCAGTTTTTGGAGAGCTGGATTGGGGGTGGCCGTCCAGGATGCCCACTGGAATCTATCTCAGGAACAGAGGAGGGGGGTCTTATCAGGGGGCATAAAGTTCCAAGGCCTCTGACTACATCCCAACCCCAGGAAAATATACTGTGCCCCAGGGGCCTGGATAACCCCTGTCTCCTTGGAAATGACATGGATTCCTCCATATACACGCATGCACACACACATGTACACATGCACACACACAACACACACACCTGTTTTAGGCAGTAGGCGATAGCTACAATTATAGCCAGGCTCTTCCCTCACCTGCCCATCCCCCTTTTATGGGGCACCTACCATCTGTGCAGGCCTTGTGCCCGTGGTGCCTAGGAGTGGGAGAAAGCAGGGCATGGAAAGCAGGGACACTGGGATGCCGCCCGCCCACCAGCAGTTCTTCCATGGCAGGCACCTCTCGATCCAGCGTCCTGGCGCGTCGGGGAACCTTGGTGAGGGGGTTGGGTCGGGCCGAATGCTCTGCGGGGGACGGGTCCAGGCGGGAAGGCTTTGGCTTGGGAGGGTTCTTGCTGGGGGCTCCACTGCCGCCGTGGTCTGGTGGTGGGAAGGTACCAATGCCACTGTCTAGAGTTCGGGTCAGGGAGCCACAGGCTGAGATGAAGGGAGAAGCAGGGAAAGGAGTCAGAGATTTCAGGCTGAAGGGGCCTCTTCCTCATCCCCTCTGAAGAGGCCTTTGCTGATTCCCTCAGCTGCCGGGGCCACCATCCCCACTTCATCCCCACAGCATTTCTTGGGCACGGACTCAGAGACCTCCAAGTCCATCCAGTCTTGAGGATCACACAAGAGAACACAACCCTTTGAGCCGTAAGGCCATTACCACCCCGTGCGAGCCCCTGATTCTAAAGATGAAGAAGCCCAGGTCAGAGGTCGCCTCTTCCCTGGGGTCGAACGTTTGCCCCTTAAGAGCACAGCCTCTCTTTGGGGCCCCAGCACCTCAACTGTGCCCGGCACACAGCGGCTGGGGAATCCACGTGCTGGATCATTCGCTCAGCGGTTACTGTGTCAGGCACTGTGCTGGGGGTACAAAGATGGCCAAACAGTCTGGGCCCTTGAGGAGTCTCTTCTTTTGGCAGATTTGCTCACAAAGGGAGGGAAGGGTCATGGTCGGGCTTAGCGGAGAAGTGGGGGGGAAGACAGTGGCGGGTTAAACTGGGAATAGGGAGTGCAGAGAGGAATGATGTTTCGACACCGAACCCCGCCCCCACGCTACCCGACTGACCTGTGAAACTTGGGGTGGGGATGGGCTCAGGGAGGCCGTGCTCAGTGGGGGCCGATTCTCTCTGCGCCAGCTCGCTGCTCTTCTGTGCATTTAGAGGACACGCTCAGGGCCTGTGGGGCTCCCTCTCCTCCCTAGCCCTTCCAGCATTTCATTCCAATTCACTGCCCAGGCCCTCTTTGATGAGGGCCCTCAGACCGGGGGCTGACCCCATGGAGCGCCCCATAATGCTTCAGCAAGGTTCAGAGACAGTGGAACAGCAGGAAGGTGGGGGGGTTATTTCTACTGGACTTAGGAAGCTTGAATGGTTAGCTTGGAGGGAAGGATTAGTGGGGAGACCAAATTTTCCAAAAGGCAGGGTCCCAGTTCCCCCTTCCCCCTCCCCCCAGCTCACCTTCCCAGATGACTTGTTGGCACTTTGGCCAACTAGGCCATTTCGGGGGCTCCGGAGAGGCTGGGGGCCCTTGGCTTCCGGAATAGATGACTGGAAGTCTCCAAACTCTGGCTTGGGCTCCTGCCAGTTGTCAGGGGGAAGTTCCTTCCCATCTACCCTAGGTTTGGATGAAGAAGGAACATCACAAAAGTTAATGTGTCTGTGAGAGTGTGTGGGGGGACACACAGAGGACAAATATCTAGCTCTCTAGTCTCCCTCTTGCCCTTTTCCGTGGCTTCTAGGGAAAACAACCCATCTCCACCTCCCTGGAGACTTCTTATCTGTTCTATGGATGAGGGGGCTGCTCTTGGGGAAAGGCTGAGAACTGCCTCAGATGAGGAGAAGCTTAGAGAACATGGTTCAGGAGAGGTTGGGGGAGGGTAATGGGGGTTGGGGGAAGGCAGAGTGCGCTAAATCTGGGTGAGGAGTGGGGAAGCAGACCTGCACTCCACCCACCACCAAATACTGGTTTTTTCTCTGGGAACATGGGAACAGGGCTAGAGAACGCTGGAGCCGGGAAAGGGTAGGGAAGCCAGGGGGAGCTCTGACCGACAGCTGGGGATGCTGGTGCTGGGCATCCCGCCTGGGCAGGGTCTCCCGCTCCCTTTTGGGCCCCCTTACCGGTTGAGCAGCTGCTGCATGAAGGTGTCCGCACCCTGGTACATGATGGCGAGCTGGCTCTGTGCCTGGCCCAGCATGACCTCACCGGTGCCGGTGCTCCGTGCCGGGCCTCCTGACCGCCCTCGGCCCTGTCTGCTCAGGTAGGCCTTTTCCTCCTCCAGGGCCTTCCGCAGGTCCTCCGCCTTGGCCATGAGTTTGGAGATGTTGAGACTCTCTGTCTCCAGCTTGCGGGCCTCCTGCTTGCCCCCTTTGCCGGGCGGGGCACCCCCTAGGCCATCCTTGCTCTTGCCGGGATCGGCCCGGCGGCTCAGGGCCGGCAGCTTGCTCTTCTTCAGCCCGAACCAGCTGACGATGCTGCTCGAGTTGCGGTGCTTGGCCTCTGCGCCCGGTGCCCGGTCCTGGCCCTGCAGCCGGAGCACATTCTCCTCGATGCCCTTCATGACCTTCTCCTCAATGGCCGAATGCAGCGCCGGCCCTTCGGGACCCTGGCTGTGGCCCCCAGGGCCTGCTCCTTTGGGAGCGGCCTGGGAGGAGGTGCTGCAGTCTGCCCAAGGGGGACCCTTGCCCTTCTCAGGCTTTACTGGGTCCTTGGGCACTTGGGGAGACCCACCCCGGGGCACCACCTTGGTGGGTGACTTGGAGGGCAGCTTGGTGGGGCTGCCATGGGGGCTTTTGTTGGGCTTGCCTGGGCTGGGCACTGTGGTGGGCAGCTTGACTGGGGTCCGTGGGGTCTGGGGGCACAGTGCTCCCGCCAGCCGGCTTTTCGCCAGCTCCACTTTGGTGAGGCAGCCACGAGGAGAGACGGGGTCCAGGTCAAGACGAGCCCCCATAGAGTGGGAAGAATAGCAGCGGGGACCTGGCTCCCCGGGAGACCCGTGGTCCTGCTGCTTGAGGCTGCTGGTCCCCAAGGGTGGTGCCCCTCGTGCGGGCCCCTTTGCCTCGCTGGGGGCCGTGTCCCCAGCCCCTTCTCTCAGCCTCCCTGGCAGTCGGGCCCTCTCCGGTCCTGGCTTTGCGGGGCTCCCATTCTTGTCGGTGCCAGGGCTTCCCTCGGGGCCCGTCTTCAGCTTGCCAAGCGCCGTCCATCTCTCTCGCAGAGGTGTGAAGCCTGCCTCCCCAGGCCGCCTCCCTGCCCCATTGCCCGGCTTTTTGGAGGAGCCCCCTGTGCTCTTCCAGCCGGCCTGTGGAGACTCTGGTCCTGCCTTCTCACTACCCTTCCCCTGGCTACCCCCATAGGGGCAAAGCGGAGGTGGGCAGGGGCTGGATGAGCCCCTAGTCCCCTGGTCCAGTGTCTCTGGGGCCAGCTGTGTATAACTGGATGACTGGAGGGAGCTAAGGGGTGGCTCTGGAGAGGTTCCCCCAAAGGAGCCAGTTGAAAGGTCCAGGACATCTTCATACCGGGATGGGGTTGGACAAGCTGGGGGCTCAGGTGAAAGGACAGAGGATGGGGCCGGATGTGTGGGTCTGAGCTGGATGGAGTCCACAATGATGGTAGGTGGAGAGCTGGTAGATTGGCGCTGGGCAACTATGTCAGGGGACAGTTCACCCCCAAGGCCTCGGTGGGTAAGCATGGGGGAAGGACTCCCATCTGGACCACCATTCCAGCAAGGGATCCGGGAACTTCGGGGCAACTGGGGACTGAGATGGGGGGTGCCAGGGCTAGGGGCCTTCTCTGGGGTCAGAGACAACTTCAAAAAATTGAGACTCTTGGGTGGGGAGAAGGTGAGTTCCTGGGTCTCAATGGGGGAAGAGGGGCTAATTTGGAGCTCGCTTTTCACCTGAGATGAGGAATGGGGGTAGCTGGGCCAGGGGCCTGGAGAGGTGTCTCCCCCATCCACAAACACACTGAGGAAGGGGAGGGCCCCACTGCCCTCTGAGGTAGTACTTAAGCCTGGCTTGAGGGGTTCGGATCCTCCCCCACCCCATGCTGTCTTGGGGAGGCCTTTGGGTCTTAGAGACTGGGGAAGCCCTTCATTGGGCAAAGGCGGTTGTCCTGAGCCAGAACCATAGGCAGGGGGTGTTTCTCCACTGTTGGGCCCTCCAGCGCCTGATAGGAAGGCCTGGAGATAAGACTCTGTGTCCTCCAGCAGCTGGCCCAGGTTCAGTTGCTTCCGGGCCAAGGCATTAAGTAGGGCAGCAGGTGTCAGTGCCTCCCCTGGTTCCCCAGCCTCATCTGAGGAGGAGCTACTACTGCTGCCTGGTCCACTGTGGAGGCCAGGCTGTGGTGCTGGGGACCTCTGGGACTCTCGGCCCACACCCCAAAGCCTTCCCAGCTTCTCCTCCTCACCCCGTGGGCTCCCCAGCACAGGCTCCCACCGGAGTAGTCCCCCCAGTCCGCTAGGACCCAGGAGTAGGCAGGATGCCCAGGGTGCAGGCTCTGACAGGGGAGGGGTACACACTTCACCATTGACTGGTTCTGGGGAGCCCAGCCTCTCTCCTGGGCTCCATTTTTCACCTGCCTTGCCTTTCAAGGAACAATCGGAGTGGATGCTGGGCTCCCCTTGGGGACACTGCCCTGTTGCCCTCCATGAGGCTGTGGTGGGGTGCAGTAACAGGGGATCAGTTTCTTCCAGGCTCCTTAACACCTCCAAGATCTGGGCCTTTTTCTTCAGAAATGGGGACAGGGCATCCAAGGGGGGGCCCAGGCCAGCCAAGGCCTGCTGCTGCTGCTGCTGCTGCTGTTCACAGCCTACCTAAAGGGAACAGAGATTTGAGGCTTGGGGATGGAGACCCAAGACCACCCTTGCCTATTCCTAGGGTCATTCCTAGGACCGGGACCCCAGCAATACAAGGGAGTACAAGTGAACGGGTAGTGCTTATTAGGACAATCTTCAGGAAGCCCGTAACTAGCCCCTGGTCTTCTCCTTTCTCCTCCCTCTGGCACCTGGACTTAGATGGGACAGAGAGACTTCTAGGCTAGGAGCCGCCTCAGCTTTCCTTTCCAGTGATTTCGGAGGCCTTCCCATGGCTGTCTGTGTTGCATTTGGCCCTGCATTCTTTTCCAAAGTGGGCACTCATTCTCTAGCGTGTCAGAAATCGTAAGTGATGGAAAATGGGGGAAGCCTGTGGCCAAGTTCCAGCTTAGCTTTTAGCAAACCTGGGTCGGCCTTCCCCTCCCTTGTGGTGATGGGAGTGTAAGGACCCAATGAGAGGGAAGGTATGTCCCAAAAAGCCACAAACAAACATGCTGTTTTTTTGGTGGGGCAATGGGGGTTAAGTGACTTGCCCAGGGTCACACAGCTAGTAAGTGTCAAGTATCTGAGGCCGGATTTGAACTCAGGTCCTCCTGAATCCAGGGCCGGTGCTCTATCCACTGCCCCACCTAGCTGCCCCTATAACATGCTGTTTTTCTAATGACACTACTGTTCGCTGTCAGCAGTGAGGCATATACTTATTCAGTTGTCACTATGGAGTGCTGAGCCGGCCCTACTCTACCCTCTGTAACCAACAGTAGGCATTTTGCAAGACCAAGGGCTGAGGCTGGGGATGCACTTAATGGAGAAGGACTCCCACACAGGATGACACCTGTACTCTGGGCTTTGAAAGCAAATAGCAGAGAAAACTCAGGGGCTTATCAGGGTGAAAGACTGGGAAAAGTGAGGATGTAGGTAGCCAGGCCATTGGTCATAAGAAGCAGAGAGCCAGAGGGTTCTAGGCTCATGCCCTGCAGTCTTGGGTTATTCATCTCTTTCTCTCTCCACTCGATTCTTCTCCCTAGTACCTCTTTTTGTCCAGTACAGGCCCCCATGGGCAATAAGGCTGCTGGTCCCTCTTCAGCATGCAGAAGTGTGGTGGCTAGCGGCTCTGACATCGACTGTAGTGGATGTAACGGGAGCTGAAAAGGAGGAGGGAGGGTCAGTAGGCATCGCCTGCAGGAAGCCCTGGGCCTACCCTGAACTAAATACATGGAAATGTTCATCCTTCCCAAACTTCAACAAGAAACAATAAAAATGAGGCCTTTTCCATTCCCAAAGTCTGATATGACTTCAGGTATTAGGCAGGAAAGCTTGGCTCTCATCATACCATATCATATCATATCTCATCATATTAAAGTCCTATGTGACCTTAAGATGAAAATACCTTTGGGGGACTTGTTCCGAAGCTAATGGCTCCTGTAAGTGGTGCCAAGCAGTAGGAAGCCCATTCTATCCATAATATAATTAATTTTGACTTCTGAATTTTCATGGTGAGATACCAAAGTTCCTGGAGGCCAGTGGTAAAATGGGTATGCCATTCAATGAATAGGCAGGAAATGGAACCAGCCCAGGGCAGGGGCCAACCTGTGGGTGGCTATATTGGCTGTTGGGGTTAAGCCCAGGCCCTCATCCCTCCCTAGTTGAAGCCTAATTCATCTTGGACAAACAGCTTAATGAGTCTGGGCCTCAGTTTCCTTACCTAGAGATATAGAATCACAGAATTTCAAGAGTTGTAAAAGGACATCAAAATCACCTGGTCCAATACATGCCTAAATCATGAATCATTTTTTTTGGGGGGGGCGGCGGCGGGGCAATGAGGGTTAAGTGACTTGCCCAGGGTCACACAGCTAGCAAGTGTCAAGTGTCTGAGGCCGCATTTGAACTCAGGTTCTCCTGAATCCAGGGACGGTGCTTTATCCACTGTGACACCGAACTGCCCCCCTAAATCACGAATCTTGACTATACCATCACTGACACATAAACATTCAGTCTCTGTTAAACACTTGAGGGTACAGAGGCCCGGTATTCCCCAAGGCACTGATTCCATTTCATAATAGCTCTAATTATCAGGAAATGTTCCTTATGTTGAGCTAAAATCTCTCTCCCTTAAACTATTGCTCCTAGCTCTGCTCTCTGGAGCCAGACAGAACATAGCTAATCCTCCTTCTATGTAAAAACCATTCATTTTGATCCCATTTCAAGTATCAGAAGTTTAACAATCCCTCCCACATCACACATCTCTTCCCCCGACTACCCATGCCCAGGACCTGTCCTTGGTACCCAAGCAGCAGAATTTCCAGAGCCCTGACCATCTTGTGCACCTCTTTTTGGCCACGTTCCTTCCAGCTTGTCCCTTCTAAAATGTGGTGCCCAGAACTGAACCCAATGCTTTAGAAGTGGCCTGCCAAGGGCAGACTGTTTCAGACACTCTATCAGCTCCTATCACTTGGGTTCTTTTAGACACACTGAGCTTTCAGTCCCTGGAGTTGTCAGATCTGCTTCACGTGGATCACTTCTTGGCCACATCCCATAGGAAAACACAGATTTAGAGTTAGGAGGGACCTGGTCGAGGAGGTCACTCCCTGCTTTTAGTGGCCCAAGCTAATAGACCTCAGAGCTGGGATTTGAACCCTGTTTTCCTAATTCCAAGCCCAGTGTTCTTCTGCACCACACTAGGGCTTCCCCATGCTGTATGAAATGGTCCCTTGTTCTCTTCAGCCTACCAAGATTGATTCTATAGCTGGGTCTACTGATCACTTTTCCTGGATTCACATAATATGCAAGTATGATATGTACGCCTTTTTTCTAAGGCGCTAAGTAAAATGTTAGAACAGGAGCAAGGAGAATCTGACAGTGGTCTACAGAGTCCTCTTTCCATGCTGGCATTAACCAGTAAACCGAAACTATTTATCAACCCATTCTAAGGAAGGGAATGGCAGGAAATGACACCTGGGTTCCAGTCCCAATTTTGCCACTTGGATGGATACTTTGATCTCCTGGATCTCCATTTCTTATTTATAAAGTCAAAGCATTAGGCTAGAAGATTCTAAGTACTTTCCAAGGCTATGATTATATGGTTCAGAATTCAAATTACAGACACCAGAGGAATGTTTAAAGCAAAAGTGAGAAGGCATTTGTGAAAGAACTTTAGAAACTGGCTAGAAGGAGGACAAGGGTTGATAAATCCAATCAATTCTCAAGATTTGATAAGCCATGGCAAAATTTAGACCTAGGCCATTCTTAGCTCATGTTTTGAGGAACTAGGCGGCACAGCGGTTAGAGTGCTGGAGTTGGAACCAGGAAAACCTGAGTTCAAATCCAGCTTCAGACACTAATTGTATGGCCCTGGGCAAGTCACTTAACTTCTGTCTGCCTCAGTTTCTTCAACTATAAAGTGTGGATCATAATAGCACCTAATCTCCCGGGGTTGTGAGGATAAAATGAGATAGTCTTTGTGAAAAGTGTCTGGCACACAGTAGGTGCTATATAAATGCTTATTTTCTTCTCTTCCCTTAAGTACAGAGAGGATCTTCATGATGAGGCTGGTCAATAGATAAATTCTTTGGCCATGGCAACCCATAAAAGAAATAAAGATTCAAAACAGTCTTCTATGAGGCCCCTTCCAATTCTGCAGGGGTAGACTGGTGAGAAAAGGGGCAGATGACTCTAAGACCTTCCATAAAATTTCACTGAACTGTCAGGACTCTACTGCAATGAATCATTTGATAGTTACTAAGGGCCTACTCTGTGCCAGGCACCGTGCCAAGGAATGGAGCTGTAAAGAGGTAAAAGAGTCTCTGCCTTCAAAGAGCTTGCACTCTAATGGAGATCTACATGTGAGGTCTCTGTCCAGGTAATAATCAAGGGACATACCCCTGGGTTATATCAGTACTGATACTCTCCCTATAAATGAAACCAAAACCAAAAGGAACTGGCAGCTAAACTGAAGAATGACTCACAGGGCCTCCTTGGAGGGACAATAAAGAAGAGGGATTTATACAGTGTTTGGAGGGTAAAAAAGACAACAAATATTTTACCAGATACTTTGTCATCTCTTTTCACAGATACGGAACTGCAGGAGTGAATGAAAAACATGTATATAGGGCTTACTATGTGCAAAGCACCGTGAGTACAAATAGAAAAATAAGAACGCCCCTGCTCCCCACGAGCTCACATTCTAATGGGGGAGACAACACCGCATACAGAAAAGGCTTCCCTTTTTTCATAAAAAAATATTAAAAATAAAAAACAACTACTTTTTTCAGTGAAGACCTTTCCAGAGCACTTAGTCAAACTTCTGGAGAAACAATGCCTCTTCACTAAAACCCTTTCCTCCCTTTAATCACTGAGAGGAAGCTGGGTCAGAGTTTAAGAAGACACTCTAAGCTTCCAGAAAATGAATTAGGTGGTAACTAGACTTACAGTGGAATAATTTATCATCTTTACCCTCAACTGGACTGAACACTTTAAGAAAATGATTCTCCAGGATGCACATTTAAAGTTACTATTGTTCAGTTTAATTAGTTAAAGCCTGTTACCTAAACTCTGAACCCTTCCTTAATCCTGACTGTGGAATTTTGTCTTTGTTTCCAAATACTATATAACGTATGAAGATCTTGGGGGAGGGGAGTTTTTTAATTAGCAGGAAGATAACTGTTATTTTGACATGTCTGACCTTATGCAACACTGCTTGCATATATAAAATAGTATGAATAAATTTGTTTATGACAGACTTCTTTTTTTCTGCACAATGTTCGAGATATCCATTTATAAAATGACTACCATGAAAAGAACTATGCAGCTTATGCATCAATATCTGCTGAAAAGGAGAAATGAGGTACAAGAATTCTGCAGGATAAGGCTTTCCAAATGCAATAAGCATTTTTGTTTTTTTGTTTTTTTAAGTGAGGCAATTGGGGTTAAGTGACTTGCCCAGGGTCACACAGCTAGTAAGTGTTAAGTGTCTGAGGCCGGATTTGAACTCAGGTCCTCCTGACTCCAGGGCCGGTGCTCTATCCACTGTGCCACCTAGCTGCCCCTTGCAATAAGCATTTTAAACACTTTAATACTTGGTGACTTCAGAGCAAAGATGGGCATAGGTGGGCATAGGCTTAGGCCTAAGAAATGGAAGAAGTCAAAAGTTTATAGACCAGATAGAGACCTCACACCTATTTAACATAGATACCTTCTTAAAGAAAAGAGGTGGGGGGTACCAGATATGAAAATATAGTGAATGACATCCACCAAAGTAAAAATGAGTACATCTTAACGGACAAGAAATAGCATGTGGAAATCCTTTTTGAGTCAGTGGTATGTGTATAGGCAGAGCACAGATTTGTTAAGAGCAAAGGTCAAAACCAATATCAAAGTAGCTGAAAGAATATAAATAAGAAGCTATGGCTTGTAACTAAAACAACTTTGATCTGGCCTACTTAAAAGCTGTAGATCTGTAATCAGAGAACCTGGCTCTGTTGGTTATATAAACATGGAGAAAAGTCCCTTAATCTTTCTGGGTCAGTTTTGTCATCCAAAAAATGAGTGGCTTAAATTACATGACCTTTAGGGTCCTTTCTACATCTAAATGTAAAATCAATCTAATCAAACTACTGATGCTAGTGAGAAGCAACAGGGATAAAGTTAAGTTTACAGAAATCTTGGCAATGGATCCAATTAAGTAAAATCACCCCACGATCCAGTAAGGAAGGAACTAGGAGAAAGGTAACAAACAAGTGAGAAACAAAAGAGGTCCATTAAGATTACTGTAACAGGGGCAGCTAGATGGTGCAGTGGATAGAGCACCGGCCCTGGAGTCAGGAGGACCTGAGTTCAAATCCGGCCTCAGACACTTAACACTTACTAGCTGTGTGGCCCTGGGCAAGTCACTTAACCCCAAATGCCTCATTAAAAAAAAAAAAAAAAAAAAACAAGATTACTATAACAAACTATTCTCTCTATCAATGACAGTGAAGCCACCATATTTGGACTCTTAACATCACAGTAGAAACAGCACCAAAGAAACAAAAATAGGAAGAACAGGGGCACTAACCCAAGGCTACACAGAAAAGCCTTCCATTCAGTCTCACCTTGAACAAATCTGAGTAATAAGGGATCCATTCACAAAGGTAAGGTATTTAAAAGAGGCATGATACCAAATGTTTGGGGGAGGGCAGCTAGATGGCGCAGTGGATAGAGCACCGGCCCTGGAGTCAGGAGTACCTGAGTTCGGATCCGGCCTCAGACACTTAACACTTACTGGCTGTGTGACCCTGGGCAAGTCACTTAACCCCAATTGCCTAACCAAAAAAAACCAACCAAACAAACAAATGTTTGGGGGGAAAGTCACAATTGTTAGTACCACCAAAAAAGATAATCAAGAAAACATCAATAACTACTGACCCCACTACTTTACCATCGCCACAAAATCTTTAGAAGAGGCAAAAAGAAGAAGAGCCAGCATACATTTTGAGGGCATGAGAAAAGAACAGGCAAGTTTTGCAAAAGATGTTCTACCTCACGCCACACAATTATAGTTATACAATTTGCTTACTGTTTGTTAGTAATTAAAAAATAACTTAAATTGGCAGAGTGAAAAAGGCTCTCCTCCAAAAAGGTATCTCCCATACATATGTTAAAGTCACACGTTACTTAGCATGCCCACTGATAATGCACCAATAATAAATAAATAAGTATCACACAGGGCATAGAAAGTAGAGATAAAGACTCATCAAAAGTGTCTGCCACTCTTATAGAAGTCCAGTTCAGAGTCCAAATGGAAGAGGAATTTCCTAAATTTGGCAAAATTTTCCATATGCCACTGTTTGTAAATGGCATTGTGTTTATTTCATCAAACTCCAGAATGCTACAGAATACTACATCTCCTAAATGAGAACCTTAATCTCTCAAGAGGCTGGTTTAACTTTCCAATGTACAGAAAACAAATAAAACAAATGCATGAAGAATGCCCATTTTCCAGATGGCTGTAGCCTGCCATTGACCTGACAACCCATAGAACTGATTACTTAGTATGCTTGGACAGACACTGTATGCACTGGACCCATAACTGAAAAAAAAATGGCAGAAAGCAGGCTGGATTGCCCTGGGAAAAATGTCAGTGCTTCTTCCTGAGACACTGGCCATTTCTTTTCATACCAATATTCTTCCAGTGATGCTACATGGCTGTAAATCATGTAATACTGATCACCAAAGATTTAGAGTCAAATAAAAGGCAATGGGCATGAGCCAGCAGATTACCAATGAAAAATTACACAAGAGAAATAATGTAAAAAATACCCCCAAACCCAACACTGACTAAAAAAGGAAAAAAATGGAATGAGAGTAAGAGATAACTGACAGACAGTTCTCACGCTTCATCAAAGTACAACTGTTTTATGATGATCCATCCTTTGCTGTCCATATGAGGGTGGCTTCCTCACCATCAGTCAGTTTAGGGGAAATCCAGGAGGGAATATGGGTTAGAAACAAGAAGGTGCTACCTCTCTGTGAGTGTGTGTATCTATGTGCATTCTAAACCCAAATAAAAACAATTTAAAAAAATATTCTGTTCCCTTCTCATTAGCAAATAGGGAAAGGTGACTGTAAAAATGAAGACACAGTGGAGGTTAGAATATTGTGCTTTAAGCAAGTCATCTAATTCAATTCAGTTAGCATCTATTAAGCACCTACTGTGTGCAGAACATTGCACTAGGTGCCAGGTGCCACTGAGATACTTCATCCCCAAGTGGATCTTAGGAATGCACACTGCAGGCCATCTATGCCTACTCATCCTGGGCAACTCTTGTCCATGTCCTTTCAAAAATGACCCACAGAAGGCCCACACTTACTGGGGCATACCTCACTTCCTCCTGACACTGAGAGGCTAGCACACCCACAGAGGGTGGCAGAAGTGGCACCACAGAGGTAGCGAGGTGGCACTGTGGGTAGAGTGTTGGACTCTGAGCCACGAAAATCGTAGTTGAAGTCCCAGTTCAGATGCTTACTAGGTATGTGACCCTGGGCAATCATTTAACTTCTGTTTGCTTCAGTTTCCTTATCTGTAAAATGGGGATAGTACTGAACTCACTGGTTGTTGTGAGAACCAAGAGATAATCTTAGCGTGAGACTTAGCACAGGGCCTGGCACACAGTTGGCACTATACATTTGTTGTTATTATTATTCCTTGCCCTCATCAGGTGACCAGCTCACTTCCTCTTCCTCTCATTTGTTTCCCTGACGACCTTTTACTCCTATTCTTTGACATTCTCAAAACCTGCTCATACAACCACGAGCCTCTTCATCGCCTATTGCGTAACATTAGCTTTAATTCCCTGGAGGCAGTTTTAGTTCACAGCTCACCATATAGCAACACTAGGAGAATGCTACTGTTAAAAAGATGAGCAAACCTGAACTGGCTCTCCAGCACTGTCTATTCCACATCTACAGGTTTGCTGCCCAAATGCATGGCATATTTTGGGCAACAGTGATTTGCCATCCACTAAGTGGTTCTTCCTGCATGAAGCGTCAGGCCAAACTTGAACAGTTACAAATTTCTTCCAAGAGGATCCCAAAGTTCTGGGAGGCAACTCGCACTGTGTTCTGTGCGAGCCAAAGCACCTGGGAAGAGCTCACCACCTACTAGGAATCTCTCTTCAACTTCTGACTCTGTGCTGGATCTAGCCCACGACAGTGGTGAACATACGTCTCCCCCTTTTCTACTGCTCCCAGTGTTTATGACAGTTGGACAATATATCTTTCGTGGCTACACGGATGAAAGCCACCTTGTTGGAAGAGAACCTTTAAGGCATCATTTTGCTTTCCCAAATCAAACGCTTTTTCCTAGTAAAACAAAATAGACATTTGGGATCTTATATTCTTTATATCCTCATTCACACGTGAAATAGTCAAGATGTGGCCCATTTTTGATTATCGCTTGCAAAAGCCTGCTTGTCCCCTATTTGTGTATGAGTAAGTTTCATAAGGGTTTTGTAGAGATGGGCAAGTATGTATTTAGATTGTAATTGCTGATGTTCTCTCGACTGCCTTTTTTTGGGTATTTCTGAATCAGAATTCGAGAGTTCAAAGGGACCTCAGTAACCATTTAATCTAACCTACAGAGGAAAGGAATCCCCACCATAACAACCTGACAAAGAGGCTGTCCAAGTTCTGAAGAACTTCAAGAAGGGGCACCTGCCACCTCTTAGGGCAGGCCACTTCACCTCTGAACACCTCTAATGAGCAGAAAGTTAAAGTAAAAGGTAAGGTTTTTTGCTCTACCTTTGGCTTCTTTCTCTCCTTCAGATACTACATGAATAGAGTCCTCATCACATTCACCATGGCATTTCCTCCTGCCTGAATCTCCTTTATGTCTACTTGGCTCTGATTCAGTTGCTTTTCCTGTCTTTGTTCTCTTTAGAGCTATTTCTACTCCCCTAAGAGCAAAGCTAGGACATGGTGTTAGTGGCAACTCCACTTGTCCTTGATGGTGAAAATGGGATTCTAGCTATAATTATTTTTTAAAAGGTAATTTCCTTTTTTCTTCTGTTTGTTGTGTTCCTTTCATTTTGATACTTAAATGCCCCAGGGATGGGGGCAGCTAGGTGATGCAGTGGATAGAGCACCGGCTCTGGATTCAGGAGGACCTGAGTTTGAATCCAACTTCAGACACTTGACACTAGCTGTGTGACCCTGGGCAAGTCACTTAACCCTCATTTCCCTGCCCCCCCCAAAATGCCCCAGGGATGGCTTTATTGGTTGTAATTATCATCCCTATTTTATGGCTGAGGAAACTGAGGCAGGCAGCCTAGAATCATCACAATTATTAAGTATCTGAGGGAGGATCTGAACTCCAGGGTCAGCACTCTCTCCACTGGATCACCTGTTGATGTCACTTCTGTTGCCTATTTTTCATTTTTAATTGCTTGTTTAAATAGTTTGGGACTCAATTGTTTCTATTGTACTCCACAGCCTTTTCCCATTCTTATTTCTCCTTCTCACTTATTATCAATTCTAATCTTTGCTATGACAAATCAGACATAAGCTGACTGTACCCAGACAGCTGATTCAAAGATGACCTCTACACTGATAATTGGTATTTTCCACTCTGTTTAAAAAGAATCGATTTCATTTTTGATGGTGTCATTTGGTGTTGGCAATGCCCAATGCTTATCAATCCTTTTCTGAAAGAACACTCATAATAAAGGCAAGAGGCTTCATCTACAATTGTTGGGTCTCTCATCCTTTTCCTCACCCATGATTTCCAAGATATTTCTTGTCATCTTCAGTTTTGCCAACTTTTGCAATGAAGTTAGGGAATATCAAAGTATATAATGAATTAATTTGATATCAGGGGATCCTATGGAGCAAAGCTTCTTCAACTGTAGGTCTCAATCCCATATGGGGTGCATAACTGAATGTGGGGGGGGGGTCTTGAAAAACTTGGCAACAGCAGAAGGTTATGTATGCCTATTTTATATACCTATGCACCTGGGGGTGAGTAAAAATTTCTTGGGTGAAAAGGGGTCATAAGTGGAAAAAGTTTTAAGAAGCCCTGCTTTTAGTTCCATCTCTGTAACCAATGTTGGTGCTGAAGCTGTAATTATTTTCATATAATTTTCATGGTGGCCTTTTTGCAAACACTTATGAGTATAGTAATAACAGATGATCAAATAATCCATGAAAGAATGTTTCTTGTAGTCTTTAGACGTGGGATAAAGCCAATTCCTCCACCTCCTTTCTCTGCTTCTCCAGGAATACTGTAATCCCTCCATCTATTTGGCTGCCGTTTCCTTTTTTCTTCTGCTTTTGTTTTTACAAAAATGTCAAAATTTATCTCTCTGCCCCTTTTCTGACCCTCTGCCACCATGACTGCAGAAGGAAAAGGGATCTCACAAAGGACAAGGCTGCTTTCTATTTTTCTTTGTTTCATGGGTGGCCGTGACCAAAGAATTCAGCACCAAAATGGTGATTGATAAGCCTCTTCGTGTTGAGCTAACCCTTCCTGGCTCCCCTGCTGACTTTCTATACTTGGCCACCATGGCTCAGCTGTCACTTCATTCTGGAACTTTCTTCAGATCCTAGGGTTTCTTCACCCTGGAACATCCTTCTGCCAAGCCAGCCCCCTATCTCCCACTGGAAAGTTCTTCTTGGGGAGGGAGCTAGGCGGGCCAAGGTCATGGCTCTGCTTCTAACTTTTTGGACTTTGACATCATGATCCCACAGGGGTACTTACCCTCTCTCTCCTCCCATTTTTACTTTTTTGTGTGTTGTTTTTCCCCATTAGAACTTAAATTCCTTGATGGCAGAAATCACTGTTTTTTGCTTGTATTTGTCTCCCTAATACTTAGCATGTGCCTGGTACAATGTAAGAAATTAGTAAGTGATTACTGTCTAGCATTTCCTAAATCTGATTCCTGGGTCATTATCTAGCTTCATCTAAAGAGATCCACATTTTAAATAAGACATGGTGCCTTCTCTTGCTCTATGCATAGGTTTCTTCATCTATGAAGGAAAAGGGATCCCACAAAGGACAAGACCGCTTTCTATTTTGCTTTGTTTCGTGGGTGGCTGTGACCAAAGAATTCAGCACCAAAATGGTGACCAAAGGAAAGCTTTTCCTTTTTTTTTTTGTTTGTTTGTGTTTTTTTTTTTTTAGTATTAGCAAGAACTGGAAAGATCCATGTGCATTTGACTTCTTTTCCAGATCCTTATTACCACAAAAAGTGCTGCTTTCAATCTGCTGGGGTGTGTGTAGGTGTTTATTTTTATCATTTACCTCTTTGGGGTAGAAAGCTAGCAAATCTCTGGTTATAGACATTTTAGTCACTTAGCATAGATCCAGTTGCTTTCCAGAGGGGTTGGATCCATTCATAGTTTCACCAGTATCCTAGAATGCCTATCTTTTCATGTCCTTAGGGCCTGGAACGTAGAATTTACTTAATAAAAGGCTTGTTCAGCTGAATGGAGCATTTAGTCAGTTCCAAAGTTCTCCGCAATTCTCTCTGCCACATTAAGGTATGGGTCTCCCTCATCATGCTTCTTTTTCAGATGCTATGAAGAGGCCAGATGCCTGGGTAGCAGCAAGACCTCTTCTAGGAGGCTGAGGTAACTGCTCCTCCAAGCTCCATCCTCTTTTGGCACAGGGATGGAGAGAAGGAGCACTTTCTCCATCCTGATAAGAAGGTAGGCCAATGTGCTGAGGATTGCCCAGGCAGCTCTCATCATGTCTTAGACTCTCTAATCTACTGGGGTCTGGTGGGTTCTTCCAAACTCTGCCAATTCTTGCTGGCTCATAGACCCTGGGAATATGGATGGAGACAGTCCGCATCTCTGAGGTTCATGCAAAAAGTGATCATTATGAGGGTGTAGGTGGGCAGGAAGCCAGATTTGTTTTTTTTAAAGAAAAGATAGCCAATCTTACCTGTGGAAGAGAACCAGCTGAAAGCTGTAACTTCTGCTGAAAGAGAGTGCTCAATGTCTGGTTCTGCCGTTCCAAGTCAAATACCCTCCTCTTCAATTTGATGCATTCTTCCCGTAAGTCCTTCAGCATCCAAGAGCAGAGGTTAGAATGGGAGGAAAGGCAGATAAGATTAGCACAGAAGCACATTTTCTTCTTCAGAACCTCAGAAGGGACACTTGAATAAACTCACTGGCTGGTTCAGCCCTGGATTGCCTCTGACAGAGACAACAAGGGACTTAACAGAACAGGGGCAGGTTGTCCTCTCTGGTTTTTCCTCTCAGGTTAAGCGTGTCCCCAGATTTCCATCATTTAAAAATTAATCTAAACTCTTTAAAAATTTATTTGTATTTTTAGTAATAGTAATTCATGGAGTGAATATTAAGTTCTATGAAATTTATTGTAAGTTGAAGGAAACTAAGTTTGCCTCAGGAACTTTCCCCTCCCCCTACAAGAGCTTCCCCATCTTTTTTAAAGTCTCTGGATCCTGGGTTGGTAACCCAAGGGCTCAATCTTAGCAAAATGACAAGACTTTTCTACTTGTATGTGATAGAGCCATTCAGGACAGTGAAAGAAGCAAGGATCCCAGTATTTTCTTGGATACCATCTTGGACACTCAGTATCAGCCTGGTTCTTAGTCACCAGATGTCATTTGGGACCCCATGTTTAAGTGCAAGTTAGGAGAAATCCTATGGGATTACACAGAGAAAAGTAGTCAAGATCCATGCAGAGGCATCTAGAGCTGCAAGGTACTTAAGAATTCTCTACTGCAGCTCTACTAAGAGCCAGAGTGCTAGAGTTCATCCACCTCAGAATGGGAATGGACTGATTAAGGGGCCAGTGGAAAGACAGTCTATCCCATATCCCTGAGAAGCTATTAAAGTCCTACTCCATTTGAGCGCAAAGAGCCACTCTGTCTGGTGGGCTGAAATCATCCAGGCAAGTCAGGGAGCTTCTGTAACATTAAATTCCATAGGAGCTCAGGGACGAGAAGAGACAAGGCTAGCTTTAGGGTGTCCAGTCTCTCCAAGTACTTCCCTCTCTTCAGCTTTTGTTCATAGAGCTCCATGGCTAAGGAAATGATGTGGGGAAGAGGCAGAACCAGCCTCTAAGCCTAGGCCCAAAGGCTACCCCTTACCTTCTGATTCAGAAGAGCCTGTACCACATGGTTGGCAACCTGGGAGACAAAAAGACAAAGCAACAGAAATGTCAGGCATCATAATCTCATTTCTTGTTTTATAAATATTTATTGATAAATTTCTTTAACATCACCTACATCTCCCACTGTGTCTCTCCCCAACTCCCATCCCCTCCAGGATGATCAGTAAAACTCAACAAATTGAAATGATATTCTCTGCAGTTTTCACATCCATGGTGCTGAACCTCGGCTAAGAAATGGGTTAAGTGTCCTCTCATATCTCTTTGGGTCAAGCTTGGTCTTTACAGTTTAACCACATTCAGATGTCTGTTTTCTTATTGTTCTTTCCATTTACAATACTGCCATCATTGTGTTTAACAGGCAGTTGGAGATCTGGAGAGAGATTGGGCTAGATAAGCAGACTGGAAAATCATCAACATTGAGATAATCATTGAATTCATAGAAACAGACAAGATAACTAAGTGAAACCATATGGGGAGAGGGGGAGAAAAGAAAAGAGGACTCAGGGACAGAGCCCTGAAGGACAGTCACCTCTAATGGGCATGACTTGGATGAAGTGTCACCATTATTATTATCTGATATCGTTCTAAATAAATATTGCTATATAAGATAAGAAAAGGGGGTGGGGGCAGCTAGGGGATGCAGTGGATAAAGCACCAGTCCTGGATTCAGGAGGACCTGAGTTCAAATCTGGCCTCAGATACTTGACACTTAGTAGCTGTGTAACCCTGGGCAAATCATTTAATCCTCATTTCCCCGCAAAAAAAGAAAAAAAGAAAAAGAAATTGAAAGGATAAGCTTAAGTGAAGAGCAAACAACATTCAGTTTTGCAGATAACATGAGAGTTTACTTAAATGACTAAAAATAAATAGAAATGGTTAACAAGCTTATTAAAATAGCAGGACAAAATAAACTCAAAATATAGTTTCTGTTATCATCAAAACCCAGCAGAAAGAGAATACTAACTCTCTGTGTTTGGGCTGTGGAAATATAATAATGATGACACTAACTAAATTAATTTACAGATTCACTGCTGCACCAGGCATCAAACTATTAAGGGATTATTTTACAGAATTAGAAAATAATAAAATTCATCTGGAGGATAGAAAAAGCAGGGAAGTAGTGGAAGAGGGGCTAGCAGTATCACATCTCAAACTATACTATAAAGCGATAATCATCAAAACTATTTGTTATTAATTTTTAAACAGTTTCAGTGGAATAGATTATGTATACAACAGACAAAACAAATGAACATAGAGTCCAAGTGTTCAGCAAATCCAAGGACTAAGAACTATTAGATAAAAACTCCTGATAAACCTGAAAAGTGGTCTGATTTGATTTACACCAATGACTCACACCACATTCCACAATAAATGCCAAAGGGATAGAAGACCTAGATATAAGAAGTCATATTTTAAACAAAATAAAGGAACAGAAAAAAAAGACACTTTTTACAACACAGGGGGAAGAGTTCTTGACAAAATGAAAAATAAGATGGACAATTTTGATCACACAAAATGGAAAAGTTGTTGCACAAACAAAACCAATTCAGTTGAAATCAGAAGGAAAATGGTGAAGTAGGAAAAAAATCTTTGTAGTAAATTTCTGTGATAAGGCCTGATAGACATTTAAGGAACTGATAATAGCACAAAAGATGTGGTTTCAGGTCTATCTGCAGGAATTCCCTGGCATCTCTGGCCTCCTTACCTGTTCCCATACCAGTCCCCTGGATTTGGCTTCTCTCCAGGCTTTTGTTTAGTTTACTGGAGTTTGCCCTGGCTCCCCTGTACTTCTTCCTGCCTCCAGAAGCTCCAAGTATGTTCACCTATACTAGAGCAGGGCTTCTTAAACTTTTCCCTTTTCACCCAAGAAATTTTTATGTGACCCTGGATATATAGGTATATAAAATAGGTATACAAATCAAACATTTATTGCCAAATTTTTGTGACCCCCACTTTCAGTTACTTGACCCCATACTGGGTTGCAACCCACAATTTAAGAAGCTTTGTACTAGAGCTAGCTTTCCTGATAGTCTTCTCGCTTCTTCCAGTTTTGGGGTCATATTTTCTTGGAGTATGGACTAGATGGAGTTGATTTCTGGTTCTTTTTGATTTTCTGTATCATTAAATCTTCTGGGGTCATGTTCTGATATTTGGGGGGGTGGTTCTGGGTGGAAGAGTTGGTCTTTAGTACCATCTTTCCCACTGTCAACTAGAAGTCTCCATGGTTGTTTTAATCTCCACTTAAAATCATTAATAATTTGGAACATTCACTCTCTCATATAATTAAGTTACAATTCTTTTGAGAACTGTTCGCATTCTTTGACCATTCTTTACATAGTGGGGAATGGGCCTCACACATTTTGATTATCTGATACCTTGGACCTGATCAGTAAGATTTAATATAAATATCTTCCCTTCGGCAACTGCACCACTCCTTTCTCTAGTTGCATTAATATTGTTCGTGCTGAATATTTTCTGTTCCATGTAATTGAAATTACGTGCTCTCTTTTTTAGTTGCCTTTCTCCCTGGTTTGGTTCAGACTTCACCCCCTAAGCATAGCTAGGAAAGGGACCAATCAGCTCTTTTCTTTTTTCTTATGATGCAATCTTTAATATTCATGTCTCCATCCATTTTCTGTCAGACTGTCTCCCAGTCTTCCTGGACATTCTTGTTAAATAGGAAGTTCTTTCTGATGTAATTTGTTTTTTTGATTCATCAAACCATGAGTTACTGAGTTGAATTATTTCAGATTCTTCCTGTTTTAGTTGATTGAGTCTTCTTATTTTCAACCAGTACCAAATGATTACTGCTTTGTAATAATAGTTTGAGGTCTGGAAGTTCTATTACTCTTTTATTCCCAAATGCTTTTTGTTACTTGCCTTCATAATCTAGATTTTTTTATTCCTCCAAATAAAATTTGTTATTAATATTTTGTCTATTTGTCTAGATTAAATGAGATACTTGTAAGGTGCTACGGTGCTAAGAGCACAGTGCCTGGCACATAGTAGTCACCAAAAAAACACTTTTCTCCTTCCCCCTAGCCATAAAATATCCCTTTGGCAGTCTGAATTGTATAATAATCTATAAATTAATTTCAGTAGTATAGTCATTTTTGTTATGCTGGCACTAAATAGCCTTCCAATTACTTATATTGTTTTTTATTTAAGAAGCCTTTAGTAATGGTAAACAGGTATTAAGTTTGCTTTTATAGACCAATTCCAAATACTTTGCATATTTTAGTTATTTTTATTTTTGTTGTTCAGTAGTTTCAGTTACGTCCAACTCTCTGTGACTCCAATTGGGGTTTTCTCGGCAAAGATATTGGAGCGGTTCAACATTTCTTTCTCCAGTTCACTTTACGGATGAGGAAATTGAGGCAAAAAGAGTTAAGCAACTTGTCCGGGGTCACACAGCCAGTAAGTGTCTGAGGTTGGATTTGAACTCAAGTTTTCCTAAGTCCAAGCCCAGCACTCTAGGTACTGTGGTAGCTAGCTACCAGTTACTTAGAATGGAACTTTTCTATTATCAGCTCCTTGGTTTTGTTATTATGATACAGAAATACTATTGATTTTTGTGGCTTATTTTGTAGCCTGATATTGAAGCTATTACCTCACTTGGTTTATTTGATAACTCCCTAGACTTTTAAGTAAATCATTATGTCATGAGTGAATAGAATGTCTCCTCTCTTTATATCTTTAATTTCTTTCTCTTGTTTTATTTTTATTATTTCTAACATGTTATCTTTATTTTACTTGGGTACTTATTAGAAAAGCATCTGGTGTTTCTTCATTGCATATAAAGCTAGCTATTGGTTTTAGAAAAATATTTTTTGTTACACTTCAGAAATATTTTTATTGCTACCCTGTTCTTATGTTGCCTACATTTCTCCTAATATTCTTCCCTTTACCTCCTCCTAAAAAGTCATCCTTTACAGCAAAGAATTTCTTTTTTAGAGAGGAAAAGGAAAAGGAAATTATCAAAACTGATCAAACATTTTTTTTTTTAATCTAATGATATATCCAATGTTCTTCATCTGTGGAATCCCAACTCTGCAAGGGAACCTGGGTGGTGGTGGTGGGTTTCTTATTTTGGGGCCAAACTTCCTCTGCCAGGCTCTGTGATAAGTGCTTTGCAAATATTATCTCATTTGATCCTCACAAGAAGCCTGGGAGGTAGGTGCAATTATTATCCAAATTTTATGGATGAGGAAACTAAAGTAGACAGAGAATACCTGACTTGCCCAGGGTCACAGATAAGAAAGGCTCTATCTGCTGTGCCACCTAGCAGCCTCTTATACTTTGTGCACTATTCAGTTTCCAGGTGTTTTTTAAAATTGTTTGTTTTGTTTTGTTTTTGCAGGGCAATGGGGGTTAAGTGACTTGCCCAGGGTCACACAGCTAGTAAGTGTCATGTGTCTGATGCTAGATTTGAACTCAGGTCCTCCTGAATCCAAGGTCAGTGCTTTATCCACTGCACCACCTAGCTGTCCCCTCCAGCTGTTTTTGTGGCTGCTCTCTCTACCTGCCTTCCTGTAGTTATTGTGTTTTCCTTGTTCTGTTTACTTCACTTTCCATCAGTTCACTTAAGCTTTTCCAAGATTCTCTGAATTCATCATGTTTGCCGTTTCATACAACACAGTAGGATTCCATTTCATTTGTGCACCACAATTTGCTTAGCTAATTTGTAGTGCAGCCAAATTGATGCACATCCATTTTATTTCCAGTTCTCTGCTGACATGAAAAGTGTATACAGAGAGCCTTTTTTGGGGGTATATCCCTAGCAGTGGAATATCAGAGCCAAAGGGTATGGACATTTTAGTCATTTTATTTGCAGTTTCAAACTGTTTCCCAGAATGCCCAAACTAATTCATAGCTCCAACCAGCAATGCTTTAGTGTGTGCCTATATTTATTTTTAAACAATGACTACTCCCAAAACAAATGTTGAAAACTATCTCTACATGTAACTGGAAAATAATAAAATACTTTTATGGAAAAAAAACCCCAATTACTCCCATGTTTTGTCATTTTTGCCAATTTGTTATGAGGTCAAACTTCAGGGTTGCTTTGATTTGCATTTGTCTCATTATTAGAGATCTGGAGCATCCTTACACATGGTTAATTGTTTACAATTCTTTTGAGAACTTTGCCTGCACCCTTTGATCTCTCCTCCCTTGGGGAATGGACTTTGGCCTCGTCTATTTTTTAGCTGACTGCCTATCTTAGACAAAAAGCCTTCATCAGTGATAGATGACACAAAGATTTTCTTCAGTAAACTGCCCAAGTGTCTAATCTTCTTTATGATAAAGCCTTTTCAATTTCAAGTAATCAAAATGATCTCTTATCTTTTGTAATTGCCTTTACCCTTTGTTTGGCTCATTCATGCCTTACTCATAGCTATGAAAGGTATATGACTTGCTTCCTCCTAATTTTTTTTATAGAGTGGTTTATTATGTTGGTCTAAGTCTTATTTCTGCCAATCTGCTTTACAGTGTTCCCAGCAAGTAGGAATTTTTTTCCTAAGTAACTTATGTTTACAGGATTGTCAAATACAGGGTTACTCAGTTTAATTATGTCTGATTCTTGTCTGGTATGTTCTTCTACTGATCTACTTTTCGATTTCTTACCCAATACCAAGTGGTTTTGGGCCTACTGGATTATAAAACTGCTCAACTCTGTCTTAACACTGACCTAGGGAGGTTTGGAATAACCAAGTCCCATACAGAGAAAAGCTGTCACTTATGTTGCCGGGGGAAAACCAAGGGTCCTGCAGTTTAGGGGTCCCTAGTCACAGCACCGATGTCCAGGAAGAGGAGAGCCCTGATGATTGGACACATAATTCAGTCCTTATTCTCTATATTCCCTAAATCAAAGACTTGAAAATTAGGCATGGCTACCAAAAGGCCAGTCACAGTGTCGGGGGGCAGGACGTGCTTCTAAGAAAAGTAGTATAGCTGGCAGGTATGACACCCTCCAAAGACCCAAAATGACATGAGAAGGGAACAAAGAATTGCAAAAAAGCCTTATGGAGGGGAGATGCTCACACAGTACAGGGGTGGGTGATGAGGGAGAATGGACACACAGGGCAGTCTGCTGGGGTCCTAGGTGGAGTTAGGTCCTCAAGGTGGATAAAAGGGGGGTGAGTTTTTATATGGTTGCTATCTGAGTCAACTAAAACCAGGAACTGGGGGAAGGGGCACCAGAGGAACTTACTCCTAGGGTTTGGGACAAGTGTTAGAACTAGGGTTAACTCATATTCAAACTCTGCAGACAGGAAAAGAGGCACTGGGCTGTTAACTATTTGTCTTATTCTGACAGGGTGAAAAAGCTAGAGTTTCTAGAGCCTCCAGGAAAGGCTTCTTCCTCTTTCTGGTCAGGGAGACTATTGTTTTCCTTACAAGTGCTATTCCCCATTTTTTCCTACCTCATTAAATTATTTTCCTGAAATACTGTCAATCTCTTATTCCTTCTAATGAATTTTGTTATTATTTTATCTAAAGTATCCTTTTGGTAGTTTAATTGGTATAGCATTAAACCTGTAAATTAAGTTTGAGTAGTATCATCATTTTTATTAGCATGGCCTAGCCATTAGTATTGAATATTCTTCCAACTACTTAAGTTGGTTGTTCTGTTTCCTTCAGGATCATTTTGTAATTGAACTTATGCAAATACTAAGTGTTCTTGGGGAGAATGACTCAAATATTTTATGCATCGTGTAGTTATTTTGGATAGGACTTCCTTTTGGATTGTATTATTACATAGAAATACTGGGGGCAGCTATGTGGTGCAGTGGATAAAACACTGGCCCTGGATTCAGGAGGACCTGAGTTTAAATCCAGCCTCAGACACTTGACACTTAATAGCTGTGTGACACTCAGCAAGTCACTTAACTAACCCTCATTGCCCTGCAAAAAAGAAAGAAAGAAAGAAAGAAAGACTACTGATTTGTGTAGCTTTATTTTGTAGCCCACATTCTGCTAAAGATATAGTTTCAATGTATTTTTCTGCTGAATCTCTAGGATTTTCAACGGTAAAATGGGACAGTTTGTCTCCTTTGCCTCTCTTTATGCCTTTGATTGAATTCTCTCATCTTACTGCTATTGCTGGCATTACTATGAAAGAACAGTGTAGAAAGGGGGCATACTTGCTTCACTCTATTGGGAAAGTTCTTTTGTAGATGATGCTTGCTTTTGGTTTTAGATGGATATTTCTATATAAAAAAGGTCCCTTCTATGCTGATACTTGGTAGGGTTTTGTGGCATAAAAGCATGTTGTGCTTCATCAAAGGCTTTTTCTGTATCTGCTGAGATAATCATATGGTTTGGGAAGTTTTTGTCTTTAATATGAGTTATATGGATTTCCTCATTCTTGCATCCATGGTAGGAATCCAACCAACTTGTTCATAATAATTTTTTTTGGGGGGGATAAATCGCTGCAGTCTTTTAGGAAGGATTAAAAAACAAAACAAAACCCTAGCTGTGTGACCCTGGGCAAGTCACTTAACCCTCATCACCCCACCAAAAAAAAATCAATATTTATCAATGGTATTGCTTTACCATTTTCCTGTGCTTTCTTGTTCTCTGGTTTATAGGAAAGGAGTATCATAGAATACTTTCTCAATTTCTGAGAATAACTTATTGTTTAAAGTTTGATAGAATTCTTCTGTAAATCCATCTAAGACAGGGCTTTTTCTCCTACTTTTGTAGTTCCTTGATAGCCAGTTCAGTTTCCTTTTTTGAGCTTGGGTTAAAGCAGTCTATTTGGCCCTACTGTTTTTAAAGATAACAAATATAATTTATCCTGATAATTCTTTTTATTTTTTTCTCTGGTGTGATTTCACTTTGTTCATTTTGTTGTTGTTGTTAATGTGATTTGTCTCCTCCTTTTAATGAGGGTGGCTACCGGTTTATCAAATTCATTAGCTTTTTCAGACATAGCTTTTAGTTTTATCCATTTAGTAGTCTTTGTTTTCAACTCATCCATTTCTCTTCCAAATTTCAAGATTTCTTCTTTTATTTGCTGGTTTTCAAATTCTTAAAACTGCATATTTAGCTGATTAATTCTCTTTTGCTATTTTGTTAATGCGTCTTTTTGGGGAAAATTTTTCCTCTGAGAATTGCATTAGTTGCTGCACTGCAGAGATTTCAGTGTGTTGTCTCATCATTAGTACTGTCTTTTTTTTTGGGGGGGGGGAGACAGGGCACTGAGGGTTAAGTGACTTGCCCAGGGTCACACAGCTAGTTAAGTGTCGAGTGTCTGAGGCTAGATTTGAACTCAGGTCCTCCTGAATCCAAGGCCAGTGCTTTATCCACTGTGCCACCTAGCTGCCCCCATCATTAGTACTGTCTTTTACAGTTATTGTTTTTATTCTTTGATTCACTCCTTTAGGATTTAATTTAAATTCGTTTCATATCTACACCTTTTACTTCTGTCCTACTGAATCTATTACATTATGGTCTGGGGGCAGCTAGGTGGTGTAGTGGATAGCGCACCAGCCCTGGATTTAGGAAGACCTCAGTTCAAATCCAGCCTCAGACGCTTGACACTTACTAGCTGTGTGACCCTGGGCAAGTCACTTAACCCCAAATTGCCTCACCACCCCCCCCCCCCAAAAAGAAAAAAAAACCATTATGGTCTGTAAAGGATACGTTTAATAGTGGGTTTTTTTATACTTTGATGCAATTTCTCTGCGTACTGATACATGGTCTATTTTTATAAAGAAGTATCATGTGGTACTTGACTTTTATGTGGACTGTTCAATTCATTCATATTTAAAGTTATACAAGTTAGGTTTGTGTTTTCCTTTGTTTATTTAGTACTTTAAAAAAATTCCTTTGCTCTTTTAAGGGGCTGAAGTCCTGTTTCTAAAACATACTGGCTATGTGACCCAGGACAAATCACTTAACCCCCTTCATTGGTCTAGGCGACTCTCTAAGATTGTAAATTACAGAGGAGGTACTAATCTGCATTGGTAGAGGGAATTTCCTCATTTGGGAGTTCCTTATACCAAATGAAATCAAAGGTCTAGTCTCTATTTTTACTTTGTCCTAAAAAGTTATCAATTTTGATTAAATTTCTTTGATGCAACCTAATTTCTACTGCCTCCCTTACTCCCTGCTCCTATTTTTGGACATTTACTTATTTTTTCTTTTATACATCTTTTATCCATTTCTTCCCGATTGCTCCTTCTTCTTTCAGTTAAAGAGTTAGTTCAATATCTCCCCTTCAACTTTTTATGTTTGTTAGTTTTCTTTTCTAAAAAGCCTTTCACCTTTTTTTTTTCTAAAAAGCTTTTCTTTGCTTTGTACCCTTAATTATCTTCCACTCTTATCTGGAATTTTATTCTGATCCATGATCTATTCCCTTATTTTCTTCTTCTTTCATTTTCCTGTATTACTCAGGGAGTTAAAACTTTTTAAGTATTGGGTTTGATTTTCTCCTAACCAATTTCTAGTCACTGCCTTTATACATTTTTCCCCAATCTTTTTTTTATCTGATTGCACTTTACTATTAGAAGTATTCATTTGTAAAGGAAGCAATATTGATTACTTTCAATGTGATATTGTCCTTTGGTAGACTTTAACCCAAACCCCAAACCCCAAATCCAATTCTATACTCTGCATTCCTTCCTACTGGGTGGGATCTCTTCTCGTTTGCTCTAACCTCCCACCCCACCCTCTACCCCCTTTCTGGGTGTCAGATGTGCCTAGGAGCTCACATATACCTTCTCCTAGGCCAAGATGTTGTCTATGGAAATACAAAACTGCATTAAACCCATTATGAGGGACCTCTCTTCTCTCTTCCACTGAAGGCATATGCCTTCTTCCCCATAGGTGTGTTTTTCAATGAGATACTCCCTACTGGTGCCTTAATTTCCCTCAGATTCAATCCCTCCTTTCTGTTTCCTCTTTCATTTTCCTCTTCTTGTTAAAAGTCTTAATAGGATCATCATCCCTTCACCTGTGGACTTGATAAAGTTCCATCAACCACTTCTCTTTAACTTCCATCTCCATGCTCTTTCCTCTCTGTTTATTACCCGCCCCCCGTTTACTCTGTTTATATTCTGCAGTTTTATTCCTCAAAATACTGACTCATGTGTGGGGTTCAGCCCATAATACTTTGGTTCTGCTCCTTTATTTCTTCTATTTCAGTGATTTTGTGTTCCGAAGTAGTTAATCCTCCTTCCTCCTCATCCTCTTCTTAATCATCCCCCCTCTCGGTAGTGATGGTGGTGGGGAACTGGGTCTCTCTATCTTGACAGGCTGGAAATACAGTGGCCACTGATGGTCCCAAGTTCACTCCATAGCACAGAAGCTCTGACCTGTCATAGTTAGCCCCTCTTTAGGCAGGCTGGTGCCTCTACTGCCTCCCAGGCTCACCACACTGACTATATTAGTGTGGAGACCCAATTGGCTTTAGTCCTACTGCAACTTACAACGCTTAAACTCAAGTGATACATGTGTCCCAACACCCCTAGTAGGAGGGACTACAGGCATGCACCACCATATATATGCCTCGCCCTCTTTTGCCTCTTTAGAGAAACTCTCTACCAATGGTTCAATTTTTCCTAATCTATTCATTGTTTTTTTTTGTTGTTGTTGCTATTGTTGTTTTAAATTTCTGCTTTGAGAATTCTAAATTTTGGCCTACAGTCATTCCTAATGTCTTTTTTTTTTTAAGTGAGGCGATTGGGGTTAAGTGACTTGCCCAGGGTCACACAGCTAGTGTTAAGTGTCTGAGGCCAGATTTGAACTCAGGTACTCCTGACTCCAGGGCCAGTGCTCTATCCACTGCGCCACCTAGCTGCCCACTAATGTCTTTTTAATGGATTGCATTTCTCTTGAACCATTCTGAAATCTCTTTATTTCATACGTTCAGAGCATTCTCTAATTCATCAGGCATTGGCTTTTTGGGGGTAATATTTGTTAGGAAAGCTTTTTAGTTGCTTTGAGGATTTAGTACACTCTCTTCCTTGTAGTTTCAAGATCCTGTCTTTGTTGATTTATCTATGTGCTCTGGGTTTCTTCATCTTGAAATCTTTGGTGTTTCAGCCTTTTCCCACCTCATATTCCCCAATCCCTCTTTTTCCAATTGTTTCCCTTTTGTTGGTGTGTTTATATTCCCCAACTTGGGCTGCCTCCTCTTGCATTAGGGAATTTAGGTTTCACTGGCCTGGGTTCTTACCCTGAGTAACCTCTGAGGTGACAGGACTGTCCCTAGATAGGTTTCAGTCCCCTTTCCTTTAGACCCAGTGCAGTCACACATTCTTGGCCCCAATTCCTCTCTTGTCTCTCCACCACTTTTCCTTCTTTGCCAGGTAAATTCAGAATCTGCTGGTTTTGACAGGGTAAAGGGAAAGTGTTCTGGACAGTCTTATTGCTTATCTGTGGGGCTGTGCCAGGAAAAAGGTTCACCACCTTTCTCTTTCTCACATGGGTGTGTAGAGTTAGCTGTTGCGGCAGGGGCTGGGGAGAAAGAGTGCAGGAGTAGGTCAGTAATTTCTGTAGTGGGATAGCCAAACATGTGAGCTTTAGGCACAAGCCCATAGGTCAGTCTGTGTGTCCCTGTGCCAGGATTGTGGGGACTAGTCGGGGAGTGATTCTAAATGAACACTTTAGGGATTAAAATTTTCCAGTTTTACTACATAAGAATTTTACCTTGTTGGGATTCTTTTTCATGTCCTGTGGATTCAGCTGTAATTCTCTATATCAGGTCCATAATTACTCTTCTGGGTTTGGTTTTGTTTTTCAGAGCATTAACTGACTCTGGAGAAAGTATCTATTTCTTTGGGTCTGTTTCTTCTTATACAACATAACTAATATGAAAATGTTTTACATGATTGCACATATATAACCTATATAAAATTTCTTCCTCCCTCTCCTCCTCAATCCTAAGACAGTAATCAAATTTGGAATTCAAAATGTTTTTAAAAATGTTTTAAATTGTCTTTACATAACTGGGATTTTTTTTTTGTTGGGTGACCTGCCCAGGGTCATACAGCTAGTAAGTGTCAAGTGTCTGAGGCCAGATTTGAACTCAGGCCCTCCTGAATCCAGGGCCCGTTGCTTTATCCACTGTGCCACCTAGCTGCCCTTGGAAATTTTTTTTTAAAGAATCTAGTCTACTATCTTGTTGATCCTGGGACCTGGAAGTTCCTTAATTTTGTTTCTTTTTATTTAATTAAATTTTAAATTTTTCCCAAAAGTTCTTCTTATCCTTATCTTCTCCCACCTTTCCCCACCAATTGAGAAAGAAAGAAAAACATGCCTCTTACAAAAACATACAGTCAAACAAAATAAATTCTGCCATTGGCCATGTCCAAAAAAGAGAAAGTCTCAGTCTTCACTCTGAGTCCATTACCTCTTTGTCAGAAGGTGAGTAGCCTGTTTCATCATGAGTCCTTTGGAACTGTGGCTGGTCACTGTGTTAATCAAAATTTTACCTATTCAATTTCAAAGTTATCTTTAAGATATGGGTGTTATTGCATAAAGTGTTCTCTTGGTTCTGTTTACTTTCCCCTGCAATCAGTTCATACAAGTCTTCTTTAGTTTCTCTGAAATTGTCCCACCTTCATAATTTTTTATAGCATGATAGTAATCCATTACATCCCCCAATTGATAGGCACCTCCTTGGTTTCCAAATCTTTGCCACCATAAAAAGAGTTGCTATATATACTTGTCTGATGGGTAGGAGGCAGAAACTAAAAGTTGTTTTAATTTGCATTTCTTCAGTTACTAGTGAGTTAGAGCACTTTTTCATATGTCTATTTTATTGACATCTTGGATTTCTTCCTCTGAAGTGTCCATTCATATCTTTCAACCATTTTACAACTGGGGAATGGATCTTATTCTTAATTTAAATTAGTTCTCTTTATAGATTAGAAATTAGATCTTTGCCAGAGAAATTTGCTACAAATATTTTTTCCTCATATACTTTGTTTTTTTTTCTTAATTTAAGCTGCATTAGTTTTATTTGTGCAAAAAATTCATAATTTTTATGTAATCAAAATTATCCTGTTATTCTCTCTATCTCTTGTCTGGTCAAGAACTCTTCCCCATCTATAGATGTAACAGACAATTTCTTACTTGCTCCTCTAATTTGCTTGACATTACCCTTCATGTATATATCATGTACTCATTTTGAGCTTATCTTGGTAGATGGTATGAGACACTGGTCTATATCAGTTTCTGCCAGACAACTTTCCAATTTTCCCAACAGTTTTTGTTGAATAGTAAGTTCTTGCCACAAGAGCTGGGATCATTGGGGTCGATCGAACACTAGGTTACTGTGCTTATTTGGTTCTAGATCTTTTGTTTCTCTAGATAAATTTTATATTTTCTAGCTCTATAAAGTAGTCCTTCTATTGGTACTGAATATGTAAATTAACGTAGGCAGTATTGTCTTTTTTATTAAATTGGTTCAGCCTACCCATGAACAATTTATATTTCTCTAATTATTTAGACCTGTATTTGTATAAAGGGCATTTTGTAATTGTATTCATATACTTCTTGTGTGTCTTGGTAAATAAATTCCCGTAAACTTGTTTCAAAGCTGAGACCAAGGAACCAAAAATGACTTTTTAAAACCTATTCCCCAAATCTCCCTCCCACACCCAGTGGAAGTGAAACCTGCTGCTACTGACCTCATCCAGGCAGCGCTCATAGGTCTCTCGCTGGTTCTCATTGGCCTGGGCCAGTGCTGAATTCTCTGCCTAAACAGAAGGAAGGAAAGGATAGCAAATTTATGGATTTACATAGGCCTCTAACCCATTCCTACATTTTATAGGAAAGGGACTACAGGGAATCTACCAATAAGCTACAGGGTCTGGGGTGGGAGGTGGAGAACTTTAGGGGAAAAGCCTCTTTCATATAATGACCCTCTACTCCATGAGGACAGGAATCATGTCTTGTTCCAAACTCTATCTATCTCTCCAAGGATGAAGCATAGGTCACTGAGCCAAGCAACTGATTTTAGGAAAATTCTTTTACTATAACAGAACCCTGCCTCTGACCCCAGGAAGGGCTATGTCTCTTTAAACACCAAGGAAGGTAGAATATACAGGAAAAGAAAAAAAAATCGCTCCCCTAAGGAGTCCTTAGAGGGGAAGGAATGTAAGACAGGAAGGAGCTTTAATAGAGAGAGGGTAGAGCTGTTGAGGTACAGTGAGACACTCAGCTTAGGGAGCCCCTGGGCTTTGGGAGGTGGGGAGAGAAAAAGAACACAGAAAGAAGGGAGTGGCTTATCTCCAGCTATGCTGGCCATGTGATAAAGGAAAAGAAAGGGCAATACTGAAATGGCTTCTCTGCTGCAGTATCACTAAGTGTGAGGGTGAATAGAGGCACTCATGTGAGAGACTCATCCTTTGGACTCAAGGGGATAAAGAAGACCATAGGATCACTAATTTAAAAATAAAAGGGGTCTTAGAGGCCATGTAGTGCATTTTACATTCTACAGATGAGGAAACTGAGGCAGAGTTATACATACATGTATAGCTATTAAATGGCAGAGTTGGGATTTGAACTTGGGTCCTCTAGTTCTAACCCAGTACCAGTTAGCTCTCTCCCCTAAGAGATATAAAGTCTGGGCAGCCTGGTTTAGCTAGGGGGTGTGTGAGACTAAGCATTTATATAGTACCTAGTATGTGTCAGACACTGTGCTAAGAGCGTTTTACAAATACAATCTCATTTGATCTTCACAACTACCTTGCAAGGCAGGTGCTACTATTATTCACATTTTACAGTTGAGGAAACTGAGGTAGATAGAGGGGAAGTGACTGCCCAAGGTCACACAGTTAGTGTCTGAGATTGAATCTGAACCCAGGTTGTCTTCCTGATCCCAGGCCTAGCGCTCTCTCCACCAACACAGGTACCCTGGTTTAGCATGGTACATGCCATACCCAATTCTTGGGATTAAATTATAGCAGAAACCCCCAAAGTTCTCCTGTTCTAACCAATGTCACTTTCTCAAATCTATGGACCAGAAAATCCCTCCTGCCCCACTATGATCTTACCTCCAGTTCCCGAAGTCGATGCAGAAGCTCTTGGCAAGTCCCCAGCTCCATGTTACTGCTGCCTCCTGGCTTTGGGGTCCCAGGGTCCCCAGCCGGTTCCTCCACTGCCTGAGACATCAAGCTCTGGGAAGAACAACAACAAAAACCCAGAAGAACCTGAGCAGGGATTGTGGAAGGGAAGAGATTCTAACTTTCAATATTACTTTTCTTATATACTCTACATATTACTTATTCTTTAGTTTTCAGCAGCAGCAGCAGCCAAGTATATGATATCACAGGGGCAGGGTATAATAGGGGAAGGAATATTGATCTGTGGTGAGAAGTCCAGGGTGCTAATCTAGAGTTCACTTCTGGGGTCTCAATTTCTTTATCTGTAAGATGAAGGGGGTGCAGTGTAGTTTAGGGGTTACCAAACTATTTCCATGGGCCAAATGAGCTAAGAAAGGTTCTTATATATAAAAATAAGGTTTTATTCTATTTAAAAACATATAAGCAGGGCAGCTAGGTGGCGCAGTGGATAGAGCACCAGCCCTGGAGTCAGGAGTACCTGAATTCAAATCCGGCCTCAGACACTTAACACTTACTAACTGTGTGACCCTGAGCAAGTCACTTAACCCTAATTGTCTCACTAAAAAAACAAAAAACAAAAACAATAAAAATGTATAAGCCCCTTTTTTTAAAAATTTTGCTCTTTATTTATTTTATTTTCCAGTTACATGTAAGGGTACTTTTCAACATTCATTTTCATAAGATTTAGAGTTCCAAATTTTTCTCCCTCCCTCTCTCCCTTTCCTCCCCCCCACAGATTGCAACCAGGTTATATATGTACAATCCACAAGTGTATTTTTTTATCAATTCTTTCTATAGGGGTGCATAGTAAGCTTCCTCATTAGTTCCTTGGGATTGTCTTGGATCATTGCATTGTTGAGAGTAGTTAAGTCATTCACAATTGCTCATTGAACAATACTGCTGTTACTATGCACAATGTCCTCCCAGCTCTGCTCACTTCACTATATATCGAATATATTCACTATATATATTCATTAGTCTTTCCAGGTTTTCCGGGGATCATCCTGTTTGTCATTTCCTGTAGCACAAGATCATTCCACTACAATCATATAGCACAGCTTTTTCCATCATTCCTCAATTGATGGACATTCCCTTGATTCTCAATTCTTAGCCTCCACCAAGAGTTGCTATAAATATTTTTTGTACAATTTTTCCCCCTTTTCTCTTTTTCATGATTACTATTGTTAACTGTTTCCCTTCCATCCTATTCCTTTCCCCATGATATTTATTCTATTATCCATCTTCTTTCATCCTATCACTCTTCAAAAGGGATTTGCTTCTGTCTGTCCCCTCCCCCACTCTGCCCTTCCTTCTTTTGCCCCTCTCTCTTTATCCCCTTCCCTTCCTATTTTCCTGCAGGGTTAGAGAGACTACTCTAATTGAGTGTGTACATTATTCCCTCCTAGCCAATTCTAATGAGACTGAGGTCTTTGAGCCAATTCTGATGAGTGTTAAGGCTCATTTACTGCCCAGATTAAATAGATTACTCCATAATAATAATAGTTGGGTGTGTGTATTAGTCCCTCCTTCAGGCAACTCTGATAAAAGGTCTTTGAGCCTTTTCTGATGAGTGTAAAATTCATTTACTGCCCTGCTCCTCTTCCATCTCTTCCCCCATTTCATAAGCCTTTTCCTGTTTCTTTCATGTAGGATTTCACCTCTGCCCTTCCCCCTCCCCCAGTGAATTTCCTTCACCCCTCAATTTAACCCTAAAGATGTCATCATCTGGCTAAGTGACACAGTGGACAAAGCATCACCCCTGGACCCAGGGGAATCCCAGCCAAAACCCGGCCTTAGACACAAGACTGCTGTACAACCCCAGGTATGTCTCCCAGCTCCAATTTTTTATGGTTCTCTAGGGTCTTGTATTTGAAAGTCAAATTTGCCATTCAGTTCAGGTCTTTTCATCACAAATATCTGAAAGTCTCCTTTTCATTAAAGTCCCATTTTTTTTCCTCTGAAAGATTATGCTGAGTTTTGCTGGTAGCGTGATTCTTGGTTGTAATCCCATTTCCTTTGCCCTCTGAAATATCATATTCCATGCCCTCGGTCCTTTATGTAGAAGCTGCTATATCTTGTGCTATCCTGACTGGAGGCTCCATAGTACTTGAATGCTTTTCTTTTTTTGGCAGCTTGCAAATATTTTCTCGCTTGACCTGAGAGCTCTGGAATTTGGCTATAATATTCCTAGGAGTTTTCCTTTTCGGGATCTCTTTCTGAGGTGATCGGTGATTCTTTCAATTTCTATTTTAGCTTCTTCTTCTAGAATTTCAGAGGCAATTTTCCCTGAGA
This sequence comes from Dromiciops gliroides, assembly GCF_019393635.1. Lineage (NCBI taxonomy): Eukaryota > Metazoa > Chordata > Mammalia > Microbiotheria > Microbiotheriidae > Dromiciops > Dromiciops gliroides. The sequence continues at coordinate 216,173,909 of NC_057865.1, forward strand.
TATCTTGGAAGATGGTGTCTAAGTTCTTTCCTTGATCATGGTTTTCAGGTAGACCAATAATTTTCAAATGATCTCTCCTGGACCTATTTTCCAGGTCAGCAGTTTTTCCCAGAAGATATTTCATATTGCCCTCTATTTTTTTATTCATTTAGATTTGCTTTATTGTGTCTTGGTTTCTCATAAAGTCACTGGCTTCCATTTGTTCAATCCTAAGTCTTAGGCAATTATTTTCATCAGAGAGCTTTTGTACCTCCTTTTCCATTTGACTTTTCAAGCTGTTGACTTTTTTCTCATGTCTTTCCTGCATCACCCTCATTTCTCTTTCCATTTTTTCCTCTACCTCTCTAACTTTATCTTCAAAGTCCTTTTTGAGCACCTCTATGGCCTGAGACCAATTCATATTTTTCTTGGAAGCTTTAGATATAGGGGCCCTGATCTTGACATCTTCCTCTGAGGGTGCCCCTTGGTCTTCCTTGTTACTGAAGAAACTTTCTATGGTCCTAACCTTTCTCTGTCTGCTCATCTTGCCTTTCTTTTACTTGACTTTTAGCTCCTTAAAGTGAGGCACTGTTTCCAGGCTGCAGTATCCCAAGCTTAAGAAGTCCCAGGTGGTATGATTTAAGGAGGATCAGGTTCTTCACTAGCCTGGCCTGTTTCCTGGTCCTAGATGACCCCAGACCAACCTGCCAATCAACCAGCTTTGTGTGCTGTGGTTGTTAGCTCCAACGAGCCTGTGCCCCTCCTCCACCTGGGCCACTGCTACTCAAGTCTACCTCCTGGTTCTCAGCAGGGGTGTAAAATCCAAGTTCTGCCTTAGCACCAGCATAGACCCCTGTAGTCTCACCAGACTGTGAGCTTAGTTCCAGACAACACTGGTGCTTCAGCTGATTCAGAGGCTCTGGGGGTCTCCTTCTCTGGTGAGGCCTTCCTGGGACTGGATCTGTGTCAGGGTGACTGTGGGGTTGGGCTGGACTCCTGTATCAGCACAGCAGCTCCCTCCTTCTGACCTTCTAAGTCGTTCTTGGTTAGAAGATGATTTCAGCACATTCTTCTGTGAGTTTTGCTGCTCTGGGCATTTTCCTATGGCGTTATGTGGATGTTTTTTGGAGAGATCGTGTCATGAGTTTGGGAGCTCACCACCTTTCCTCCACCATCTTGGCTCCGCCCCAGAAGTCCGAAACTGTATAAGCCCTTCTAAGCTCACAGGCCTTAGGCTGTTATTTGCTGACCCCTGGCCTAGATACATGGTTTCCAAACTTTTTTGAGCATGTACCCTTAATATGTGTATTAGCTATTTATTTATATTTTTTTAGTGAGGCAATTGGGGTTAAGTGACTTGCCCAGGGTCACACAGCTAGAAAGTGTCAAGTGTCTGAGGCTGGATTTGAACTCAGGTCCTCCTGAATCCAGGGCCGGTGCTTTATCCACTGTGCCACCTAGCTGCCCCTGTATTAGCTATTTATTAATTATATAGCTATACTATCATGCTTTTACGTGTGTTAAAAGCTTTTACAAAAATGGAAGTTAAAAAATGATAAATTGCAATAATATTTGATTCTAGAGGAGAACCACTGGAGGCTAAAGAGGAGGAGAGTGACATGGTCAGACCCATGATTTACGAAAACATACTTTTGCAGCTGGGTGGAGACAGATTGGGAAGGGGAGAGATTTCAGGCAAAGAGATCAATGAGGAGACTACTTCAATCATTCAGGTGAGAGGGAAAGAGGGCCTGAAAAGGGAGTGGTTCTGGCAGTATGATTAGAAAGAAGATGTTGTGGGGCAGCTAGGTGGAGCAGTGGATAGAGCACTGGTCCTGGAGTCCGGAGGACCTGAGTTCAAATCTGGCCCCAGACACTTGACACTTACTAGCTGTGTGACCCTGGGCAAGTCACTTAATCCCAACTGCCTCACCAAAAAATAAAACAAAACAAAACAAACTGTTAAGAAAGAAGATGTTGTGCAGGTAGAAATGACAAAATGTTATGTTGAGAGTGACTATATATGAAGTGTGAAGGGGTCAGAGATGACACCAAAGCTGTGAACCCCATGGCTGGAAGGATGGTAGTGTCCCGTAGAGAAGAGTTCTCTAACTTTTTGGCCTCCTGACCCCAGTGGTGGTGGTGGTGGTGTTCAGACATGTGTAACTCCAATGTAACCCCATGGACAAAGTCCACATTGGGGTGGTTTGCCATTTCCTTCTCCAGTGTGTCCTTATTTTATAGATGAGAAACTGAAATAAATAGGAGTTAAGCAATTTGCCTTGGGTCACACAACTATTATGTGTCTGATGCCCAATTTGAACCCAGGTCTTTCTGACTATAGGCTTGGTGCTCCCACCGAGTTGCCGTATAACCCCTTTACACTCTTAAAAATTAATAAGGAGGGGCAGCTAGGTGGTGCAGTGGATAGAGCACCGGCCCTGAAGTCAGGAGGATCTAAGTTCAAATCCAGCCTCAGACACTTGACACTTACTAGCTGTGTGACCCTGGGCAAGTTACTTAACCCCAATTGCCTCACCAAAAAAAAAAAAAAATTAATAAGGTCCCTAAAGAGCTCTTTTTGTGTGAGTTATATCTCTTTCTCAATTTACCATATTAGAAATTAAAGGGGCAGCTAGATGGCGCAGTGGATAGAGCACCGGCCCTGGAGTCAGGAGTACCTGAGTTCAAATCCGGCCTCAGACACTTAACACTTACTAGCTGTGTGACCCTGGGCAAGTCACTTAACCCCAATTGCCTCACTAAAAAAAAAAAAAAGAAATTAAAACATCTTATAAAAATATTTTTGATCTAGTAGACCCCCTGAAAAAGATGTCAGGGACCCTCAGGAGTCCCTGGACCACAGTAATAGACAAGTTCAGAAGAGGCGTGTTTCTGGAGGAAAGAATAACCCAATGCATCTGCTACACAGCTCAAAACCCATCCATGACTACTTATACTGTGCAATGGTCTCTGTCCCATCCAAAATGAAAAGAGGAACAAGGGGCTTTTACTCACTAGTCACTGCCTCAGAACACAGTGGACAATCTCTGAGGGGTGCCTGCAACAGGCACAAGGTGATTTGAGAGTAGTTATGTTGGGGGAGTGGGGATGTGGAATTTTCCCTGGACCCTACACAGCTGCTGTTCTGGGCACCTAAGCAATGTTTGGTTACAGTTGCCCTTACAGGCAAATGCCCAGTGCAAAAGGGAGGTTGGCAGTTTGCAAATGGAGGGAAGGGAGGTGTGGGGAGGAGTGAGAGACGCAGTCTTGGAAACATTCCTCCAAACTGGTTATTGCCTCGAGTGGTATGGGACCTATCTTTCCACTCTCCAAGTATTCCTTGGGGTCAGGCCACAGCCTCCACTTTAGAGATCATCTAGACTAGGGGTTGGCAAACTCCTGCTTGTGCCCATGAGTTAAGAATGGCTTTTACATTGTAAAATAAAGTTTTACTGTATTAGCTCACAGGAAGCTGGCAGCTTTGGCTTTCTGGTGCCATTTCCTACCCCTAGATCTAGACCTGTGGTTTCTCTCCAATGTCTCTTCCAACTCTAAATCCAGTGGGTTTATGAACTCACTGATCAGACAGGGGTAGGGTTAGGTGTCAGGGATACATGAGTCTCACCTTGGAAACCAAGACCAACATATAATAAATCCCCAATTGTCCAGTCGTAGGCCAAATTTCCCACAAAACAGTCAACAGTCAAAAGACCTAGACTCTAATCCTTACACTACTACGAATCAGTTGTGCAAAGGTTCTGGCTCTTCACCTGCGAAATGCAGGTGATGATGCTTCTCCATAGGCTTCACAGATATAAACGATAAGCATTCTATAATATAATCAAGATTTTTTACAATGAGTTGAACAACTGGATTTCCCCAAATCAAACCAAACCCAGCAAGAAGTGATGCATTAAATGAGGGTCTGTATGGTGTAATAATACAAAGATAATAATAATAATAAATAATAATACAAAGTGGGGAGGCAGGAAACAGTTCTAGGGTACCACAGCTCATACTAGGGTCTTCAACACACATACTGAGGGCTCCTTCAAATAATCTAACCCCCCAATTCCTCAATCCACTTCTTTCCACAATCTGTTTCTCCACTGTACCTCACCTACACAGAGATAGTCTTCAACCTTGATCTTGCCCTTGCCCACAAGTGCTCTACTTCTGTGTTCATAAGCTCAGAAATGCCTTTATCTAATCATAAGCTTTCCATTTTTATCTTTTCCTATGCTTTACAACCTCTAACCCTGTTTTTCATCCTTATTGTGACAACTAATCCCTCCACCCTTCAGTTCCCTTCCAGGCCATCAACCCTGCAATGGCTACGCTGTCCTCCCCTCCCTATATACATCTCGATGTTTGGTGGACAATTCAGTTCTACACTTCTATAAATCCTTTGCTCCTTTGTTTTCTCACCAATCACGAAGTGCCAAACTCCCACCATCTACCTCCTTTGTACCTATCCATAGGCAGATGAACGGAGCCTGAGGAAGTCATGAAACCATGCTGACTGCTCCACTACAAATTTGTCACATAACCTTAACTGGGCCCTGCCCTCAGTAAGGCAATCCTCTTACACCTCCCTAATATATATCCCACTCACCACAGCAGTTCTAAACATGTTCATTTCTTCCCAAGATCCCCAAAACATCCCTTCCTCCTATTTCACTTCCCTTTTCATCTCCTATCACCCAAGGCATTATCCCCCACTATCTCCTCCTTCACCCATCTGAAAGAGTCAGCCTTCCTGAAGCAAAGGCCTCAATAACCACCCCTCCCATCTTTTCCAGGAGACATCTCTATTATCCTCATCTTTTCTCTAACATTTAACTTCTCCTTATTTACTTGCTCCTTCCCCGTTCCCTATAAGCATGTCCATCTCCCCAACCTAAAAAAGAAAAAAACACTCGAGTAAGCTAACCAGCCTTGCTAAGTATCATTCTTTTTTTTTTTTTTGGTGAAGCAATTGGGGTTAAGTGACTTGCCCAGGGTCACACAGCTAGAAAGTGTCATGTGTCTGAGGCCGGATTTGAACCCAGGTACTCCTGACTCCAGGGCCCGGTGCTCTATCCACTGTCACCTAGCTGCCCCACTAAGTATCATTCTATTGTCATTCATCTCCTCTCATTTCCATGAAAAAGCCCTCTAACAAAGGGTGCCTCCATGTCTGTGTCTCCCTGGCTAACACTGCTTTCTCTAATGTTACCAGTACTTTCTTAAATGCCAAATCTAATGGCCTTTCTTCAATCCTTGTCCCTCTGGAGCATTTGTCATTGCTGATCACCACCTTCTCTCTTAACTTTGCTCTCTCCTGGTTCTCCTCCTACCTCTACCATTCTCAGTCTCCTTCACTGCATCTTCATTCAGGGCACAATGACTAAACATGGGTATCCCCACAGGGTCTGTCGTGAGTCCCTCTTCTTTTCTCCCTCTCTGTTACCTCAATTGTTTCAATCCCATCAGCTCCCACTAATTTGATGATCATTTCTAGGCAGATGATATCCAGATCTATCCACAGCCTTAGTCTCTCTCCTTGGCTCCAGTCCCACAACACCATCTGCCTCTTGGACAACTCAAATCTCAAACTGGATATCCATAGGCATGTCATGCTCGAGCCATTCAGACCTTAAACTCAACACATCCCAAACTCCCCCAAACCCTACCTGCTTCCCCAACTTCCCTGTGACCTTCCAGGGTACCACCATGCTCCTAGTCACCCAGGCTTTGTAACCTTATGGTCACTTTTGACTTCTCACCTGAACTCACTCCCACAATCCATTCTATCTTACAATTTTCTACCTTCATGACACATCCATCCCTTTCTCACGCTCATGCAGCCACCACCTTGGTGCAGGCTTCATCACCTTAGGCCTATTGCTATTGCACTGGCCTTCTGACTGCTCATCTGGACCTCAAGTCTTTTTGCTGCCAAAGTGATTTTCTAAAGAGCAGATCTGTCTGTGTCATGCCCTACATCAAACTCCAGTGGCTCCCTATTACCTTCAGGATCCTCTCTTCACCACCTGGTCTCTGTGTCCCTTTCCAGTGTTCTTATACAACATGATCCAGCAACACTGGCCTACTTTATGTTCTTCATAAATGACATGCAATCTCCTGACTCCATGCCTTTTCAGTGGCTATGCCCCCGTGCCTGGAAAATTCTTCCTCGTCACTTCTGTCTTCTGGCTTGCCTGGCTTCCTTTAAGACTATGCTCAAATCCCATCTTCAGTTAAGAGGCATTTCCCAGTCCCCTCTACGGTCAAGTACCTTCCCTCTGAGATTACCTTCGGATTACACTGTATATATCTTGTATTTACATAGTTGTCTGCATGACGTCCTTCCTTTTTAGAGTGTGAGCTCCTTGAGGGCAGGGACTTTGTTTTTTCCTTTCTTTGATAGTAAGCTCTTTTTTTTTTTGGTGAGGCAATTGGGGTTAAGTGACTTGCCCAGGGTCACACAGTTAGAATGTGTCAAGTGTCTGACGCTGGATTTGAACTCAGGTCCTTCTCAATCCAGGGCTGGTGCTTTATCCACTGCACCACCTAGCTGCCCTGATAGTAAGCTCTTAATCAATGCTTCTTGACTGAGTTGGCTTTTAGTCTTGGGTATGCCACTAAGTGTATGATTCCTGGGCCTCAGTTCCTTTATTTGTTAAACGAGGAGGTTGGGTGAGATGATCTCCAGGGTCCCTTCCAGTTCTGACGTTCTATGGATTCAGAGTCCTGGATTATGGATTATTTTTATATGAATTGTGAACGTGAACCCCACTTCCACCACTGGCTCTATTTTAGAATTTTTTCATCTCCACATCTGTATCAGCTCCTCTGCCAGAGTCACTTATATCTTTTCTATAGGAGCTCTAGAGGGAATTTTTCCTAGGAAGTGGAAACATCCACTTATTCCATGATGAGTAGAAAGAAGCCTGGGTACCTTGTCACTCCAAGGAGGTGGGGCTCTGTAAGTGTGAAGATTAGGCAATACCTTCTCATTATCTATTTATTAGAAGTTGAAGACTTCATCCTCACTTATACTACCTTCCCTTTCCATGTTTTAATTCTTCAGGACAATTTCCTCCTCTAATCAACAAACCCAGCCCACTCCTTACACACAGGAGATTGAAAACCCTTACCTCTTCCCTCAGCTCAGCAATTTGGAGATATAACAGCTACAACAGAGTGGTCGCTTCGTGTCAGTCACCAGGCCTGGAATGGGAAAGCACAGAGTCATGGAGACAGAGATAGGGTATCATCTCTCTGGGGCAAACAATCAAAATACTGGTAAAGTCTGAAAATATATGCCATGTACCACACCTGCAGACGTCACATCTCTGCAAGGGGTGGGGGATGGGGCAGGGGGGGGGAGAAAATCTCTTTTCATATCTCTTCTTCGGGGCCATGCTGATTCTTTGCTTTTGGTTATTTTTATGGTTGTTCCTACCGATTCCAATTCTTGTACCCCTATCTACTTTCTTTGGACTTCAGTAAGTCTCAGGGGTGGTTAACTAGTTCCTTCACCGAGGAGTTTCTACTTCATCAGCTAAGGAAGGTCAACTATATAGTCAATGGATCCCAGAAGCCAACTCTCCACCAGAGCCTTCAAAATCCCCTAAAGCAAGATTCTTGTTTTTTCCTCATTTCCTTACTTTACTATCACTCTTTTCTCAACTAACCTCTCAACCTCAACATTGCCAATAATCCAGCTCAGCCAGCATGCCACAGGCTAGACTTTTGGCCAGAGTGATCTCCTGACTCACCCATCCCCAGCTTATCTCTGGGGTCTTAAAGGCTTCCCTTTCCCCACAATACTTACTACACTATTTTTTTAAGTTTTTGAAGCCATGGAATAGAGGAGGGTTTTATTATACAATCTCAGAGGAACTTAAAGGTATGACTTATACATGAGCAGTTGTTTTCAAAAAAATTAAAATAAGATTATGCAAAAAAAGTCATGAACCCTGAAAACATGACCATATTGTCTGAAAACAAAGGAATTCACTTCAAAAGGCAGCTTTGCCATTTACTATTTATGTGACTTTATGAAAGTCGGTAACCTCCCCAGGGCCAATTTCTTAATTTGTAAAATAAGAGGATTAGACTCCCCCAAGTTTGGGTAAAAAGGGAAATACACAATTTTTAAAACACCCTTTTGAAAGTCAGTTTGTTATTTTAGGGACAAAAAATGTATTACATATAACTTGGTTTGTTCACAAAACTATCAAGTTAATATATTTAGAAATGTGAAGGCCCCCAAAATAGAAGCTTTGAAAATTTTTAGGAAACAAGGTTTATTCCCCCTGATTTGGTTGGGGAAAAAACAACCAATAGAGTACTTGGGTTTATAAACTGGGTTTTCCTCCCAGATTTTTCCATCTGCCCTCTTCATCCTAGTAAGTCTTCATATTTTTTGAGAAGGCAGAATGGTGTAGTGGGAAACAGTACTGAATTTGGAGTTACAATGGGTGGGTTTGAAGCCTTTTTTCATTTACTCAACCAACAAATAATTAATGAAAGCTCACTAAATAGCTAATTTCCTTTTAAGTCCTGCTAGACATACAAAGATGTGTGAGATTACAAACAAGCCCTGCCTAGCAAAAGGTGAGCGCATGGCGTGCGCCCATCCAGCACTAAAAGGAGCTAGATGTCCTTGCGGAGAGATGAGACCACTTCTCATCTGACTCCAGTTAATTGTTGGCTATGTAGCCAACTTCATTCAGATCCTCTAATCCTAAGAAAGGATGACAATGGGCAAGGATCCCACCAATCCATTCCGAGCCCAGTGTGCCGGGTGACCAACCATACAGCTCCCCGTGTGGAAGGAGGGAGAAAGACCAGCACCTCACAGAGTCACACCTCCCAACTCCCTTTTAAACAATTTGAGGGTGGGGACATTTAATCTTTGTACTAGTGCCTAACACACAGGAAGCAGATGCTCAATGTTTTAGGAGAAAACATTTTCCCTCTGGACAATTAAGAGATGCCCTTTCTCCCCCACCCCTGCACATGGACCCCACTAGTCCTAGCCTAACAGACCCACAGATCAGGTGGCAAAGCTGAGGAAATAACAGGGATAGCTGCCACTTCTATAGCACTTTAAGGTCTGCAAAGCGCTTTACATAAACTGTCACTTGATCCTCACAACAATCCCGTTATGAGGCAGGTGCTATTATCCTTTTTTACAGATAAGGAAACTGAGGCTCAGAGAGTTAAGGGGCCTGCCACAGGCCCATACAGCCCTGTCCAGTCTCTGAGAAGCCATTTGAACCCAGCTCTCCTGATTCCACTCTCTCTACTGTGTCCACACTGTGACAGCTCCAACAAGGAATGCAGCTGGGAGGCCTGTCTCTTAGGCTCTGCTCTAGCACCTCCCTCCAATGGCCCGGAACCAGTCTCACTTCGCCTTCCCTCACACATGCAAGATTTCTAGGTACAGAACTCTCACTCCAAAAACCCTTTGAAAAGTGTGCACACAATGGAGTAGGAATGGGGCCCAGTTTTCTCTACCTCTCCAAACGCTCCTTGCTCTCCCCTTGCCCCGCTGGTCTCTCAGACCCTGGACGCAGATGGCACAGGCACTGTCTTCGGTCTTCTCCCCTTTCCCCTCCCCTCAGCCCAGTTCATAAAGGCTGGGAAGTACATACACAGGGGCATTCCAATTGGAGAAGGAGGAAAGGAGCCAGGCTTGTGCCCAGTCCCAGACATTAGCCAAAGTCCTGATCAAAGAGGAGGCATCCCCTGGGACTTTCTGCTATTCCTCTCAGAACTTCCTGGGGATCAAGACCAAGAACCAGGAGTTGTGTGGGAGGAACCTGTAGTAGATACTGGAGGTAGACAGCTAGGAGCTTCTGTGGTCAGGAGAGTAAGAGCAAGGCAATCCCTCAGATAACAGAATATCCCTGAACCAAACTGCAACAACAGCTGCTTTCCTCACACTCCCTGCCCCCCACTCCAGGGGATGGAACCTGTAACCTGCTTGGGAAGTCACACCGAGTTCCTCCTGCTTTCCCAGCTCAAAATCAGGAGCCTGAGGATTGAAAAGGCTCAAAGTATTACTAAGGCTTCATTCCTGAAGGCTAGCCTTAGTCTAGGGCCAGTTCCCTTGGGAATTTCACCCCAAATCCAAACCTGGAGTTGGGAAGAGGGAACCAGACAATTTAGCCTCCCCCCCACCCTTCCTGACAACTGGTACCACCAGATACAAAAACTCTTTTCACCTGTCTCTAGAAGACACATCTGCTGTGGAGGGCTGGGGGGGACTGGCTCTGAAGCTCCTGTCCATGTGCTCTGCACATGCACACGCTCACACGCGCACGCACACACACACACACACACACACACACACACTCACTCACTCACTCACTCACTCACTCACTCGCCCTCCTCTCTCGGAATTTATAGAGTTTGTACACAGGTGATCTTGCCTGGATCTGCTGAGGCAGACCCAGTGTACACAGACGGTCAAGGGCAGAAACTTTTTCAGAGCCCCACTACCAATCATACTTGCTTCTCTGAGACTCCAGGATTATCAGATGAATGCCTCCTTCCTCCAAACATACAGGGTTCCCAGCCTTAGCACAACCCAAGCAACAAAAATAGCAGCTGCCAGTGGGGGAGGAACTGGAAAACCAACACAATGGGTTTTAGTATAGGGTCACACACTAGGGGTTCTGCAGACTTGGCCCCATCCCTAAGTCCAGGCGTCTTGCCGCCTTTTATCCAGACTTCAGGGAAGAACGGGCCAGGACTTCACACCATGGCCTGCACAGGCCATGTTTCATTCTGTGTTATTTCTTTAGCTTCTGCATTTCTCAGTCCAATAGTTTGGACTCCTCCTTTAAATAGTCTTCCTTGACCACACCAGCCCAGACTGATCTCTGTTCTTTGTGTTCCTATTGCACTGATGGTAAGATATAATTGTTTCATGTAGGGAGGTAGGGTGAACTTTGATTCTTCCCCAGACAGACTAAAGTCTGGAACAATATTTTTTTTTTGATATTCCACACACAGTGCTTATTGTAGGGGCACACAGTAGGCCCTCTGTAAACACAAGCTAATAGGGGACTCAGTATATTCACTTCCCCAGTCAGGTTTTGCCTCTCTCCATTTCACCTGGAGAAAAGACTGGGAGGCAGGGATTGAGGGGAGGGAAGGAGGGAGAATATAAAATAGGGTTGGGCAAGTAGAGGAAGTTGTCTTGCCTACGAGGCTGAAGAGGCAGGAAGTCTCACCACTAAATCTCTCCTCCCCAGCTTTACCAGTCCTAGTGTTCAAATTGACTAGCATGCAGAGGGGTGAAGAGGCTACATCCCACAGTGCTTTCCAGACTTGGCCCTGACAGTGGTGATGGCCTTGAGGAGACTGCTAATCATTGCAGGCCTTAGTGTCCTCTTCTCCTTTACCTTGCAATGAGTTCCCCTCCCTGGCCCATGAAAGTTACAAATCCACCAGTCATCCTGTCCTGACCCCCTTCTTCTGCCCTATCCCCATGCCAACCCCAACCCCAGAAGAACATGGAAGCCAATACCTTTTTGACCTTCTGGCCATAAGCCAAGAATCACTACAGACCCTTTAGGAAGTGAGTCTGCACATAGGACAGTAGTAGCTCTGATACTGGATTGGCCCCTAACTACTCTAAGATGCAGGAGAGAGAAACTCTATGGGGTTACCAGGATGCATCTAAAGGACCAAGAAAAAGCAGGGAAAAACAAGGAAAGCAGCTTCTCCCTATCAACCTCGGAAAGGTGACTTAGTCCAGGACTCACAAATAGGCAGGTACCTGCTATCTATTTGCCTGACTCCCATACATACATCTCTCAAGCTTCCATAAATTCAGAGCCCCAGGGTGACCACTGGATGCCAAGGGAACAAGAGAACAGGCTTTGGCATGCAGGCCATCCATCTGTGCCTGAGCAGCTCCAACCCTGACCCAGCTGACTCCTCAGGGACCAGCTGGTAGGGTGTGGCATGGACCAGAATGCTGAGGATCTGCCCATGTGGTCAGTTTTACCTAAAAGAGGAAGGGGAGAGAGGAAAGGGGACAAGAGGAACCAAAGCACTCCCTCAAGCCCCACTTCAGGCTCAGTTCTGCCCAATAGCTAGGATCAGTTCCTTAAATCCCTATTCTGGATCAAGCATGGTATATAACCCTAAGCAAGACCTTAACCCCTCTGGGTCACAGTTCTCCCATCAGGCCCTGGTGAAGATGAATGAGGTCATGTCTGGACTGAAACAATAACTGCAGCAAAGTAGCAGGATATAAGATAAACCCACACAAATCATAAGCCTTTCTGCATATTACCAACCATATTACCATATTACCCAGCAGGAAGAAACTGAAAAATTCTACTCAAAATAAATATGGAATATATAAAATATTTCAGAATCCACCTTCCAGGGCACACATGGGTATTATATGAATACAATTACAAAACTCTTTGAACAGAGACCTAAATAATTGGAGAGATCTTAATTGTCCATGGTTGGGCCATGCTGATATAATAAAAATTATAATACTTCCTAAATTAACATGCTTTTTTAGTGCTATACCAATCAAACTACTTTATAGAACTAGGAAAAATATCAAAATTCATTTGGGGGGAAAATGTCAAAAATATCAAAGGAAATAATGGAAAAAAGTAGAAAGGAAGGGGGTCTAGCAGTATCAGATCTCAAACTGTACTATGAAGCAGTAGTCATGAAAACTATTTGGTATTTGGTTAAAACAACAGAAAAGACATCAGTTGAACAGATTAGGCATATAACATTCAAATGAACATATAAGCAAAGGGTTTGATAAATTCAAAGATCCCAACTATGGGCTAAGGACTCACTCACTATTTGACAAAAACTACTGGGAAAACTTGAAAGTGGTGTGGCAGAAATTAGGTTTTGAGCAGATTAGTCAACACTTATTAATGAAATTAATTCAAAGCAGTCAGGAAGACCTGAATTCAAACCCAGCCTCAGCTATGTCCTAGCTGTGTGACCCTGGGTAAGTCATTTAACCTCTGATTGCCTTAATTCACTGGTGAAGGAGATGACAAATCACTCCAGTATCTTTGCCAAGAAAACCCCATGAACAGTAAGGTCCATAGGGGTCATGAAGAGTCAGACAAGACTGAATGACTGAACAACAAAATTGACTGGGAGTCATATACTGAAGCTGAAGCTTAAATACTTTGGTCACATAATGAGAAGATAGGACTCAACAGAAAAGACCCATATGTTGGGAAAGACTGAAGGCAGAAGGAAAAGGGGACAGCAGAAGATGAGATGGATAATGTCATGGAAACAACAAACATGAACTTGGACAGACTTCAAGAGATACTGGAGCATAGAAGGGCCTGGTGTACTATGGTCCCTGGGGTCACAAAGAGTTGGACTTGACTGAACAACAACAAATACCTCACACCATTTGCCAAGATAAGCTCCAAATGGACACGACTTAGATATAAAAGGTCACATCATAAACTGATTAGGGACAAGGAAGGAAATACCTTCTGCAACTCTGAATAGAGAAAAAGTTCATGACCAAGCGTGGAATAGAGAAGATCCCAGAACATAAAATGGACAATTCTGATTGTATTACATAAAACTCAAAGTGATGCACAAAAAAATCAATGCAATTAAGATGAGAAGAAATCATTATCTGGAAAGGCTTTGCAGTTCCTCCAAAGACAGGACTCTGGTATAAGAATCAATTCCCTGGGAAGTATTTGGGGTTAAAGAACAGATTGGCAATCTGTTCAAGAAGTCCAGGGTCTTCCAGGCAGCATAGCATAGCAGAGAGAGTTAGATTATTAGTTGTATGGCCCTGATTAAGTCTTAGGATCAAAGATTTAGTGTTGAAAAGTATCTCAGGGGGCAGCTAGATGGCGCAGTGGATAGAGCACCGGCCCTGGAGTCAGGAGTACCTGAGTTCAAATCCGGCCTCAGACACTTAACACTTACTAGCTATGTTACCTTGGGCAAGTCACTTAACCCCAATTGCCTCACTAAAAAAAAAAGAAAAGAAAAGGAAAGTATCTCAGAGAACATCAAGACCAACGCCCCCCCCCCCCCAGTTTTACAGGTGAGAACACAGAAGCTCAGAGAGCATAAAATATTTGCCCAGTCACACATCCAGTAAGTGGCTGAGGTGGGATTTGAATCTAGACCTTCTTGACTCCCAGTCCAGCACTGTTTATTATGCCACATTATACATCACCTTTCTCAGCCAGGCTCCTCATTCATCTGTTCAGGAGTAATAACAGCACCAATCTCACAACGCTGTTGTGAGAATCTAATGAGAGTTCATGTGGAATGCTTTGCAAACCTTAAGGCATCATACAAATGTTTGCTATTTGATGGATTCCTCTCTTCTCCACACCCCTTCCCCACTTGTCCTACAACCTTCCCAAGAAAACAACAAGGAACAAAAGAGAGTAAGTGCCAGCAATGCAAAGCCTTAGACTTCTTATCCTGGGGACAGGAAGTGAGGTGCCCTCTGCAAAGGAAATGAAGAACCACAAAGCAAGGATTCCACCCCCCACCCCAACCAGCCCCAGTCCACAATGGAAGGGAAAGCTCAGGCTTTGGGAAACAGGCCTAGGCCCGGGGACCAGGGCCTGGGGGGCAGGCCAGTGTGTCATTTGGCAGGAAGGGTCTTGTTTTTTCCAGATATTAAGCTCCCTGGAGTTACTAGCAGTCAGAAAAAGGGGTCCAAAAGACACCAATATATTGAATGGGGAAAGGAGCTGCCTCTGCCCAAATATAGACATTAGCTCCCACATCCTTCAGGCAATGTCAACAAGGAGCTTAGTGCAGTATTAACACACCTGGGGCCCAGGGCAGTTCTATGGGTAGTGGTGCTTACGGCCTCCCAAGACTGGCCTTCCTACAGTATTCTATTCCAAGGTTATGGGGAAAGTGGGGATGGGGCCCCAAGGGCTCCAGGAGAAAGGGTGAAAGGTTAATCCTAAACTGTCTGAAGGATTTGGGGGTCCTGTTTAGTCCTGTGCTTTCTTAAGGCCACCCAACAGAGCAGGCCTCCTTGAGTTTCTCTTTCCCCATCATCTTGTTCTCAGGTTTTGGTCCTTGGCACACACACCAGTCCCAAAGCCAAGCAGCACTTTGTAGAATCTTTCCATCAAGTGACAGAGGTTTCCAAAGAAAATCTTGTGTCCTTTTAAGTTTTCTCTTCTACACAACTCTGTCCTTTCAAACTAGGGCAGGATAGTGAACCAGTCCTGTTTGTCCCCCACCCCAGGAAAGAAGGGCCTAAAGCAAGTCCAGACCTGCTAGAATTTCTGTGGATGAGAACAGCTGCCCTCACATCCTCAGGTGAGCCAGGTCCAGGTTAGATGTCCAAGAGAGGTGGCTGGGCAAGAGGTCCATGGCTGACTTGCCTATTTCATGTGGGCAGTGTGTGTCTGGCTCAATAGCCAGGCTGTAGGCCCCCTGAGATCCTCGCAGGGAGAAGTAGCAGAGGACATGAGTGTGAGCCCAGGAGAGGTTAAAGCATTTCCTTCCCCTAGAACTGGAGATTACTCTCTCTGTTGTGGGGGACAGTTTATGCTATATGGAGGGAGAAGGACGAGATGATCTTTGGAGGGCTAGGCTAACTATTAATCTGTTCAGGAAGTGGACAAGACATCTCCTGCCCATGGGAAAAGACTGGAAAAGAGGCAGAAAGCTGGGAATACGGCAAGAGGTTGAACATGGTAATGTGTTGATGAGGGAGTGGGGGTTGGGGGAAAGCTGGAAGAGCTGGGCTCCAGGAGGTGCCTGGGGCTGCTGCAGTCGGGTCCAGAGGGTGTCTCAACAGATCCCCAAACCAAAGGGCCAATTATAGCCCCCACATCAAGCCCAGCCTGGAGCTATGGTGAATCAGGCCCTGGGAACCTCCAGCACTAAGCAGCTCCAGAGCCACACCCTGGAGTTGGAGGGGGCCCCCAACCAAACCCCAGAAAAGTCCTAGTGTCCTTTTTCTCATTCCTCACCTCCGCCTCATTCTAGGGTCCAGGGGGTGAGCCATTTAACGATTCTAGGTTGGGTATTAAGGGGTGGGGGGCGTGGGGGCGGAAACTGGGAGAGAAATTGAACCGTAGGAAATAAAGAAGCACTGATTAAACACCCAATGAGCATGGCCAGTAACAACCCAACAAGATTTTTGGAAAAATGTGCAGGGGGTGGGAACGGGGGTGGGGGGGAGTATGAATTCAGGCCTGGCATGACTGTTTTTCACTGCTGCAGCATGGTTTTTCAGAATTGTAATAAAATCAATGATATTCCCTTAATAACAACTTGGTCTCCACAAGATCCTTTCTCTGTACAGCTCTCAGGGCCTGGGGCAAAAGGTAATTAGTGGATGGAGTTACACCCTGATGATGGCATGTTATAACTCACTGGCACATGGAGGGAAACCGACGGCACATGGAAAGATCATCTTCCTTTACTAAACCCAGGACCTCAAAAATATGTCTTTTCAGTCTCACATCACTTGAGGGCTGGACGGCAGAATGACCAACCCTGCCCTCCAAGCTTCAGGCAAATATTAGGGATTAGGGGGCAGGGATGGGGGTCCCAGAAGCCCCCTTCCAGAGATATCAAACACCAAGGGAGGAAGTCTGGGGCGGGGGGTGATACAATAAAGGAAAGACAAAACAGCAGCCTATCACATTCACTGTTTGTGGATGGCAGGCTACCCTGTTCCCTGCCCATGCCTAAGAAGCCAGGGTTACAGAAATAGTAACATGAGGGGGGGGGTCTGACTTCTGGGTACCCCCTCCAAATCTCAGGAGGTCAGATCTTGTCCTTTGATCACCTAAAGGCAATAGACAGACGGCAAAATCCTTGAATAACTCAGAGTAGCACTCGGTCCCTAGGTACTAAGAAATTTTGCTACCTTTATGCCTTTTGCTCATGAAAAGGTAGGGTTCTTCCAAGTTCCCTGGCTCTTAATTTGAAAATCTTCCATGTTGCAGTCCTCCTTTCTCACTGCCCCCAGACTCTGTTTTCCTATCTTTTAAACAAGAGTTATATACAGTGGCAGGGGCCCAGTTATTCATTCAATGCTGCAGAATACAACACAGACAAAGGCCTGCTTTGCCCTGCTGTCAACCCTGGAGACCACCAGGGTAAGGGAGGGGAAAAAAAAGAAGGCACTAAAGAATACAAGTTTTCTTGGTGTCTCTCCCTCTTCTTCTCCTTACCACGGTAACAAGGGAAGCAAAAGGGCAATACCAAATCAAGCTCCACAGATAGAAAAGAATTCGGACAGGCAAAGCATAGGAAAACTCAAAGAAATGACAGCAACAATGACATGGAGAGGGCTAAGGGTAAGATGCAAAGAGCAGTTTTCTGAGATCTTTTTAAGGCTTGTGGAGTGCTTTTCTAGACATATCCCTGATCTGATTAGAGGCTCCAGAAGAAGATCCTTCCTCATTCTCAGGAAACACTAACTGCATAAATACCCACCGTAGAGACCCCAGCACCAGCTTTCAGAAACCCAAGATCATCAGCTATTTAATGTCCTGCCCCATGCCCCCCCTCCCAATCCCATCCCCCCACAGCTCAGCTGGGCCCCTCTCAAGTGAGCTAATCAGTGTGGTAGAGTGGAGAAGACGCTAGGCTGGGAATGGGGAAACTCAAGTCTTGTGCTGGGTTCTACTACTGATCAATTATGTGATCTTAAGCAAAAACAAGCAGTAATAGTAAATACTCATTGAAATAGCATTTTAAGGTTTACAAAAGCCCTTCCTGCTTTGTGAAGTAAGTAGTAGTCATTCATAGTCTCATTTTACAAATGAAGAAACTGAGGCCCAAATAGATAAAATTATTTGCTCAGCACCATCATGATCTGGGAAGGAACTGGAATTTGAAGCAGTTCTTCTCACTCCAATGCCTGATCTTTCCACTATGCCAGGATGCTTCTCTGGGCCTCAGTTCTTCCTCCATTGTGAAATGAAGAACTAGAACTGATCTTTTAGGTTTCTTCTACTTTTTGCATCCCACAAGTCTCTTCTTTTGCAATGCAGTGGTATGGTTATTTGAATAAGTTTGCATTGTGACTGTTTCCAAACAAATCCTAAAGATGAAAGAAATCTAATCCAATCAATTCATTAGTATAGCCAGTAAATTGGAGTTGGTCTTTAGTAGAAGAGGCCATTCAGAAAACTGGCCAGCTGAGGGGTGAATAGGACCACCACAAAGCGATTAGGTGGCCTTCGTCTAAAACAATGGCTCTTGAGATTTTTTTGGTATCATACACACACCCCCACCCCACCCCCCAGCCTTTGGCAATCTGGTTGATGCCTATGAGCCCTTTCCTCAGAGTAATGTTTTTAATGAATAAAACAAAATATGTAGGATTACAAAGGAAACCAGTTACATGGAAATAAAGATGTAAACTTTTTTCCAACCAAGTTCCTGGATCCACTAAAATTTACTCAGAGACCCCTTGGGAAGGGTGTGTGTGTGGTCTGTGTGTCTGTGTGTCTGTGAGGACTCCAGCTTAAGATCTCCTGGTTTAGGGAATCATTTCACGCTTCTCCCATTTCTTGGGCAAGGTTGAGCTTATGCTGAAATTGGACCCACAGCAACCCACCCCCTGCAGAAGTAGCTGTGTATTGCCTAACCTTCAGTGGATAATTCAACTGCATATAGGTGTTGTGGGGAGGGGATGTGTGTCAATGAAAATGCTTTCTGCAAGCTGCTTTTATTCCAGGAGGTGATACAATACTTATCAGGAGCTCAGGAATAGGCCATCAAGACATTATCCTTCATATCTACCATCCACAATAAATACCTCGTAGTAGAAATTTAGCTCAATCAGCAACTGTGCTGAAACTCAAGGTCTCTATGGTGTCAAGTTAGTGGACAGAAAAAGTGACTGTACACACAAACCCTGATGGTTCCATACTTCTAACCTGCATTCTTCCCTCCAATGTTCCCATTAGCACCTGGGAAACAAGGATAAAAACAAATTAAGAGGGCAGAGGGGCCTCTAGCTCCAAGGTAGAAGAACATGTTCCAACCTGGAGAGCCAGACTCCAGAGAAAGCCCTGCACCCAGGAAAAAAAGGTGTGGGGGGGGGAGTTCAGGCACAAGGAGGTAGGGGGCTGCTTTCATCTGCTGCCAGGATGGTAAGGCATGCCAGGTGGGAAGAAGGATGCCCTGGGGGACTCCGGTGGGGGGAGGAGAGGAGTAGGGAGAGGGGAGAAGAAACTTCTCAGAGCTCCTAAAGGGGTTGTCAGCAGCAGGGCACTCCCTCCACCTTACCCCGTTCCCTGTGAGGGAATGGATGAGCTTTCTCCCTGCCCAGATCCTAAAACAAGTCCAAACAGCTAGGCTACAAACTGTCTCCTGGGAATTTGCCTACCTCACTGCCCTCCTCCTCCCTCTTAACCCCACTCAAAGGACCAACTCAAATACGAGAAGAGCCAAGGTACTTCGGCAGGGACCATACTCCTGCAAAGCTTTCCAGTCTTACTGCAAATGAAGGAGAATGGGAAGGTATCAGCTGCCACCTCATCTTTGACCTCCCTTCTCTAGTTTCTGAGCCAAGAAATCTGCTGTTTAAACCAAGCCACACAAGTAAATTTAGACATCCAAACCAAGCTACTGGCTTAAGTCCCCCCATGTCTTGCTCCAGTCTCAGTCACAGGCTTGCTTTCTTTTTCCATACTGCCACCAACTCCCCTCCTACTACACTCTGGGGCTGGCTACCTTTCAGGGACAATAACCTTCTTCCCTATAAGTGCAGTTGCTTCTATTCTCCTGGTCCTCTCCCTCTGCTGCCTTATGTGTATGGAGTAAGAGGGATGCTTAAAAGACCAAGGTCACCCTCACCCTTGGACCATCTGTTTTGAAGACAAGGCCCAGCTGCAGAGAAACATCTGCTGGCGGCAAGGATAAGTAGTTCTTCTGGGTCTGGAAACCCATTAGCTGAGGGTGAGGAGGAGCCTAATCAGAGGTGAATTTTTTCACTTCCCTCCTTGACAGATTCTCAAAGGGTTAGGGGTTATCTCTAACTGGTTGGTACAGCATGAGTAGAGGGCTGCAGCACAGGCTATGGGCACTACTTATTTTCCTCAAGGTTACTGATTATAGGAAGGCTTTTGGGATGTGATTTTTGTTGTTCTTTGAGAGAGTCGAGGAAGAGGAGGGATTGTCATACAAGGTCCTCCCTAGAAAACCCACCAACCTGAACTCCCAGACTCGGTCTAGAGGGGCAGAAATGTCTTAAGCTGATCCTCGGTTCGGCCCCAGGACCCAGTGGAGCCAGTGCGGGTGTCGGGGACTGACCCAGAGATGGAGTCAATGCGGGTGTCAGGGAGTGACCCGGGGATGGGTCAGTGCGGGTGTGTCAGGGAGTGACCCAGGGATGGGGTCATGCGGGTGTCAGGGAGTGACCCAGGGATGAAGTTCAATGCGGGTCTTGGCGCAGGAGTGGGGCTGGACCTTGGAACGGAACGGAACGGAAGGGGCTGGGGTGTGGGTCCCGAGCGCCGCACTCCGGGTGGGGTGGGGGCAGTGGCGGGCACAGTCGCATTCCCGCATTCTTCTGGCACCAAGGCCAGAACCCGGGCCGACTTCGGTTGAAGGGGCTGCCTAGGCCCCACTTCCTGCGCAGCCCACCCTCATTCAGCCTCTTCTCATCCTCCATCCTCCCCTCATTCCACCCCACCCGCAGGGGATTCTGAGCACTGGGGGGGGTTCTGCCCCCTCACCGTGGGAACAGGGACGAGTTGGGGGGCAGAACCCACGGCTACGATGCTGGGGGTGGGAGAACGGGACAAGGTCAGAGGTTCAGGAGCGGGTAGGGGGCCGGCCCCGGAACACCCCTCTACCCCTCCAGTTTTCCTTCCGGGGACACGGAGCGTGCGCGGAGATGGCGGGGGAGTGGGGGGCGCCGAATGGACCGAGCCGCGGGCGGGAGGGCCCCCAGGGGAGGAGGGAGGAGGCTGGGGTGGGGTGGGGGTGGAGGGTCCGTCGGGGCGGAAGGCCGCGCTGCCACGAAAGCGTTAACCCTCCTGAGCCGGGGCTCCCTCCCGCCTTCCCCAGCAGATCCGCGCGCGGCCGAGACTCACCGAAGGCTCTGGCCGGGGACGGACCGGGTCGGATCCACTGGGTCCCATGGCGGCTGCGGCTGCCAGCAGCGGCCCGGGAATGGGGGGCGGAGGAAGACAGGGCTCGGGCCGCCGCCTGATGTCAGGGCTTTAAAGGGGCCCTCCAGCCCCTCCTCCTCCCGCCTCGACCCCGCCCTCGCTCTCCCGCGCAACCAATCCGTGCCTCCTCTGGGACTCGGGCCCCGCCCCTCGCCTCTGCCAGATGTTCCCGGCCGGAGTTCGGCTCTCCCCCCACCGGCCCCCCCACCCCCAGCCCGCGCGCGCCGCTTCCGCCCAGTCACTGAGACACTGCCCGCTATCCTAACCGGCCTGATCCACCTTTTCCGTGCTGGGTTGGTGGCCTGGGGGCCAGGGCGGGGGGTGGGGGCTGGAGGGAGGCTCCCAACCTGGGCGCAGAGCATGAAGACGGGTGTGCACATCTGTGTGCATACCTGTGTGCACGTGTCTTTGTCAGCGAAAAGTGTTTGTATCCGCAACATGACTTTATGCGAATATGGGTGTGATGTGAATGCAGGGGAAGAGAGTGCCTCCTTGGCCTCATATGCCCTCGCCCTCTTTTCCTCCCAGCAGCTCGAGACACAGAGGCACTGCGTGTCCTCCCAACGCACTGTTGGACACCGTAAATGTAAGTTTTGTTATTTTGAACACGACGAATATCAACAAACGTTTCCATAGAACGAGACTAGTTAAAGGAAATGTGTATATGAAACGCCTGTCCAGGAAACAGGAAAGGGACCAGTAGATGATTTCTAAAATTTCTTCTGGCTTTAATATATTAAGATTCTCAGTAGGGTACTACTCCCACCCCTGCCAAGATTTTATTTTATTTTATTGTTATTCTGGACTGGACAGATATTTACAAACATTTCCATATACTTATAAAAAAGAGGTTTTTATATGAAACGTTGGACAAAGAGATAAGAATAGACTAAATGATCTCGAAAAATTGCTTCCGACTCTAATATTATTATTGTCCCATTCCCAGGATTTTTATTTAATTTTTGTGTTTCTAAACTTAGAATAACAAACACGTCCCTATACTGAGAATAGAAAAGGGGATTCTATCATGTCCTATATTTTTATTATATTGTTATGACTTTTTGTGACCCATTTTGGGATTCTCTTGGCAAAGATACTGGTTTGTCATTTTCCTTCTCCAGCTCATTTACAGATGAGGAGAACTGAGACAAACAAGGTTAAATGACTTGCCCAGGGTCACACAGTTTATGTGTTTCAGGCCTGTTTTGTACTCAGGTCTTCTTGACTCCAGGCCCCAGCTCCATCCACTGCAGTTACCCAGCTCCACAAACCCCCTCCACCATCTCCACCCCCCCCAAGGTTCCTTGATTCCCTTTACTTTCTTTTTGGTGGTGGGGGAGTTGGGGAGGAAAGAAGGGCCTAGCGATAGTGATTCTCCCCAAAAAGGGGAAAGAAGAAATGAAAATCAAGCAAACCTTTTAAAAAATTTAAATTCAACACAGTTACAAAGCTGTCCTGCTTGTCCTTGTTTCCCTCTTGACTTCCTTTCGTTCTATGCAATTAAAAAAAATAAATAGACATAGGTCAGAGTTCTTAATTCTTTCAAAGTTTTTCTTTATCAAACGGTCTGGAACCGATGCCTGGGCCATAGGGGCTAGGGTACTGAGTTCACCCTGTGCTTTGTAACCAGGAAGGACGTTTTGATCAGTTTCAGTCCTATGGGGTATGATTCTGAAGAGGGCTTCCTTTTTTCTCACCTCAGTTCACTAAAACCCTACTCCAATGCACTCAGCTTCATTTTATTTATATCTGTGGCTCACATCTAGAGTTTCACCAAAAGCAGGGACACTCAAGAATGGGACAGGTAATGTACTCCTACATACTCAGGAAATGCTAAGCATGAATGAATTAACAGGATTCAGTAACTTAGTTCAAGACTATTGTTATTTAGAGCAGCTAGGTGGTACCATGGATAGAACACTGGCTTGAAGTTGGGAAAATCTCAGTTCAAATGGGAATTCAGACACTTGCTGTGTGACCTTTTGCAAGCCACTTAACCCCTATTTGCCTAGGTTCCTCATTTGTAAAAGGGACCTCTGGATAACTAAATGGCAAAACCACTCCGGTATCTTTGCAAAGAAGAGTCAGACATGACTGAACAATAACAAATTGTTAAACACTGCTGGGAAGAGCGGATACTAACCCCTCGCCAGGACCATAAAGCAGTTTTTAAGGACTACTAATTAGGGATTTTACATTTCCACCCTTTCACTGCAACATGTCCTGGAACATGTCTTGCTGATAAAATGGTCAGGCTTGCGGCCCAATCCCTCTTGTTGGGTGTTCCCATCTCTCCCATGAAGGAAAAAAAAAGGAAATTCCCCTTGCCACAGTCAGTTTCATCCTAAAACTCACCAGGGTGCGGCTAGGGACAATCACACCCATCTTTAGAACTGTATCAGACACCCACTTAGAGGTTGTCTAATGTAATAACGGACAGTCATGTGCTTGGATACAATCTTATCTATTTCAGTCAATCCTCCATGTAGGAATAGCTTTTGTTCTTACATTTTGAATAATCTCCCAAAGTCTTAGATACCAGACTCTTATCAAAATGATTTTTCTGCAAAGAATTTTTTTTCCCTAGCTAACTTTCCCTCCTTAACTGCATTATTTAGCTTTTCAGATTTTTCAATTCCATAATATCAGAATTGTCCATTTAATCCTGTGATCTTTTCTACCTCCTCTTTGGTCAAGAACTCGTCTTCTAGCTATAATTGTGAAAGGTACTTCCTTCCCTGCTTCTCAAATTTATATTACCTTATATCTAAATCTTGCATTCACTTGGAGTTTGTTGTTCTCCTCACTCTCTCTCTTCTCTCTCTCTCTTCATATGTGTGTGTGATAAATGTAAGACGTGGCCCTGAACTAATTTATTGCAGACAGCATTCAAGTTTTCCTAGACCATTTTTGTTAAATAGTCTTTACCTTAGTTTTGGAGTCTTTGGGTTTATCAGACACTATGCTATTATGTCAATTGCCCTCTGGTCCTTGTGAACCTAATCTGTCTCACTGATCAACTTTTCAATTTTTAAAAAAACATTATCTGAATTTTGGGGGATGATTTCTTTTCTGTAGTAAAGTTTGAGAAATATGAAAGGAAGGCTGAGAAGTTTCTGTCTAAATGAATGGGAAACGAGTCTCCAGTAGGAAAACAGAATGATGAAAACTTCAAGGACTGTTATTATAGTTGCTATGTATAGGATAAATTGGAGGCCATGAGATGCTATCTCTATCAACTTTCTCCCATTCTTCTTCAATACTGAACACACAGTTGCAGCTTTGAAATCTATGGCCCTTTACTTTAGTTTATATATCCATACATCTAGGTTGAAAACTTTTTAAGTAAACCTTTTTCATAATATTTGATGTTTCCAAATAACTGGAAGCTTCCAGCACACTGACAACATTTCTATAACTGAATTTTTATTTCTTATAAGGATGCTTGCTGTTATTTATACACAGGGTACTATAATAGACAGAATGTTGGAATTGGAGTCTGGAAGACCTGGCTTCAGATTCTAGCTCTGACACTTATTCATGGCCATGGGCAAATCACTTAAACTCTTTGAAACTCAGTTTTTCTCATCTAAGAAAAGGCTATTGGAAGATTCAAATGAGGTTTATATATATATGTTGTTGAGTCGTTTTAGTCGTGTCTGACTCTTCATGACCCCATTCGGGTTTTCTTGGCAAAGATACTGAGTGGATACATTTCCTTCAATAGTTCATTTTACAGATGAGGAAACTGAGGCAAACAGGGTGAAGTGACTTGCCTAGGGTCACACAAGCTAAGTGTCTGAGGTCGGATTTGAACTCAGGTCTTCCTGACCCCAGGCCTGCATTCTATCCACTGGTAATATATGTAAAGCCCTTTGCAAAATTTAAAGCACTATATCAATGTCAGTTATTATTATTAAAATGCATGTTTTATGTATTATTAAAATGCATAGTTCCCCTTTTTTTCTTAAAAATCTCAGTAGTTATGACAGGTTCTACCACAGAAGTTCTTTTTAAATTTTAAATTAAAAAAAAATTTTAATAATGGTTAGATCACTACATTTCCCGTGTTTCCTTCCTTTCTCATCCAGACAATGTTTATAAGGGGCTAGAAAAATGTTAATGACAGACAAGTCTGGTGGCATTATTTAAAGGGGACATTTGTGTTGAAATTGTTTTTGGAGATAGCATCTCAGGAAGCTACCCACTCCACTTCTGCGAATCCTACAGAGAGGGATCCGGATTTAATAGGGCTACTTGCCACCAGCCTCCTTGTCTAGACAAGAGTTCTTAGCCTGGGGTCTGTGAAGTTGTTTCTATTGTTTTAAAAATATTTGTATAACTGCATATCAATATGATTAATTCCCTTTGTAACTCTATATATTTTAATTTATGCATTTAGAACCATTATTCTGAGGGATGGGTCCATAGGCTTCATCAGGCTGTCAGATGAGTCTAGGATACAAAAAAGGATCAGGACCTCTGTGTAGGAGCCATTTAGCTGGTGTGGACACCAGCTGACACTGTTTGCACTGCTCACAAGAGTGTGAACTATATATATATCACGTGGAGAGACAGCAGTAGGAAGCAGAAAAACACAGACTAGGAGTCATGAGCCTTGGACACAAGTCCCATCTCTGTCACCATCCCTGTGCTATGTGATCTTGAACAAAAAACTCATATTTGAAAAGCCCTTAATAGTTTACAAAGCTCTTTCCTCTCCAAAAAAAGAGGGGGGGGCATGAGGTATGAAATGTATTATTATCCCATTTTGTAAATGAGCAAACTGAGGCTTAGGTCTGCTGCCAAATATGATAGAGGTGGTTTATCATAGTGCATAGGGGAATTCTTTTTCTTTTTCTTTTTTTTTTTTTTTTGTGAGGCAATTGGGGTTAAGGGTCACACAGCTAGTAAGTGTCAAGTGTCTGAGGTCCGATTTGAACTCAGGTCCTCCTGAATCCAGGGCCAGTGCTCTATCCACTGCTCCACCTCACTGCCCTGCATAGGGGAATTCTTGATGTCTTTCTTCTTCAGTAAAAAGGAGGTTAGAGTGATAATAAACATGCTTAGCTATTGACAAATATTTTCTTTTCTTTAGACTGCTAAAAGGTTCTTCCGTATCTGCTAAACACACACAGAGTTTGAAGTGGAATTTTACATTATTTATTCCAGTTGTCCATAAGATTGCTGTTGGAATGAGGTTCGGCTGATGCTCCAGAGGTCTGTTACATAGGTCCACAGTCCACTGTCACTCCATAACTCAAACCCTGCAGATCTAGCATGCAAGATATTCTCTTCATTGCTTTGCCTGGAATTAGGGTCAATTGCTTAAGAGAAGAGAGAACGGTTCCTTGAATGTTAGACTCACAAATGTGCAACAGTTATGTATAGTGCTGTGAAAAAGGATATGCTGGCTATCTACTGTCCCTCCAGAGTCATTTGAGTCATTTGAGGACCAGGAAATGCTATCTACAGAGTTCATAGACTTTATCCAATGGGAACTATACAACTATGGTAGGTTTTCAGATGGGACATAGTATCCCAAACCAAATTCTGTGGCATACCTAGAAACGCAGAGTGGAATGCCCTAGATATTTGAGGAAGAAATCTATTTGCTGTACAGACCACAGCCTGCCTGCCCCAGGAGGGAAATACAGGGTAATACAAATGACATGTTGGTAAGATTGGACTAAAATGACCTCGTGGCTGGAGCAGGGAAAGGGCAGTGCCAAGGAAGGGGGAGCCCTGGGAATGTTGATTTTGGTATTGTCTAAGAACTCTGCTGAATGAGCGGCTTAGGACTCTTTATGTGGGATTTAGGAGGCCATTAAGAACATGTAGACTTTGTTGGGACTCTTTAGTGCAAGGCACAGTGGGAAACACTTGAAAGGACAATGCTTAAGCCTCCCCAATACCTTTAGTGAGCTGAATGGAATTGGGGATGAGGATGGATGTGACAAAAATACCCCAGCGCATTTGCTGAGGGGAGAGGATTATACTGCATTTGTTGGAAAGAAGAGACAGTTTGGACTCTCGCTTCAGGACAGGTGGCATGTCTGTCTGTCTCTTTCTCTCTGTCTTTGTCTCTGTTTCTCTGTGTCTCTGTCTCTCTCTCTGTCTCTCTTTCTCTCCTACTTTCTGCTATCTTTCTCTTGTCCCAGTGATGACTGGGAGAGGGGATTCACTGAAGTATGACCTGGGAGCAATCCCCAGCAAAAATGGCAACATTTATCCTCAGGCTTCAATAATCTTGTTTCTTCTTTTTTACTCCCTTTTGTAGTCCTACACCTTTCCTATCTAAAAAACAAAACCAACCTTCATTTGACCCATTCCTTCTGAGTTTCATCATTTTTCCCTCTTCTTTTTTGGTTTGATTCTTCAAATATTCCCTCCATTTCCTTATTACTCCCTCCTTCCTTAAGCCCCTACAATATCTTCTACTCTTCCATCCAGTTGAAATTGGAGTCTCTAAGAGGACCAATGACCTCTTTCTCCTTAAATACAATCATCTTTTCTGAAGAAATGATAACTCTCCCTGCTACATTTGATCTTGTGGACCAGCCTGCTGTGATTTCAGATTTAGTTATAATATGCATATTGTGGTTCTCCTCTGAAGTTCAATATTTTTCCCATAAACTTTTATTTTACTAAAGCTGGAAATGGAGAAAGAGGGAGGGGAAATCTAGGGTAGCAAGTCTAGCTGTCCACCTTACATTTGCTTAGTTCTTTACATGAAATTCTCTCCCCTTGTTTCCATGACATAGTCTCTTTTTTTTTTGACCTGGAAATATTTTATTTCTTTTTTAAAAATAATAATAAACATTTTTATTGAAAGTTTTGAGTTCCAAATTTTATCCCTCCTTCCCTGCCCCCCCTCTCTGAGGCAATAAACATTCAGATATAGGTTATACATGTGCAATTATGTAAAACATCATCATATTAGTCATTTTATATAAGGGATCGAATTATATAAGTCATTTTATATAAGGGATTGAATTAAAAAATGAAAGAAATGAAAAAATAGCATGCTTCAGTCTGTGTTCCATCAATATCAGTTCTTTCTTTGGAGATGGATTGTATGCTCCATCATTAGTCCTTTAGGATTGTCTTGGATTTGCTGAGAAGTTAGGTCATTCACAGTTCTTCCTCAAACAACATTACTGTCTCCGTGTACAATGTTCTCTTGGTTCTGCTCACTTCACTCTATATCAGTTCACATGAGTCTTTCCAGGCTTTTCTGAAATCATCTTGCTTGACATGACATTGTCATATGTGTCAATTCTTCTCTCTGACCAGTACCTCTCAGCTTCTAAATATTCCCCTCCCTGCTGTGCTTCCGACAATCCTGGACTTTGCCACCATGACTCAGGATCCTTCTCACTCTGAAATGCCCCTCTGCCATGACAGCCCCCTTCTCCTATTGGTGCATTCCTTCTGAAAGCCTCCATTTTGGGGACAAGCCCAGACTGGCCAGGCTTCCTTCCCAGCTGTTTCTGATTCTCTAGACTTTGTCACCATACCCCCAAGTGGGTACCTTTTCTACCTCCTTTTTCCATTCCCTTTTATGTGTGGCCTTCCCCCATTAGAATGTAAATTCCTTGAAAGCAGGGATTATCTTTTTGCTTTTATTTTTATCTCCAGGCCTTAGCACAGTTACCTGGCACCTAGTAAGCACTAAATAAATGCTTATTGCCTGCCTGCCTACCTGTCTAATGGGAGTTCTTCAGTTTCAGGTCTTAGTCCATTGCTGTTCTGTCTCTACACTTAGCCCTTTATGAGTTCACCTACTTTCTGAACTTCAGCTCTTACCATTTTGTGGTTAACTTCCACATTTATATCTTCAGATATAAACCTATAAACCTATTGCCTTTGCTGTCTCCTTGGTTCACTATGTCAGTGAGTCACCTGATTCTGCTGAGTCTTCTTTCTTAATGTCTTTTGCATTTCTCACACTGTTTTCACCTTAGCTCAGGTGCTCATTCCTTCACACCTGGATGACTGCATTAGCCTGTCTAAATCTTCTCTTCTCTAGTTCATCACTTTTTTCATGTCTATTGACTATGTAAGAACTTGCAGTCTTTCATTCCAAGCTGTTCAACCTACCATTCAAGGCCTATATCCTCTGAGCCAGGCCTAGCCCAGGCCAGTACAGTGATTAAGAGTCTGGCTTAGAAGGCAATGAGATATTTATGGACCATAAAATGTGATAAAAACAAATTTACTTAAGATTTAAAAAGATATGATTATGATGAAATGTTACTTCTCTGCCTCTGCATTCACTGCAGCAATGACAGAGCTCAATCAGAGAATTGTGTTCCTGCCAAGCAGTGAAAAAATTCTGCTAAACCTTTAGCACCAACTCCCACCAATTCCCTGTAGGCTGTACCTTTATAGATGGCAAGGAAGCCAAACCCAAACCAGTGGTAATCCCAAGAATTGCCTCCCTAAAGGAAGACCAGCCCTGCTTACAATAAACAAGAGCTACTCCTACCATACCCCAGCTCTTTGTAGCAAAGTCCTAATAATTTTCTAGAGAATCCTCCCCCCCATTAAAATAATCTTAAAACAATTCTGACTTTAGGAAGAAGCCTAAAGTAAACTGTACTTGAGGAAGAACATAATACAACCCTTGAAACACAAACCAATCTTCTAAAAAGATAGTGGGGGACCAGTGGGGTACTGTTAGGGGGCAGTGCAGAGTAGGTTTCCTGGTATAAAAACAATGACCACCAGGAATATCATCAAGCCCATAGCGCAGATGCTTGATTCCTTCAATGCCATCACAGGTCCAGGTTCAGGTCATCTTTAGCAAGGTAACTAAATGATCATACCTTGAAACCTGTCCTGCAGTCTGCCTGAATTGATGACTCACCTCATACTGCCACCCACTCAGTGTTCTCTGGCCCACTAGCCAAAACCTCTGCTTCTCTGGGAGCCCCATAAGAGAGATGACATAAAATTTTGGCCCCTTTAGAGAAGCTTCTAATGAGGAATCATTCCTTTATTTTGTGTGTGTGTGTGTGTTGGGGGGTGGTGGTTGCTGGATGAAAATTTACCCTTAACTTCATCCAGGGACTCAGGATTACCACATCAAGTCAGTTAAAGCAGAGGTGTAAAACAAAGGGACCCCTGAGACTGCTGTCCAAACCATATTTATTTATTCATTCCTTCATTTATTTATTTATCTATTCATTTTGAACTCAGGTCCTCCTGAATCCAGGGCTGGTGCTTTATCTACTGTGCCACCTAGCTGCCCCCCAAACCAGATTTAAATGTAATTGGTATATATTTTAAAAAATAAAAATACAATAGAACATAGGTAATATTAATATGCCGTTTTCTAAGTCAATATGAGAAGCCCATGGGGATCCTTCTTTTTGGTTTAGTGGCTCATGTTACTATTTGAGTTTGATACCACTGAACTCAAGGATCACCTTTCTTCCAGGTAAATTCCCAAGGAAAATTTAAAATCCCTCATAGCATTAAAAAGCAAAGCACCTCCCAATAATTCTAAACCCTATCAACGAAAGAATTGTCATGGGAAAGGAAACCTGCCAATTAAGAGGGAACTTGAAGCCCTTTCTTGGGTCATAGAAAACCTCCTGAGTAGGCAAAAAAATTCAATGGGTAGGCAACTCTCTGCGCAAGATTGTTGTTCATCCTTGGTTCTCGAAGTTGGCCATGACTTTGGGGTGATGTCATGACTTGCACTGAATTGGATTTAAGTGAGGGAAAGCTGTGCAAGGTCACCAATCTCTCTCTTCCAGAGCCAGTGGCAAGACAGACAGACAGACAGACAGACAGATAGATAGATACACACATATATACAAAGATATATATACATATATATATATATATTCCATAAATAAATATCAGGATGACTGAAGATGGCCCTAGAATTTTTTTTTTTCTGTACAAGAGATGGAATAAGGAAGGAAGGACTGGTGTCATAGGACAGGGCCAACCAGGATGATTATATATTTGAAGTTTCTAAGTGCAATGAAATGAGACACTTATAGTCCATCTAAAAAGAGATTCACTTAACCATAGCAGGGTAAGGACATTCAGATTGGGGAAGGGATGTTCAATGAGGATATGTGTGATTTAGTTGGGTGAAGCTTTCCTGGGCCATTGCTGATCATGTTACTTAGTGGTCTGTAGTCCAAACACTCAGGGAAGGGACCCAACTTTTCAAGTCCTGGCTGTTTTTGTAATCAGGGGACCAGGAAGCTCTGTCAAAGGTGACAGCTTCCATGCACTTTGTAGTTCAGCCATCCTGATCTACTTGGCTTTCTTTACATACAACCCTCTATCTACAATCCATCCTCCATACAACTGCCAAAGTGCTCTAGCTCAAGCACAGTCTATATCTAATGTCACTCCTCCGCTCAAAAACCTCTCGCCTTTAGGATAAGATACAAACCCCTCTGTTAAAGCATTTGCTGCACTTCACAATCTGCCTCCTCCCTTTCCAGACTTATACACTCTATCTATATTCAGCTAAAATGGCCTACTTGATGTTCCTCCTACACTACATTCCAACTCTCACCACCCTTGCCTTTTTTTTTTCTTTTTGTTGGGGGGCGGGGCAATGAGGGTTAAGTGACTTGCCCAGGGTCATACAGCTAGTAAGTGTCAAGTGTTTGAGGCTGGATTTGAACTCAGGTCCTCCTGAATCCAGGACTGGTGCTTTATCCACTGTGCCACTTAGCTGCCCCCACTCTTGCCTTTCTACTGTACTTGTACCCATGCCCTCGAGGCTCTACCGGCTCATTCCCCCCTTTTAGATTTCCCTGAAGCATTCCTTCAGGATTCAGTTCAAATGCCACCTTCTGCAGTAAGGTGAGTATATTTTATCTACTCTGTGTGTATCTTAGAGATACCTATTTATGTACTGGTCGTCTCTCTTGTTAGAAGGTGAGCTTCTTGAGAACAGGGGCTGTTTTTGCTTTTTCTTCGTATCCCCAGTGCTTAGTATAGTGCCTGGCACAGTTTAAACTTTCAACGAAGGCTTGCTGATTGACTCATGAAAAGTATATCTATAAATATTTTTGTATATAAGGGACCTTTACTTCCATCGTCAAAACTCCACCAATAATGCAATTAGTGTGCCTCTCTTCTCATACATATACATATACACATATACACATATATGTATATATATTCTGATACCTTTATTTACAAAAAGTGGCTCTCTGTATTCATTGGTAGGAGCCAGGGAATTTATGGAAGCCTTTATACAGATAGGGTACATAAAGGATCTTCCTTGGCGCCATTTATAGTGGTGACCATTGTCTAATGCTGACCATTGGAACTATATACACCATCTGCTCTGCCAGGTTGTAACATGACTCTGTCAAGCCAACAGGTAGTGATGCTTTAGGCTGCATACCTAGGAGTGTTCTGAATAAAAAGGACTACCCTAATTAAGGCTCTTTGAAGTCTCCATCTGGATCCATCCAGTGACTGCAGAAGGTTCCCCTAGGGGAAGTCATTTTTCAACAGTCTTAAGTGGGGCTTTCACCTGCTGCTGGAAGAGAGCTTATGCCCATTCGCTACCATGTTAGGCATCTCCCTGTCCTGGTACTCCCAAGTTCTCCCTTATCTACTTACTTTCGCTCTTAAAATTTCAATTACCACCCACATGTGAATGACTGTAATTTTCATATCTAGTTCTTACCTTCTCCTTTTCCTCCAGTCAAGTGTTCCCTGTTGTCTGAGACATCTCCTCTTTTAAAGGGCATTTGCTTCATTTTTATCAGTATCTTTAGTTTCTAGATCATATTCATTTCCAAATATATTTCTCCCCCTCCCTTGCACAATGAGCCAACCCTTGTAACAAGGATTTAAAAGGAGAAAAAAAACAACAGTTCAGCAAAACTAACAAACACCAGACCGACATTTTACTCTTCCACATTCATAGTTCCCTACTCTCTCATCTTCATGAGGTGCATTTTTTTCAACTCTTCTCTGAGGCTGTTTGTTGATTATAAATGAACTGTGTTCTTTTTTTTTTTTGTTCCTTCCATTTATGTTATAGTCATTGTGCATATTGTTTTCCTGATTCTGCTTATTTTCCTCTGTGTTAGCTCATTAAGTCTTTCCATATTTCTTGAAATTCTTCATATTCATCACTTCTTATGACACATACTCGCTTTTAAGTTCTGACGACATAGCTTAAATTTAACATAACTCTTTCTATCAATATTGTGAGTCCAGGCCTTGTCCACCTCCTGCGTGCATCTCCTTACTAGTCTTGCTGTTTTTTCCTACTCTATCTATTCTACACACAGCAGCAAGAATTATTTCCTGACATTATTTTCACCAGTTTCCCCCAGTATGCAGACATTTGCAGTAGTTTTCTAATATTCTATGCATAAATTTCAAATTCCTTGTCAGAACTTAATATTAAGGTCTCAACATATATCCTCCCTAAACCACAAAAGAATCTCTTGGTTCAATCTCTCCTTTCAAATAAACGTCTCCCTTTCTCTCACCAATATGCACCTCACTCTTCTTGCTTCCATGTTCTCAATTTCTGCCAGATCTTCCCAAATGAAATTTTTATTTCTAAAACAGGACCCTCACTATTCTCACTATTCAGTGCAGGAGAGACTACTTTTCACCTACCCTCTATATCTTGTTTGTACATTGTCTCCTCATTAGAATGTGAGCTTTATGAGATCAGGGACCATGCATTTGTCTTTCTTTGTATCCCCAGCAGTCTCCAGCATTAAGTAAGCACTTAATAAATACTTGTTGACTTGAAATTAAGACTTAAGAGCTGGAAGGAATCTTAAAAGGCTAGTCTAATTCCTTCATTTATTTACAAAATGTTTCATTGATGTCTTTTTTTTTTCTACATCACAGTCATTTCCGGATACACACCCTGTCTTCCTTAGGAAGCCTTCCCAGGTTATAAAGAAAAACAGTTAAATGAAACCAACTCAAAAAGTGATCCAGTCTGATAAGTGTATGTATGTATCATTCTGCATAGTCTTCCTGCTTCTCCAAGAAAAGGAAGGAAGTGTACTTCCTCCCTTCTTCTCTAGTCATTTTAAATACATAGCATATGGCTTCAAGTTAGTGGTCTTTTTATTTATATTACTGGATGAGGAGTTTTTTTGCCTACTTATTTCATTCTCTGTCCATACCAGTCCTCTCATGTTTCTTTGAATTGCTCATATTCATTATTTCATAGTGCACGATAATTCTGTAGTACATTCATATACCATTTATTTGGCCATTGCCTAATTGATGGGCACCCACTTTTTTTTTTTTAAGTGAGGCAATTGGGGTTAAGTGACTTGCCCAGGGTCACACAGATAGTAAGTGTTAAGTGTCTGAGGCCGGGTTTGAACTCAGGTCCTCCTGACTCTAGGGCTGGTGCTCTATCCACTGTGCCACCTAGCTGCCCCCCACTTTTTTTTTTTTTAACAGGGTTTTGCAACCACAAAAAAGAGTTACAATGAATACTTTCCTAAGTATGGCGCCTTTCTTTTTTGTCTTTGAGTTACTCGGGGTATATATCCATCAGTGGAATCTCTGGGTCAAATGTAACAATTTTAACCCCCTTCATTTAATAGATAAGGAAACTAGATGCCCAGCAAGATGAAAGAAGTGCCTAGATCACCTGGGTCATAAGTGGCAGAAGAGAATTATTCAAAAGCCCTTATAGCGTGGTCATTCATCCTTTCCATGACCCAAACTCCTCAAGATCCAGCTCCCCCAGGAAGGCTTTCTCATCTGGAGACCTAAGGCTCTGGTCATCCCAATCCTTGTGATTTTTCAACTCTATTTCTGTCCAGTTGTTCAATCTGCATTGATGTACATACTTTACCTGTACATATCCTTTAGACTCATACTTCTGTGTTTTGGAAGTGACTGTAAGACTGGGAGAGCCCTGGTAAGAGGATAAAATTGGTCTTAGCTAACCCTTCTCTGTAACTCACAGATACATGTTCTAGACTGACATTCTCTAGCTGAGACCTCCCCACGGAGAAAGTTGGGTATTCCTTTAGATATCCCAGGATCTCTCTTCACTCTCCCCCCATTACAAAAACCCCAAACAACACATTTCATAACAAAATAAAATACATTATTTTTATTGACTTTACATGTTGATTTAATAATTGTGTTTATTGATTCCGTCAGGCCATACACATTGTGTTTGTGATGCCTAAAGTCTTTGCATGTTATTTAAATCTGGCCCTTTTTGACAGAGATATAAGATGGCTTTCCCATAAACTTTTATTTTAGCAATGTCTGAAAGTCCTCATTCCAGATTATATGGTTTCAGTGTGATACCTAAGGAATCACAGCCAGTCTTTTTCCAAGAAATTAGACAAAGCAAATATGATCAATTCATTTTAGGGTAGGCCAGGTAACCAGCTCATCCCCCTATGTCCATAAATAGCCTCTGCACCCATGTCCAAACTGTAATAAATATCCCCATATTCTATATCAGAAATCCTGGGGCTTCTGCATATTTGCGCTTCTCCTAGTTTAATGATCTACTGTGCATGGGGAACATGTACCATTTATCTTGACCCATTCATCCAACAACTTCCATTATTTATTTTTTTTTTTGTGGGGGCGGGGCAATGGGGCTTAGCGACTTGCCCAGGGTCACACCGCTAGTAAGTGTCAAGTGTCTGAGGCCAAATTTGAACTCAGGTCCTCCCGAATTCAGGGCCAGTGCTTTATCCACTGCGCCACCTAGCTGCCCCACTTCTATTTGGTATTTTTTTGTTGTTCTTTTTTTTTTATAGTGAGGCCAATTGGGGTTAAGGTGACTTGCCCCCAGGGTCACACAGCTAGTAAGTGTTAAGTGTCTGAGGCCAGATTTGGACTCAGGTACTCCTGACTCCAGGGCCGGTGCTTATCCACTGCGCATCCTAGATCCCCCTCTATTGGGTTCTGATGCTACCTAGTTAATAGTCACGGACGCAGGGTCAGAAATCTCCATAGCCAGGTCAGTTTTTTTCTCAGCCTTCTCCTTACCCTCGCTTCTCCATCCCTCCCACCTTGTTGCTTCTAGGATGTCAATCTACCTCTGTTCATCATGTTTCATCTTGGTTACAAGGATGGGGAGGTTCAGCATGGTTGGTTCGCCCCTGAAGAGCAAAAGACTTCGGTCCCAGCTAGTGCTACCAAAGCAGCACACCAGCTCATGTATATGCGTCATTGTCTTAAGAATCTGAATGATATGGTCAGGCCATGTCACCACGCACATGGCAAGAAGAACGAAAGGTCGGTCAAAGTTATGGCGGCCCAGTTTGCTGAAGGCCCGCATGGCAGCTGCCCGGTAACACTTCCAAGGCTGTGGTTCACCAGGACGGCCAGAGACCAGGCAGAGAGAGGCAAGATGGGCCAGGAAGGCGAAGTAAGCCATTGTCCCCATGGTTCAGGTGGAATCCACATGGTGATGGACATAAGAAGACTATATCAAAGGCCTGCCTGGAGCGGCCAAACTGGTTCAGGAAGGAACTCAAACTGGGGCTCCCCGGGTCTGGGGATCCATGATGTCCAAGGTAACAAAGGACATAGCTTCAGGAAAGGGGCAGTCTTTTCTCAGCTCGCTCCACCCAGACAGGTTCAATGTCGACAGCAAAGGAAGCGAAGGTCTCTACTGGAAACTGCGGCAGATCTCTCCCTCTTCAAGTGAGAGGAGGTGTCTGTATAGAGCCAATGCCTCAGCTCCTGTGGAAATCCAAAAGAGCATGTCATTTACAGCCTCTCTCTAATCAGTGGGAAGAGAAGGAGGAAAACAGCTCCCTTCCCAAGGGCACATCAACCCTGATCACATTGTATTCAAGGTGAAAGTAGAGTAAGCTTCGCCAGCCCCAGAAGGGCAGAATTAGGACGCAATAGATGAAAGCTGTAGAATGGCAGATTTTGGCTAAATGTAATGGAAAGAGAATTCCTCACAAGACACAGCTATCCCAAAGCACTGTGGCTTCTCTGAAGAAGTCAGGTATTCTCTTTCCACTAAAGTCTGATAGAGAAGGCTGGATGACCATTCTTTTAGGCGATGTACAAGAAGGGTTACTTCTTACAAGTATATGTTGGATTAGATGTCCTTATAAGGCCCTTTGGGAGATTCTGGGATGTCTATTAACACAATTGATCTGGTCTTGGGGTATGACTCTAAGTACATTCCACACTTACAAATAAGAAGTTGCCTATGTTCAGTAAGAACAGATACTTCAGAAGTGATTAATGGTCTACTGTTAGAATTAACTAAGGCCTATAACCTGGAACAGGCATCCTGCACAAGAGTAAGCTTTCTCTGCTATTTGGTGCTTGGTGCCCTCCAGGGAACAGGATGTCATGAACTGTCTCTCTATTTTCTGCGATTGCGGGTTTAGGCTCTTTAATTTTTTTTTTTTTAGTGAGGCAATTGGGGGTTCAGTGACTTGCCCAGGGGTCACACAGCTAGTAAGTGTTTAAATGTCTGAGGCCGGATTTGAAACTCAGGTTACTCCTGACTCCAGGGCCGGTGCTCTATCACTGCGCCCACCTAGCTGCCCCCGGTCTAGGCTCTTTAGGGAGAGAGAGGCCCAACCAGGCTCCACCCACGTAGCTGAGTGTGACATATCCTAGGAAAACAACAAAATAGAAATCTGTGTTTGTGTGATGCTTTCAAGTTTACAAAACATTTTCCTCACAACAACCCCAGGAAATAGATAGTGCGATTATTATTGTTGTTGAGTCATGTCCCACTCTTTGTGACCCACTTGGGTGTGTTCTTGGCAAATACTGGAGTGGTTTGCCAATTTCCTGCTCTAGTCATTTTACCGATGAAGAAACCGACGGCACAAAAAAGGGTAAGTGACTTGTTGGGCGTCACACAAATAGTAACTGAGGTCAAATTTGAACTCAGGTTTTCACACTCCAGATCTAGTGCTTTATCTTCTGTGCTACCTAGCTGCCTCAAGTAATAATATTGTGATCATACGATGCGAGGAAACAAGCTCAGAAAAGTCTAAATGATGCCTCTGTGTTAGGCAGCTCGTCAATGTCGTCTGGGCTACAGACCGAGGCTCTCACCCTCCAGCTCCAGTGCATTTCTCCTACCCTACTCCGCCTCAGAGCAGTGCTTGAGGTAAAGACACTAAACATCTAGAGACAGTGAATGACCTGCCAAAGGTCACACAGACAGCAAAGAGCCAAAGCCAGGATTCAAACCAGCTCCTCTATTGAGGACAAACACAACTTTCTTTCCACTTCACCACCGTGATCAGGACCATGAGATACCTTTCCATCCTCCTTTTCCCATCATTTCACTAAAAATTAGCTTTCACTTCTTCCTAGAGAGATCCAACACTTGATGGGTGTCTCTCAAGGTTTGGGAACAAGGTCCAGAATACACATGCTGACAGACTGGCTCTATTCATCTTGACTGGATACCATTCCCCATTAAACGCTGCCACTCACTTTTTTTTTTTTTTTTTTGGTGAGGCAAATTGGGGTTAAGTGACTGGCCCAGGGTACACAGCTAGTACGTGTTAAGGTGTCTGAGGCAGATTTGAACTCAGGTCCTCCTGCATCCAGGGTGGTGCTTTATCCACCAGTGCCATCTAGCTGCCCCACTGCCCACTCACTTTTAAAAATAATCAGCACCTGTTTTTTTTCTCTTATAACATGACTAATGCAGAAAATAGGATTAATGTCATTATGTGTGTGTGTATATTAATGTATATATATGTATATATATATATCTATATAAACCGTAATATCAGATTACCTGCTGTCTAGGGGAGGGGGAGGGAGGGGAGGGGAGGGACAGAAAATCTGAAATTGTAAGCTTGTATAAACAAAGGTGATGAACTATCTTTACATGTAATGGAAAAAAAATAAAATACTTTATTAATTAAAAAAATAATAGCACTACTCAGTCCTGTAGATACCCATGTTATTCTTAGACTCCACATGGGAGACAACATGGGGTAAGTAGGAAGAATTGGCCATAGAGCTGGGGAGGCTTGGGATTCAAGCTCCAACTCTGTCATTTACTACCTTGCGGCTTGGCCATGTCTTTTCATCTCTCAGGGACTCTCTTTCTTCATCTGCAAAGTGGGGATAATAACACTTGTACTACCTACCTCCAAAAGTTATTAGGATTAAACTAGAGAATGTATATAAAAATACTTTGTAACCATAATGCACCATGAGAGAATCATGATGTGTATAACCTATATCAGATTACATGTCATATTGGGTAGGGAGGGAAAAAAATTTGGAACTCAAAAATCTTTTTTAAAAAAAGAATGTTGGGGGCAGCTAGGTGGCTCAATGGTTAAAGCACTGGCTCTGGATTCAGGAGGACATGAGTTCAAATCCAGCCTCAGACACTTGACACTTATTAGCTGTGTGACCCTGGGCAAGTCACTTGACCCTCATTGCCCTGCCACCCCCCAAAAAAGTAAAAGAAAAAAAGAAAAGATTATCATGATGACCAATCATGATAATCAAGTGCCAATATGATGCATGGGGTTATGAGGATTCTACACCCCCCAAAAAAAACACCCCAATAAAAACAAGTTCCTGCCCCTCCAGACGCTTACTTCCTAATGACCAAGCTAACAACAACATGCCCTTTGCAATGTTCTCAAATCTCTCATTTCCAGTCATTCTACTGGTCTACAGCAACAAGGTCCTTATCCCTCTACTTGAGAGGTGTCAACTACATGGTACCCCTTGAGAACCAGACTGAAAATGTAACAAAACAATAAAAAACGGTAAAACATAGGTAACATTACATTTATAAAACCAAGTTAATCTGTGGTCTGCAGGGATTCTTGTGTATAGATTAGTGGCCTCCCCACTTCTAATTGAATTTGATAATCAATGCTCAATTCCATTACTACCACTCTATTCTGAAACCTCTGGCTTGTCAAAACACAAATCCTTTAGCCAATGTCCCAAGACCTTTCCCACAGTGTCTTCCCATCTCACTGTACTCTGGTTCAACTCACTGTTTCCCAGAATTAGCTCAATATTGCCTTTGTGCTTTTGTACATATTCTTCCCCATGCAGAATGTATTCTCCTCCCAGGTCCCCACTCAACTACAATGTGTATATTTATCTTGCATTTAAACCTGTAGTGTTCTTTTTCTCTTCAAGGCCAAGCAATTTGGAGCATGTTTTGAGGATTAAGGAGGTGAGAGGAGAAAATTACTTATTGGGAATGTATGTCTGTGATATCACAACACTGGTTCCACTACAATTTTTCCAGTGGTGGCAATAACTAGATTTTTTAAAAAAGGGTCATGCGGGGTATGCTTAGATAAAATTATGTCTATTTCAGGGCAGCTAAGTTGCACAATGGCATAGAGCTCTAGGCCTGGAGTAGGGAACCTGAGTTCAAATTCCCCTCAAACACTAGCTATATGACCATAGGCAAGTCACTTAACCTTGTTTGCCTTAGCTCCTCATTTGTAAAATGAACTGGAAAAGCAAAATGGCAAATCACTCTAGTTTATTTGCCAAGAAAACTCTAAATGGGGTCACAGAGAGTCAGAAATGACTGAACAAACCTCAAACAACAAATACCCACTTCAGGTCTTCCCTAGCAAAATTCACAACCATTCAAGAGTTTGGCCTAACAATACAATATGCTTTATTCAAGTGGATGATACAATGGACCGGCAATCAGTCCACTGAAATAGTTCATCGATTCATATAATCTTGGGACAGGTACTGCAGAGAGAACTGATAGGAGGAAGAGTATAGGCAAGAGGTGGACTGCATTTGGGGAATTATTCAGCAAAGGCTGATTCCTGAAATGACAAAACATAACATTAATATTCTACTAATAACTGCAAACATATGGATACCACAGTCCCTTTAGAATAAAAATTTAAGGTGACCCAAAGGGGGCACTGGAAAGACAAGAGGTGAGCATAAGCAAGATGGAGTATGTTGCCAAGCACAGGAGTTACATAAAAGACAGCAACCAAAAAAGTATGACCAGAAAGAATGCAGGCCATGGACAGAGGGATGAAATGCCACACTGATACCTAAAGTGTGGAGGAAAGGACTGAACAGAAGATGCAAGAATCCAACAGGACCAGAAGTGCCTTGGCACCGATGGAGAGGGTAAATAAGTCCCTGGCATGAAGCTGGGGCTCAAGCTGCTGTCTGATGAATTTTCAGGTGAAATTTGGACATCCTTCATCCCACACTCCTCTCTGTTCCTTCTCACAAATTCACTCCTTCCCCACCTTAGTCCAGTATTATTCCGATAAAATATCATGCCAGCACATCACTTCAGCTAGGTTTTGTGCTCCCCAGCTTTCAGCAAAGGTCAAGCTCACCAGAAATCCCACTGACCAACTCTTTTATTTATTTTTTATTTTTTAATTTTAATTTTTTTTTTACCAACTCTTAAATATCCAGTTGCCTCTTGCTGAGCCTCACTCCAGTCCATCCTCTACTCAGTTGTCAAAACGATCTTAAAGCAGAAGGGTGACCACATCGCCCCCTCCCCCCATTCAATAAAACTCCCTCTGTTGTCTTAAGGACCAAATACAAAATCATTTGCCTTTTAAAGCTCTCCCTCCCTTTCCGGTCTTCTTACACCTTCCTCCCCTCCTCCTCCTCCTCCTCCTTCCGTTGACACTACCTTCCTCACTGTTCCTCAAACAGGAGACACTCCATCTCCCCACTTCTGATTGTCACTGGGGTGCCCGGGCTTGGAACTCTCTCCCTTCTCATCTCCTCCTCCTGAAAACAGCTGGGCCGGAAGACCGGGGTTCAAATCTAGTCTCAGATGCATACTAGCTGTGTCACCCTGGGCAACTCACTTAACCCGTTTGCCTCAATTGTAAAAACGAGGATACTAATTGTACCTACTTCCCACTCAATCAATAAGCATTTATTGGGCGCCAGGCACCGCGCTATACGCTGGGGCACACAAAGAGGCAAAAGGCAGCCCCTGCTGTCAAAAGGGCTCACAATGTTGGGTTCGGTACTTTGTAAGTGCCTGGCACATAGTAGGTTCTTAAGAAATATTTGTCTTGTTTCCAAGAGATTCCTAGGAAACTCGGGAAAGTACTTCTCCATAAGAGGCACTGGGCGGGCCCCACAAATGACCACGACACGTGGCCTGGGAGACGCCTTCGGGCAGCTTTTCCCTCCTGTAGCTCCAGAGGACGGGGCCCACTGCATGCGCAGAGCTCTCCACATACTCACCCCCGGAGTTACAGCCCACATCGAGCCCCCAGCAGCGGCCGCGGGATCGGGGCTCCCTGGGGGAAACAGCTGCTGCAACAGCGCCGGGGGCAAGAGGCGAAAGCGCTGCTCGGGCGGGTGGACAGCGGGAGAAGTAACAGGGGAAGTTTCCGTACGGGGCAGCTCCAGGCTCCAAGAACCCTTGTTCGGCTACCCGCTTCTTCGTCGGTTCGCAGCCTCCGCCACCTGCAGGACTGGGCGCCGCCATTGGCTTCAGTCCGTCTGCGGGTGGATCCCGGGGAAACCGGAACGTGTGGAACTTATGGGCCGGGGGGCACTTTGGTTTCGGGACTGCGCAAGCGTATGTTCTTGTGCATGCGCTCCTTCCAGCTAAAGCGAGAGGGATTACATAATGGAAACAAAGAGGTTTCCTCCAGGTCCGCTTTTATCCTTAATTAAAATGATAGCGACCTTTCTCACGAGCCCACGGGCTCATACCTAATAAATTACTAACAGGAATAGAAGGAAAGAAAGAAAGAATGAATCGTATTGTGTGCTTCTCCTGACCCGTTATTTCAGGGAGGCTGCAGCTGTGCTTGTTTATAATTTCCCGCAATGTGGCGCAGTGGATAGAGTATCGGGCTTGTAATCAGGAAGACTCATCTTCATAAATTTATATCTGGCCTCAGACACTTCCTAGTTGTGTGACCCTGGGCAAGTCATTTAACCATGTTTGCCTCAGTTCCTCATCCGTAAAATGAGCTGGAGAAGAAAATGATGAACCACTCCAGTATCTGCCAAGAAAACCCCAAATGGGGTCACAGACACACTGAAAAATGACTTAAGAGCAACAATTTATCCATACCTGAGAATCCTGTGCAAAAGTCTTAATAGCAAAGATTTATATAGTGCTTTAAGATTAGAGAACCATGGGGCAGCTAGGTGGCGCTGTGGATAAAGCACTGGCCTTGGATTCAGGAGGACCTGAATTCAAATCCAACCTCAGACACTTGACACTTAACTAGCTGTATGACCCTGGGCAAGTCACTTAACCCTCATTGCCCTGAGGGGGGGGAAAGATTAGTGAACCACTTTACCTATATTATCTTAATAAAGCTTCTCAAAACAACCCTGTTAGCTAGGTGTGATTGTAATTTCCATTTTTTCCTCCTCCAGAAGAGGAATCTGAGGCTGATAGTGGATAAGTGAGTTGACCAGGGTCATATAGGTCATTTAAAAATGTTTGAGTCAGGGTTATTCTTAATTACAGCACTCTTACTGCACAACTCTTGCCACAAGACCTTCTATAAGTTCATCAAAGAGGGTCCACCTGGTGTTCTGGAAGCCTTCTTTAATATTTCCTGGCATTTCTAGTGTACCAGTGAAGCTTTCTGACAGTCCACTGGTCATTTTTGACCAGTCACATGATCACTCTACATTTCCCTGATGCCATCTTTTATTCCTGTTCATTCCTCATGGCTTGCACACACCCACCATCATTCCATAGTATCTCTGTATGATAAATACATTTTTTCATTCTTCAGAGACTGTTGTATTTCTTGTCTTCTTGCCATTGAGGAACTCCTATAGAATGCTAGTAGTTAAGAAATAGGGCTTTGTTTCCATAGGAAGCTTGGGTCCCTAAGAGAGAATTTTGTAATTTTCCAAAGGCCATCCACCCTGCCCTCCTTCACCTGGAATTATGTCCGACTATAGGCACAATCATTGCTCCACTCTGTATTGTCATATACCATAGAGGCGATGGGAAACGCTCTGTAGTGCTTTATCCAAAAGTATGTCACGATCTTTCCTGAATGGTTATAGGAACTCACCATCCACAGAGAAATTCCTTTTCATCTTGGACTTTGTTCCAGAATCTCTATCACAACAGTAAACAACTTAGTCAAGTATCATAAAACATATGGCATGGTTTCCTCGGTGTTCTAAAATGTAACAAGATAAAATAGGTTGCAGTGGGGCTACAGAAAGTGGAATATTTTACACCTTCACAATGTCAATACTTGGGTCACTCATATCCCTAGGGTCTCATACCCCCTGGGGTCTCGTACCCCATACATAGACTGAGAGATACCTTCACTCTTTCAGTTTAACTCATTCCTTCAATGTGCTCTCACACTAGCAGGTTATATTCCCAGATACCCACTACCATCACCACCCACCACCACACTACTACGTTCTACTCAAACTCTTTGTTAGAAGAAAAAAAATACTTCACCTATTCATTCTTCTAGTTCTTCAGTCCCCATCCAGTGTTTTCAGTCTATATAATCAGTTAACAAGGCAATACATCAACAGTGTGATATTTACATAAACAGGCATCCCACAATAATGACCTAGGTCTTCAATATAACCAATTTACTTAGATAAGAGATAGATTAAAGCCAATGCATAAACCATAAAAGACATCAATAATGCATCTAAACCTCAGACTCATGCTCTTCTACCAATGACCAGTAAGCTATGGTGAGGTAGATGCATGTGATAAGGTAAACTCATAACTAGATTACATATGTCATCCTGGTCATCTGATTATGCACCATGCTAAAGTGCTTCTCTACTCACTACTTGAACCCTTGATCCATGGACC
Organism: Dromiciops gliroides; assembly: GCF_019393635.1. NCBI lineage: Eukaryota > Metazoa > Chordata > Mammalia > Microbiotheria > Microbiotheriidae > Dromiciops > Dromiciops gliroides. The sequence continues at coordinate 216,218,834 of NC_057865.1, forward strand.
TGTCACCGAACTGTTACTGACTTGATTCTCACCCACTCTCTACGTTGAAGAAACCCTTTTACTCTGCTGGAACAAATTGTTAGCTCTTAATGTGAATAGCAGTTTTTCTTAAGCCAAGCTCATCCAACTGGCTATCTCTGAAGGTATAACAGGCTCACACCCAACACAATCAGCTTGCCTCTTCAATTCCGCTCACCAAGTTGCCACAGACAATTCCAAAAACTCTCTCCTTTTTCTCTATGCCAGGGGTGGTAACCAGACAAGCCCTTCTGAAAAGCTTTACTTCTTTCTACCCTCTGGGTGGTGCTAATGCCGGCAACAGTCAACAGTAGAACTCCTGAAATTGCAATTCTTGGTAGTGAAATCAGTTCTCTTTTCTCTCTGACTAATCAGGAATTGCTCATTCCCGAAACCATCTCTCCTACGTGACTGTTCGCAAAACAGCCACAATTCTTAGAGTAGCTTTTTACATCCCCTGCTGTTGTTTTCACCTCCCTTGGGTTCTCTACTTCCTTTGCTGCAATCTCTTCGCCTTCTGCTCAAGTGGCTTAAATGAGACCCTCCTGATTCTCAGTGGCTCAGTTTTTTAAAAATAAACTTTTTATTTAAAGTTTTGAATTCCAGGGGCAGCTCTCGGATTCAGGAGGACCTGAGTTCAAATCTGGCCTCAGACACTTGACACTTACTAGTTGTGTGACTTAACCCTCCATTGCCCCACAAAAAATTAAAATTAAAGTTTTGAAATTCCAAATTCTATCACTTTTCCCTTTTTCCCATCTCCCCTCTCTGAGGCCAGTCAGCAATCAGATATATGTTATACATTTGCAATTATGTAAAACATTGTCATGGTAGTACTTTTGTACAAGAAGACTTGAATAAAAGAAAAAAATGAAAGAAAGAGAAAAATAGCATGCTTCAATCTGTGTTCAATCAATACCAATTCTTTCTTTGGAGATGGATAGTATGCTTCATCATTAGTCCTTTGGGATTGCCTTGCTGAGAATAGCTGAGCATTCATAGTTCTTCATCAAACAATATCACCATTACTATACACAATGTTCTCCTGGTTCTGCTCACTTCACTATACATCAGTTCATAGAAGTCTTTCCAGGTCTTTCTGAACTCATCCTACTTGTCATATTCCATTACAATTACGGCTTGTTTACCTATTCCCCAATTGATGGGCTTTCCTTTGATTTCCAATTCTTAGCCACCACAAAAAGAGCTGCTAGAAATATTTTTGTACAAATAGGTCTCTTTCTCTTTTGGGGGGATGTATTTGGGGTATAAACCTAGCAGTGGGCATTACTGGGTCAAAGGGTTATGCCCAATTTTTATAGCCTTTTGGGCATAGTTCCAAATTACTTTCCAGAACAGTTGGATCTGTTCACCATTTCCCAGTACAGTGGATTGGTGTCTTAGTTTTCCGACATCCCTTCAACATCCATCATTTTCCTTTTTTTGTTATATTAGCCACTCTGTTAGGTGTGAGGCGGTACCTCAGAGTTGTTTAATTTGCAATTCTCTCATCAATAGTGATTTAGAACAGTTTTTTCATATGGCTATAGATAGCTTTAGTTTCTTTGTCTGAAAATTGTTCATGTCCTTTGACCATTTATCAATTGGAGAATGACTTGTATTTTTATAAATTTGACTCAGTGAGAAATAAGGCCTTTATCAGAGATATTTGTTGCCAAAAAATCTTCCCAGTTTTTCTGCTTTCCTTATAATATTGGTTGCATTTGTTTAGTTTGTGCAAAAGCTTTTTAATTGTATATAATTAAAATTACCTATTTTACATTTTGTAATGATCTCTACCATCTTGGTCCTAAATTCTACTTCCATCCATAAATCTGACAGCATAAACTATTCCATGCTCTCTTAATTTGCTTATGGCATCACCCTTTATGTGTAAATTATATAACCATTTTGACCTTATTTTGGTATACTGTATGAGAGTTGCTCTATACCTTGTTTCTGCCATCTGTTTTCCAGTTTTTCTAGCTGTTTTCAGTCAAATAATGCGTTTTTGTTCCAAAAGTTTGGATCTTTGGGTTTATCATATAATAGATTACTATAGTTATTTACTATAGTGTCAATTTGTACTATTCTATTCCACTGACCCACCTCTCTATTTCTTAGACTGTATAGAGGTTGTATTATGAACATCGCTACTTTATAATACAGTTTAAGATCTGGTATGGCTAGACCCACTTTCTTTTGCTTTTTTTTTTATTGATCCCTCTTGATATCTTTGAGCGTTTGTTCTTCCAGATGAATTTCTGATATTCTTTTTTATAGACTCTATAAAATAATTTTTGATAGATTGATTGGTATGGACACTATAAGTAGATTAATTAGGTAGGATTTAAATTTTTTATAAAAATAGCTCGGCCCTACCCATGAGCAATTAATATTTTTCCAGTGGTATAGATCTGACTTTATTTGTATGAGAAGTGTTTTATAGTTGTGTTCCTGGGTTTGCCCCTCCCAAGTATTTCATATTGGCTACAGTTATTTTATTTTATTTTTGTTTTTGTTTTTGTGGGGTAATGAGGGTTAAGTGATTTGCCCAGGGGTCACACAGCTAGTATGCATCAAGTGTTTGAGGCCCGGAATTTGAACCTCAGGTCCTCCTGAATCCAGGGCCAGTGCTCTATCCACTGCGCCACCTAGCTGCTCAGCTACAGTTATTTTATTTTATTTTAGTTTAGTTTAGTTTAGTTTAGTTTTTGGCAGGCAATGAAGGGTTAACGTGACTTGCCCAGGGTCACACAGCTAGTAAGTGTCAAGTATCTGAGGTCGGATTTGAACTCAGGTCCTCCTGAATCCAGGGCCGGTGTGCCACTGGTGCCACTAGCTGCCCCCTACAGTTATTTTAAATGGAATTTCTCTTTCTATCTGTTGTTGCTGGATTTACTTGGTCATATATAGAAATACTAAGACTTATGTGGGTTTATTTTGTATCCTGCAACTTTGCTAAGTTGTTTAATAATTTCAAGTAGTTTTTAGTTGATTATCTGGATTATTCTAAGTATAACATAATATCAATATTTCCTCATTGCTTATTCTAATTCCTTTAATTTCTTTTTCTTCTCATTGCTATAGCTAAACATTTCTAGACAACATTAAATAAAGAAAGAGGTGATGATCGGCATCCTTGCTTCACCACTGATTGTAGTGGGGAAGGCTTCTTAGCTTATCTCCATTACAGATAACGCTCGCTGATGGTTTTAGGTAAAAAAATTATGTCTCATTTTGAGGTAAACTCCATTTATTCCTGTGCTCTCTAGTGTTTTTAATAGGGATGGATGCTGTATTAGTGACTCAGTTTTTACTTAAAAAGTTACAACTCCTCAAATTTCTCCTATCAAGTTCTTTCAGAATTTTACCTCAATCTCCAAATATTTATAGGATCTTTTTTTTAGTTTTACGCTCTTTAGTCATAAAACATCTATATGCAAATTAACCCTTTACAATTCTCTGAAGTTCTCACAGTGGTCCTGTCTCTCTGGTGACCTTGAAACTGTATTTCTTTACTTGCACATTTCTCAGATTTTCAATAAAATGTCATTTACTGCTTCATTATAACATTAAAAATTTTCCCCCACACCAATTAGGCAACATTCCACCTTGTTGACTACAAATTCAGATGATTTTCTCTCTCAAACTGTCCAAATCCTGTCTGAAAGCTGTTTCTTCATATGCCTAGTTTTGCAGTGTATATTAAAACAAATTTTTTTTTTCTACTCAAACATCAAAATGTTCACCCACAACTGTGGCAATATCCCACGTTCTTTGACAATTAATATAAATGTCATCATGTATGCAAAAATATTTTTCTGCCCTTTTCATCCTTAATTGAAACAGGACTTAAAAAGAGGGTGTCTTTCAGGAGCACACATGACCTGTTACTCCCTCTCCTGATGTTTGTGGTCAGAGGATGATAAAATCATTGGACAAAGGCTTCTTTCTGTGTTTGTGTTTCTCTTAACTTATTTTTATGTATGGATAGGAGACATCTTTTTGTAAACAAGCCTTCTAGACTTGTTTACTTAGTGAATAAAATGCTTTTTCCTAATTAAATAAATAGTAAACATAATGAGATCTTATATTCTTTATATCTTTCAGTCAAATGTAAAATGGTAAAGACTTGGTGTGCTATTGAAAACATTCATGAAACCCTGCTTATTCTGCATTAACAATTTCATCGAGGATACTCTCAATCTGTTTTTTTTGTTTGTTTGGTTTTGGTGAGGCATTTGGGTGTTAAGTGACTTGCCCAGGGTCACACAGCTAGTAAGTGTCAAAAGTCTGAGGCCTGACTCTTGAACTCAGGTCCTCTTGAATCCAGGGCTGGTGCTCTATCCACTGTACCACCTAGCTGCCCGATACTCTCAATTTGTGTACAGACTCACTGAAAGATTTCATATAGCGTAGGAGAATAGGAATATGTATCTCATCAGTTGATGTTTTTGCAGTTACTTTTTTGGGGGTATAGATCAGAACTTCTCACCCCCCTCCCACCTCTGCTGTTTCCTTTCTTCAGATACGTTCATATTGAAATATTTTTGTTCTCTCACACAATTATGTCTCCTCTAGCAGGGATGTCACTCAGTCCAGTCCAGTTGTTTTTACCATCTCTTATTCCCATCTGATACTGATCCTCGCTAAGGGCATGGAGTTTATGTTCAATTGGATTTGAGTAAAGGTAATTGTGCCAAATAAATGTATGTGAGTATAGGCATTCTGTACCTGCTATGGGTGGATTAATTCAAGTATATTTGGTTGAATAATAGATATCCTCTTGGGAGTTATCTGTTATCTGTTCAGCACCCAAATTCAAGTTTTTTGCAATAGCACATCTTCACACAGGTTTTTGTTGTTCAGGAATTTCAGTAAGAGTGATACTGGGGCAGTTAGGTGGCACAGTGGATAAAGCACTGGCCCTGGATTCAGGAGGACCTGAGTTCAAATCCAGCCTTAGTCATGTGACACTTACTAACTGTGTGACCCTGGGCAAGTCACTTAACTCCCATTGCCCTGCCAAAAAAAGAGTGATACTTACTGAAATAATGCCTCACTGGGTAGGGCATTATAGTATATACAGTATAATAGAAAGAATGACAGACCTAAAGTCAGGGGGCCTTCATAGTCTGCAATCAATACTTCCAGTACTTACTAAATATATAACCATGGTTTCAACACTACCTAACTATGTGACAATGCTATTAACTCCTTTGAGCCTCAGTATTCACATCTATAAATTGGGCATAATATCTCTTATTCTTACCATGCCCACAGGATTGGTGGGAGGCAAGGACTTGTAAATCTTTAAGTGTTATATAAAATATGAGTTATTAGGAAGAGTATAGAGCTTTTCTAGGTTATCATAGTCAACATTAATCTATGTGCATTTATTAAGTACCTACTATATATCTATATATGTATGTCATATACCATAGATATCTAGTATATCTACCATTTATCTATCATTTATCATCTATCATCTATTCATCTATCTATCCCATGCATGCATCCATTCATCCATCCATCCATCTATTAATTTATTTGCTTATTTATTTGTTTGTTTGTTTGTTTTTGTGGGGCAATGAGGGTTAAGTGACTTCCCCAGGGTCACACAACAAGTAAGTGTCAAGTGTCTGATGCTGGATTTGAACTCAGGTCCTCCTGAATCCAGGGCCTGTGCTTTATCTACTGCGCCACCTACCTGCCCCCAATTTAATTTTTTTTAAAGATATCATCCTTTAATATTCAACTCACACCTGTGCCCTCTGTCTAAATATACTCTGCCCTAATAATGAGAAAGTTCTTATGGATTACAAATATAATCTTCCCATGTGGGGATGCAAACAGTGTGACCTTTTAATATCCCTTATGATTTCTTTTTCCTGTTTACCTTTTTATGCTTCTCTAGGGTCTTGTATTTGAAAGTCAAATTTTCTATTCAGCTCAGGTTTTTTCATCAAGAATGCCTGAAAGTCCTCTCTTTCATTGAAATCCCATTTTCCCCCCTGAAGGATTATACACAGTTTTGCTGGGTAGGTGATTCTTGGTTGTAATCCCAGTTCCTTTGCTCTATGGAATATCATATTCCAAGCCCTCTGATACTTTAATATAGAAGCTGCTAGATCTTGTGTTATCCTGACTATGGCTCTACAATACTTGAATTGTTTCTTTCTGGCTGCTTGCAGTATTTTATCCTTGACCTGGGAGCTTTGTAATTTGGCTATAATATTCTTGGAAGTTTTCATTTTGGGATCTATTTCAGGAGGTGATTGGTGGATTCTTTCAATTTCTATTTTACTTCTGCTTCTAGAATCTCAGGGCAATTTTCCCTGACAACTTCTTGGAAGATGATGTCTAAACTCTTTTTTTGATCAGGCTTTCAGGTAGTCCAATACTTTTTCAAATTATCTCTCTGAATCAATTTTATACGTCAGTTGTTTTTCATTGAGAACTCCATCTCTCAGCTCTGGGCATTTTCTCTGTTTGTCATCCATGCCCAGAATGCTCTCCTTCTTCCATTCCAACTGCTGGCCTTGATGACTTCCTTTAAGTCCCAACTAAAACCTCATCTTTTACTGGACGCTTCCCTAACTGCTCTTGTTTCTAGTACCTTTTCCTCTGTTACTTATTTCTCATTTATCCTGTGTATAGTTCCTTCTTTATCTATATATTTGCTTTGTTGTTTCTCTGTAGATTGTGAGCTCCCTCAGGGCGCAGGGGCCTGCCTTTTGCCTCTTTTTGTCATCTTTTTGAGAGTTTAGGCACAGTGCCTCGACACTAGTAGGTATTTAATAAATGTTTATTGATTAGTTGATATCAGCAGTAATATTGCACAAATCCTACTCCATCTGTTTGCTTTTGAGGACCATTTAAGCATGCCTACAGTTCTTGGGGATATCTTATACCCTGTTATTCTTCTAGTTTAGCCACATTTGCTTCCTTAAGGTTTTTTTGTTTTTTTTTTTTGGTGAGGCAATTGGGGTCAAGTAACTTGCCCAGGGTCACACAGCTAGTAAGTGCCAAATGTCTGAGACTGGATTTGAACTCAGGTCCTCCTGAATCCAGGGCCGGTGCTTTATCCACTGCGCCACCTAGCTGTCCCCTGCTTCCTTAAGTTTTATTGTTCTCTCTATCAGTCTCTGCAACTGACTCTCTTTCCATGGCTTCAGTCTCACTGGGGAACCACCTCTTACATTTGTATCCCCATTGCTTAGTACAATGGCTGGGATATAATAGGGCTCAATAAATTCTTGTTGATTAAATTCCCTAATGGATAAATGGTCAAATGAGAGTAACAACATAGCTTTCAAAAGAATGGAAAATTATTAATAACCACATGAGAGATTGGTCTAAATCACTTAATATTGAGAGAAATGCAAATTAAATTGCTCAGTGCTCATGGTTATGAGATTTATAAAGGTTTGTAGTTGGAAAGAAGTAAGGAAGCTCAAGGCCATATTCCATAACCCAACAAGCTAGCAGGTCCCATCTATTCACATCTCTTCCCTTAAAACAAGCAAACAATAACAACAGATGATTAAATGGTCTTTTCACTCTGGGCCCTCCACGAATCTACATTTTTCAGGGCTTATACTCAGTTCAGACCATATGAATTTATACTTGTTAATGTTCCCATGTTTTATTTGGTTTTTTTGCAGGGAAATGAGGGTTAAGTGACTTGCCCAGGGTCACATAGCTAGTAACTTTCAAGTGTCTGAGGCCGGATTTGAACTCAGGTCCTCCTGAATCCAGGGCCAGTGTTTTATCCACTGTGCCACCTAGCTGCTCCTAGTTCCTATGTTTTATGCATGGTATTCTCTATTTCCTTTGAATCTCTTCTGTCTTGTACAGTAGGTATCTAATAAATGTTGCTGTCTCCCAATCCCTTTCCCTTTCACCATAGTGCCCTGACAACCTGCTGATTTCCCTACACAAAAGCTCCCTGAAGGGTAGAGATCACGCACAGCACCTTACTAGGTGTTGTGCAAAAGCCACTGAGTTTGGAGTTATATGGCCTGGGTTCAAACTCTGACTCTGGCACCTATTAGCTGTGTGACTAGGGGTCAATTAACATCTACAAGACTCAGTTTTTTGCTATCTGTATCACCTGACTCACTGGGCTGCTTCGATTAAATGAGAAAACAATTGGTAAATTGTGATTGTTATTATTGGTATAGAACTTTGGACACAAATATATTCAATAGGTAAATTGTGATTGTTATCATCATCACTATGGAACTTTGAACACAAATATATTCAGAAGTGATGTACACATCACTCTTATGGGGAGTGATTGAATTCTAGGATGAGTCTAGGGTTCTGCAGGTGGGGATGTCTTTTTCTCTTTCTCACAAATGGGGAATTGGTAGATTTAATCCCAGTTTTATTACATTGAATTAATAATAGCTGAAAAATAAAAATAATACACTTGAGAGTTAGCACTGCTGTGAAGCCAAGTGACTTGAAAGTGAATCTCTGCCCCCCCCTCCCCCCCCACCCCAACAGCTAAGGTAGGAGACTGAGGGCATCACAAATCAGCCAAACAAAAAGGTGTTGGGACCATAATTGCTTTTATTCTTGCCCCAGGGGCATTAACAGCCTATGGGAAGAAGTTTAGGCAAATGAAGGGAACAAGTGTCAGCCGTGGGGTAGACATCAGAGGAATTCAGGCAACAGAGAAACAAACATATTCAAGCTTAGAGGGGTTTGTGGCAGATCATCCCTTATTCCGGATTCTAGGCCTTTAATCCACTTTCCGAGATCTGCCAGTGCCTGTCCGTATTACCCCAAAATGCCACATGGGGGCAGCAAAGTGTATGTAAAGGTGCCAAAACCCATCCCTTAACAGTGAGAAATCTGAGATGCTGATGACTCTCAGGTGGGCATCGGGGAGGGTGAGGCAGCAATTTTTAAAGTGTCTCTATCAGTAGGAAGAGATGGGGAGGGGAATGGTGGAGAAAACTAATCAAGGGAACAGGATTCCTAGGGTTGCCCCTGCATGATCCTGAAGAAATCAAGATCTGCTATATTTTTAGCCTTTATTCAGCAGGAGTGGACAGTAATGTATGCAGAGGATTTTGGTGGGGCTAACACCTGAGACTCCCTTGAACTCTGAGTTCCCTCTCCCCTCCCCTTTCGGGAGCATAGCACTCCCTCCCCCACATTGGGCTGGACTCTTGCCCTGGGTCAAGTTCTCAGATACTCCTTGGTCTTTTAATAAAGTGTCCTATCCTCAGCTCTATTTTTCACCCCCAACAAAAATGTGAGGTAGAAAGGGGGGGGCCCTCCTCCCTCTCTAGCCTGTGGCACCTGCCCAGTTTTGATTTCTTGTAATCCTGCATTCCTGCTCCCTCACCCTTCCTCCTCAAAAGACTCATCCAGGTGTTTGTGGGGCTTGTCTTTCATGACTTATACGTCTCCAACCAGCTCCTGTGTCTTTCCCTCTAAAGGAAATGAAACCCAGGAGGTGGGCTATCTGCATCCGTTCCCCATGATTCTGTGAACTTGACCCTTTTCTGGGCCTCAGTTTCTTCTCCTGAAATGCTGAGATTATTCAAAATTTCAGACTCCTTCCCATAGTACACAAAGGAACCAAGCACGTGGTAGAATGGTTTTAGCTCAACAAACACAAAGAAAGGAACCGCAGCGATTGATTCCCATGATTTCTACTGGTTTCTATATCCTAGTCACATTCTGACAGTTTTTTTTCTTTCTTTCTTTTTTTTCAACTGAGGATATAGACTGGGACCTCTAACTGCATGTCGAGAGCTTGGTCCTGGAAAAATCTTTTGCTCCATTTTTCATAGATTAATGGAGCAAGTCGATTCTGGGAAGTAGCAAAAAGTTTGGAAGTAAAGAAAGTTAGAGACTTGAGGGCTCTTTGGGTGGGGGAGGCTCAAAATATGATGCTGAAGCTTAATGGGCAGCAGGAAAAGACCCCCCAAACAAACTTGAGATGGAAGGAGGCACATGGCTTGGAGATTGAAGAGGGATAGAAAAAAAGCCACCAAAAAGAGATTGTGGGGTTCAGGATAAGGGACGTGAAGGCAGAGAAAGCAAATGATGCCCCTACTAGCAGCCGCTAAAGGGACACATCTTATTTATCAATCAAGATCCAAAATTTCCTGATACCTACCATACTGGTCCCGGACACTCTACTCTTTCACCCTGGTGGAGAATATGAGACACAGAGCCTGAAGGGAACCTGTCTAACAACCAGGATCAGAATCTGGCCTCAGGCAGATCTGGCTGGGAGACATCCCCACGGGAAGGATGTAAAGCAGAACAAAGGACATTGAACTCCCTAATGCTACTGAGGGGAGATGCTTAGTTTCCCCAGGCTATGTCTCAGCAGCTAGGCCGCCTAGCTCGATTCTCAGAGCTGTAAACAGCACTTTTTGTGCCTGGATCATACTTTGCAAATGTACTTAGGGACCAACTTAAGGTAAGAATGAAACTCAAGCCAGAGCAGGGTCTCTCTTCTTTGGGTAGTGTAGCTCATTGGGGGTACCTGTGGAGGAAGTACACATTCAGGTAGCTACCTCAGTTTAAATGTTCTTGCTGCTTGGGCGCAAAATCAGTTGTTTCCACCCTGCTGCAGAAGTATAAGTGCTGGGAGGGGCCTCTAAATTTGTACCACTCTGAGAATCCCATTCACCCTGGTCTAGTTACAGCTCAGCTAATTGCCTCCTGCTCCATCCCACCACTGACAGTTTTCTTTGCCCCTGGAGAGTACTCAAGAATCATAAGCTTTCAGTCCTTTTGGGCCTTGTCAGATGCAAGTACAAGGGGTTGGGGGGGGGTGTCAAGGGGCAGTATGGGGAATTTAGTACATCCTCCTTCCTTCCCTAAATGGAAAAACCTCAGCTCAGCTACAAAGACAGGAGGATCTTGGTCATGCAACAGGCATGCTGTGCAGAGTGAGCATGCAAAAAGGAGGCTAGAAGGAAAGGGGGGAAGGAGAACGCTGATGACTGGGATGAGGGGCTTCAACACTTCACCAGTAATTTTCCACTGGTGCCAGAGCTACCACAGCATGAATGAGCAGCCAGCCTCCTTCCCTCTCCACCCCCCAAGTCCCCCAGGCCTCACTAACTGAGTCCCCTCCCATGCGCACGGCTACACTGCCAGGGGCTAGGTAGCTGACGCACACGCACCTGCCCAGCGATCCCAGCCCGACCCGCCCAGGCCGAAAAGGGGCCCCAGGCCTCATCACACGGACCAGTTTTATCAGGGGCCTGGCTGAATTAGCCATAGGCTGGCCAATTTCCAAACTGGGGAGATGAGAAGATAAAGAGGAGAGAGAGGGAGCACACTTGCCCCCTCAGGGGAGGTTGGGTTAAACAGCTGGTTGGGGTGACCTGGACTGAAGAGGGGAGAGAATGAAGGTGGGAAGAGTGAGAAGCGTCTTCTCTTTGGAGTATGTAGAAATAGGCTCTGGCTTGGGCATTTAAGACCTGGGTTCACTGTTTGGCAAGGCAACAAGCTAGGGAGGCACTTTGGGGAAATGGAGTGCAGAGAGAGGCGGCCACCCCTGGGAGGGGAGGGGAGAAGGGGTTCCCCTGCTGGGGATTTCAGCATAGCAAAGAAGCTATTCCATCTCCCACCCAAACTAGTTTCTCAAAAAAGGCTCTTCTCTATTACTCACCAGTGGACAGACTTCTTTCCCTCTTAAGACCCCAGAACCATTTCTATTTTGCACTGTTCACCGATCCCAAGTCCTGTCCACTCCCTAAAATCTTAGGAAGACAGCTTGGGGATCTCAAAGGGAAATGACTCTCAATTCTTTCAGCCAGCTCTGCATCATGGGGAGGCCGAGGGAACATCAAGGGCTGTTCTACATCCCTAATGTCTGGGCACTGATTGGTTATTTCTTTAGGTTGTGACCTCCTTCTGATACGTGATTCACCTCTACCTTCTATCTCACTACTAGAGGTCTCAGAGCAGAGCCTTAGATAGGACTCTTAGCAGGGACTCACTTCTCCCTGCCCTTGCTACCTGAGAGTGCCCAACCCCTCACACGCATATCTTTTGCAATATGTTGGAAATGCAATCGCAGATCTAACTGAAGCGCCCCCCCCATATCCAATGAAGGGCCATTTAAAGGATTGCCATTCTTTAAACAGCACCCCTCATTCTCTTCCCCCAAGTATAATAATATCATAGACAAGCTTGTAGCTTTGGACTTAGAAAGGACCTCACAAGTCATCTCCAACCCCCTCATTTTATAGATAGGGAAACTGAGGCTTAGGGAGGGTAAGGGACTTGTCCAAGGTCATATATGTATATGCAGCAGACAGGACTGAAACTCAGGTACTACAACTTCAAGTACTACACAAGCTGCTTCTGTTATCTCCAGGGTTTGACCCTTGGAGGCTAAGTTATCCTCCTATGCCAGCTCATCCCTTTCCATAAAATGCTTCAGTTTTGACCCTAGGGAAATGAGGGGAGTAACAAAGAGGGAAACATTTTCTCCCAAATCACACAAATCTTCTGAGGTTCAGGAATCATTTCACCCTGGGGTCCCTTTGTTGACACCTAAGATCCTCAACCATCATCTGCTTTCTCCCTTGGACTCTTGTACCCCAAAACTAAGGTGGGAGATAAGGAGTACACTGAATTCACAATCTCACATGTGGAAATGGAAAAGAGAGTCCTGATGGGCAGGGAAGCAGGAAATATAGTGACTCCAGTCCTTTAGGCTTCCAGAATCCCTCACATATATACAACCTACAGAAAACAACTCCAAGGATGCTGCCAAAGAAGCGGAATTGGCAGAGGCGCGAGGCCTAGGATGATGTTTAGTGCTATATCTTAGGGGCCGGGGAAGAGCAGGGGATGGGTGTTACAAGAGGACAAACAGGTCGCATTTCTTGGAGTTGGAAAAAGGGAAGCCTTTCAATCCCGGTTGGTGCCAAAAAGCTGCAGAAAGAAGGAGAAGATGTAGACGATGTCCAGGTAAATGTTGAGTGCTCCAAAAATATACTCCTCTGGGCTCAAGGAATAGCGTCGGTTTCCCATCAGCAGTTGTGTGTCGAACGCAAGGAACTAGAGAGGCAAAAGGAAGAGTTATTACTGTCAGAGACTCTTCTGAGAAGGGTTACTTACCACTAGGGTACGTTATGAAGTTGGTCTTTTTCGGTTGATCTTTGGTGTCATCATCAATATTCCTGGGGACTGTCCTGCTGAGATACCTGGCTGCTCAGACCCAAAAAACTCATCCATGGGGACCTTTACCCTCTCCTCTCCTCCGCATTAATTCTGAATCCTACCTGTTTTCCATCCCCAATCTCTCGGATACCTCAGGACTTCAAGATAAATTAATCTAGTCTATGCACGATTCCTCCTGGACCATATTTGCAGGAGGCAATGTAGAATCATGAAAAAAGAAAGTATTAGACAGAAGAACCAAAAGAGGTGGATTTAGTGTTGCACCTGTTTTGTCTGTATCTTTACGTACGCATTCTCTCCCCCCAATAGAAGTAAGCTCCTGGAAGGCAAGGATGGGTTTTGCCTTTTTTTTTTTTAAATCCTCAGTACCTTTGACATAGTGGATTGACTGTATGAATCTAGGAGAGTTATTGAACTTCAGTTTCCTCGTTTGTATAAGGGATATAACATCACCTCTGAGAAAGTAAAATTTAGACTCCCTGTTTCCCAGAGCTAAGGTTTAGCAAGCCTGTGGGGAAAAGAATCCTTAGAGGGCAAAGGGCTTGGCTTTAATTGGTGGGGGTGGGGGTGGTGCTGGGGTTTTGTTTGTTTGTTTACTCAAATCCTCTGGAATCCCAAACTGCTGGAGAGGCAGCTCATAGGATCACTGATTGAAAGCTGGAAGGGACCACAGGGCTTATCTGGTTCAACCTGCTCATTTTATCAATGAGAAAACTGAATTGGGGGAGGGGAGAGTAGAAAGGAGAGAAAACCTTATTGTTCATTAAAAAAAAAGAAAAGGAAATAAATAAATAAAAGAACTGAAGTTTATGGAGGGGAAGTGACTTGGCCAAGTTAACATAGGCTGTCCTTTGCTTGCCCTAAGCAAGGATAGGTCCTCTTTCTTTCCCTTTCCTGTGCATAAGACCCGGGTTGTGGGTTTTTGTTTTTTTTTTTTCAAAAGCACTAACTCCCACCAAGTCTCTAATGACCAGGCTTCAATCTAGGACCTTGCCCAAGTTCACAGGGTCCAGGTGGCTGTCCGATGGCTTATCTGCCTGGCGTGATGTGAGCGGGTACTTGATAGAAAGGGATCCCTACCTCAATATAGCAACGTTACTTCCTATCATTATTCCCTTCCTATTATTTTCCTCCTTTGAATTTTGTTAGAGTTCCCTCTTAAAAAGCAAATACCCTGGAGTGATGCTAAACCTAGGTGGATAAAACACCAGTCGAGGAGTCAGCAAGACCTGGATTCAAATACAGACTCAGACAATTACTAGTTGTGTGAATCTGGGCAAGTCACTTAAAGTCTCTCAGCCTCAGTTTCCTCAAGTGTAAAATGGGCATCATAATGACACCTAACTCCCGAGGTTGTTGTAAGTATAAGATGAGATAACATTTGTAAATCATGGAGCTCAGGGATTGGCACATAGTAGGCATTTTAGTAAATGCTTGTTCCTTCCACCCTTAACCTTTATCAACAGAACAACTTAACATGTATAACCCATATGTGATTGCTTACTGGCTCCTGGAGCAGTGAGGGGAGAGATAGAACTTGGAACTCAAGACTTTAAAGTAAATTTTTTTTTTAATAAGTGAGGAGGAGCTAGGTGGTGCAGTGCATAAAGCACTGGCCCTAGATTCAGGAGGACCTGAGTTCAAATCTGACCTCAAACACTTGACACTTAATTGCTGTGTGGCCCTGGGCAAGTCACTTAATCCTCACTGTCCTGCCCCCCCCCCCAAAAAAAGAAAGTGGATTTAGCGTTGGGGGGGGGAACCCCAGTGGCTTAGCTGAGTCACCTAAGTGCAAGACCCTGAAGACAGGATGAAGGATCTCTCTCTGAGGAGGGCAGGAAGGAGGAAGAGGAAAGTCGACAGGGAGGGGCTGAAGACCAGCTTTCTAACTTCACATCGTCAATTAGCATTGAACCTGATCTTCATTACTTTAATCCTACCCATGGCTAAACCTTGCTTGACTCAGTGACTGTTCATTTGTCATAGTGCCCTTAATGCCTTTCTAGGTCAGTATGGGAGGGTGTGACCTCCCAGAGGGGAGGAGGTAAACACATCTGGGCAACATCCTTGAGGGTGTAATGATACTGATGATGATAATAACAACAGCTAGGCATCACATAGCTTTTTAAGGTTTTTGTTTTGTTTTGTTTTGCGGGGCAATGAGGGTTAAGTGACTTGTCCAGGGTTACACATCTAGTAAGTGTCAAGTGTCTGAGGCTAGATTTGAACTCAGGTCCTCCTGAATCCAGGGCTGGTGCCCTGGCCTACTGCGCCACCTAGCTGTCCCTCTTTAAGGTTTACAAATACTTTACACATATTATCCCATTTTGTCTCAGTGAAGTAGGTAATATTATTAGCCTTATTTTGCAGGCAGCTAGGTGGTGTAGTGGATAGAGCAGTGACCCTAGAGTTGGTGGGAGGACCTGAGTTCAAATCTCACCTCAGACACTAGCTGTGTGACCCTGGACAAGTCACTTAACCCAATTGCCTTAAACATTCTGGGGCTATCAGTCATCCTGATAACATATCATGCCACTGGACCCAGAATGACTCTAGAGGAGCCTAGTGTGAGTGAGTGAGGCTATTGACTTTGCATAGCCCGCCCTCACTTAAATCCAGTTCATTGCAAGTCATGACATCCATCATGGTCCTCTTCGAGAATGAAGGACAAAGCAGCAACAACAACAAAAACAGATGAGGAAACTGTTAGTAACTGGCTGAGATTTTCCTCCCTCTAGGTCCAATACTCTATCTACTTCTACTATCTACTATCTACTTTTTCAGTTTCAGATTGGTTTATTGGTTGGGTGGTGAAGGCCAAAGAGGGACTGAAAGGAGGTGAAGAGTGAGACGAATGGAGCCATTAGAATGAAGTCCTAGGTTCTGGAAGTGTCAGCACTGAGAAGAGGAATTGGGAAAAGTAGCATCGGCGGAAAGGAAACATTTAGGGGTAGGACCTGTGGTCCACACAGGATTTCTCCTCTTGTCTCAGCCACCACCAAGCTCTCTGAGGCAGGGAAATTGAGACGCTATCAGCAAAGGGAAGTGGTTGCATGAGGAAAGGATCAGAGCAGTACCGAAGCAGAGTCACTCGTTCTGCTTCTTCTATGAGACAGACAGCAGGGACTCCTCTCCTGCCTTCTGTTCTCGAGTTGGTCAGTAAACAAGCATCTGAGTAGCTCAAGGGATACAGCCCTAGGCCTGGAGGCAGGAAGACCTGAATTCAAATCCTGCCTTGGACATTCTCTAGCTGTGTGATCCTGAGAAAGTCGCTTAACCTCTGTCTGCCTCACTTATCTCATTTGTAGAATGGGGGTAATAGTAGAGTCCACCTTCCAGGGTTGCAGTGAGGGGAAAAAACATGAGATAGTGTCTCTAAAGTGCTTTGCAACCTTAAAGTGTATATTAAATGCTAGCTATTGTCTCCTGGTAGGGGTGTGCTCCCAAAACAAGTGAAGGATGAAGCAAGAGCTAAAAATATTTGGATTGGTTCCCAGGACAGTGAGGCACAGAGTAGGCAAAGGAATCTTGGAGGAAGACAACCTAGCAGCTTTTAACATTATAAAACATTAACATTTGTATAAAATTTGAAGGGTTGCAAAGCACTTTATATACTATCTTTATCCTCACGACAACCCTGGGGGATAGGTGCCATGGTTTAATATATAGTCAGTCTAAAAAGTCCCAAAGGAAAAGAACACCTAAATCTAGAGTAATTAAAGGTAAATCTTCAAGAAGAGAAGACAGAAATACAGTAGGAGATTAAAAAGTTCATGAAATAATGGAGAACTTATATACTTAAAGATCCCACTCACCAACCCAACCCTCAGCCCACCATGTACCCTGGCCACAGGCAGTCAACTCAAGCAACCTGGCATAGTTCTATTTAAATGTCTAGTTGTAGGGAACTCTGCTTGATTCTCTCGTGGTAGTGAATAAGTCTAAATTCCCTCTCCCCATCACGTCCCTCCCACCCCTACTCCACAAGAGTAAGAAAACATTGATTCTGCTCAGCCATTTGAAGAAAAGGGATTCCAACAATGGCAGGGGTTAGAAAACTTGGCATTACAGAGCCAGCCAGAGGGGAAGGGGCTCCATGCCCAAAAGAATGGGAACTAGAAACATAGCTGGGGTCAGTCCTTCTCTACAGTTTACTTCAAGCAGAGATGTAGCCAGACCCTTAGAACCCCTAACCCAATTAGGCTGAGGATACTCTCAAGGGGTCTGTGTGCAAGTGGAAAGGGGAAAGAGCCAAAAGAGATGGGAGGAAGTCAGAGACAAGCTAATCGGAATAAAAGGGGTCTTGAAAGACAAAAAAATCTAAGAGAGAAAGGGTGTGTACAAACCAGACCCTGAACAGATAAAACCACAGTGTTACTCATAAAAATGGAAGAAAAAATGAGCAACAGAAATTTCAAAAGGCTATAAAACTATATAATTGGCTATGAAGGAAAGTGAACAAAAAATCAGTGGAAAAAAAAAGAAATCTGTGGGTTTCCCAAAGAAAATGGAATAAAAGCAAAAAACTACAAAATAATTCTGTTTTTTTTTTTTGCGGGGTAATGAGGGTTAAGTGACTTGCCCAGGGTCACACAGCTAATAAGTATCAAGTGTCTGAGTCTAGATTTGAACTCAGGTCCTCCTGAATCCAAGGCCAGTGCTTTATCCACTGTGCCACCTAGCTGCCCCAACTACAGAATAATTCAAAAAAGATTTCAAACTCTTAGAAGATATTAGGATTGCCATTCATGCCTTCTTATTCACCAGATCATTTGAGGAACAGAAATAAGGATGCTTCTTGTCCAAGAAAGTACAGGGTCATGACAGGGTTTCCTTAGGTTCCTGGAAAAATGCTATCCTCAATAAATAGCTACTGTTAAATACCACTCATGGATTTTCATTTTCATTTTATTTATTTGTTTTGTTTGCTTATTTATTTATTTATGTATTTATTGTGGGGCAATGAGGGTTAAGTGACTTGCCCAGGGGTCATACAGCTAGTAAATGGCAAGTGTCTGAGGCTGGATTTGAACTCAGGTCCTCCTGAATCCAGGGCTGGTGCTTTATCCACTGTGTCACCTAGCTGCCCCCTACCACTCATGGATTTTCAAAGAATTAAAATATAAAAATACAAAAATGAATACAATTTAATAATTAATATTTTTGATTATAAAAAGGCACTTTAGAAGCTTGTAGTGGTTCAAGGTAATTCTTATATTAGTGATATGATGAAAAAAGATTTATTTCCTATTGGCAGAATTCTAAACAAACTGGCTTTTAGAGTATTTCTCTATTAGCACCTTTCCCCCCAACACCTAAAAAGAAAGATTAGAAATCAGAGCTCTCAAAGCAGACTAACAAAACACCTGAGTACTATATTTCAGGGAGAAAAAAAGAAAACTATCTAGACGTTTTGAATATAAATAAGAAATTGTTGATTGAATTTACATATTGTGGTCATAGAAAAAGCTCATGCTTGAAATGTCAAAGAACTTTTGAGGAAAAAAATGGAGGAAATGCATAGGTAAAAAGGAAACATGGTGATCACTTCTATATGCCCAAATCAACAGCACCATTGCTTCTGAAAAGAATGCATCCCTGAGCGTTGGTGGGAGTGGGGTTTGGAATATGCATCATTAGAGTTTACATAGCTGTATATCCAAGATATATAGAGAACAAATATATAAGACTAAGAGCCATTCTAAAGTGGTTAAAAAAGGGACAAATTGTCCCCCCACCCCCCCACAAAAAAAGAACCACAAACTATTAACAGCTACTGAAAGATTGCTCTAGATCAGGGCTTCTTAAAATTTTTCCACTCATGACCCCTTTTCGCCTGAGAAATTTGTACATAACCTTGGGTATATAGGTATATAAAATAGGGATACATAACTTTTTTTTTTAAAGTGAGGCAATTGGGGTTAAGTGACTTGCCCAGGGTCACACAGCTAGTAAGTGTTAAGTGTCTGAGGCCGGATTTGAACTCAGGTACTCCTGGACTCCAGGGCTGGTGCTCTATCCACTGCGCCACCTGAGCTGCCCCCCATAACCTTTTACTGTTGCCACATTTTTCACAACCTCCACATTCCGTTTTGCAACCCCATATGGGGTTGCAACCCATAGTTTAAGAAACTAGGCTCTAGATCACCAATAATAAAAAGAATGCAAATTGCAACAATTCTGTGGGGTTTGCCTCATAGTTCAGCAAATTGGCAAATATGGAAAAAGATAAATAGTCATATAATATATGATTGGTAGAGATGTGAGTTTGTCTAACCATTTAAAAAACAAATTTGGAATTAGGAGGGGAAAAGTGACTAAAATGACCATATCTTTTCATCTGGATATCTTAATGCTTGGCATATACTCCAGGGAATTTGAATACAGAAAGGTCCCATATATACCAAAATATTTATTCAGAGATATCTGTACTTTTTGTGGTATCCAAGCCCTAGAAATGAAGCAAGTGCCCATCAAATGGGGAATGGCTGAACAAATGACGGTATATGAATATAATGGAAGATGATTGTGATGTAAGAAATGACAAAAGGAATGGTTTCAGAGAAACTTGGGAAAATGTTTGAACTGCTGCAGAGTGAAGTGAGCAGAATCAGGAGAATAATTTATACTATAACAATGCAATACACAAACAACTTTGACTCTGATCAATAGCCAATCAAGATTCCAGAAGTTCCAGTGATTAAGCATGCTACCCATCTCATGACAGAGAGATGATTGACTCAAGATGCAACATGAGAGGTCAAGATGATGAGTACAAGCCAGACCCAGCTGAACTCTCCCAGCATTCCCCTCAGAGAACCTTAAACCAATGTATCAAATCAGATTAGAGGGGCAGCTAGGTGGCGCAGTGGATAGAGCACTGGTCCTGGAGTCAGGAGTACCTGAGTTTCAAATCTGGCCTCAGACACTTAACACTTACTAGCTGTGTGACCTGGGCAAGTCACTTAACCCAATTGCCTCACAAAAAAAAAAGATAAAAAATCAGATTAGAGCAGCACAGCTAACAAAAGGTCAGGGGGAGATATTTTTCCAGTCTAAGATAACTTAGGATGTTCACAGGAGAAGTCTGTACTACTGGGGTGGGTGTAGCACCAGTGGTGGCGCTGTGACAGCAGCAGCAGCAGATTAAAGAACTCTCTGCCCAGAGATATAAGGGGGTTGGAAAACTGGTCAGAAAGAGATTACAGGGGACCCTTTGTTGGCACTGGGTGCAGATGGTACTGACTGGCAACTCTATTGCCCATAAGTAGTTCTGGATCACAGTTTTAGGGCAGAGAGGAGTGCTTATGATCAATCACAAGAGAGCAAGGGTCCTGGTCACACTTCCAGGGCCAAGAGAAGCACTTGCACTTGCAACTGCAGGGGAGGAGGGGGCCTTCCTGGGTAAAGACCAGAGCACAGAACAAAAGAGCAGTGAACACACAATACCAGGATAAAACCACCTTGGAAGCACTAAAAACTTGCAGACCCACAGAACTAGTTCTGAAAATAGCAGCATGAAAAAGACTCAAGCTTGGCAAAGTGCCTCTGCAATCCCCTAGGCAAGGAGATCCCAAACTTAGCATAAAGTTCAAAGTGAAGAAATGAGCTGGAGAAATGAGTGAACAACAACAACAAAACTTGACCCATAAAAGCTACTATGGTGGTAGGGAAGGACTAAGCTAGTTAAAACTTAGAAAAATACTACAATGTGAATACAGGTACAATCAAAACCTCAAAGAAAAATTCTAATTGGATCTAAAGCCAGCAAGAATTCCTGGAAGAGTTAAAGAAAGAGATGAATGGTAAAGGAAAAATTGAAAAAATAAATGAGAGTGCTATAAGAAAATTATGAAAGGGGCAGCTAGGGTGGCGCAGTGGATAGAGCACCAGCCCTGGATTCAGGAGGACCTGAGTTCAAATCCAGCCTCAGACCACTTAACACTTACTAGCTGTGTGACCCTGGGCAAGTCACCTAACCCCAATTGCCTCACTAAAAAAAAAAAGAAAAGAAAAGAAAAGAAAATTATGAAAAAAGAACAAACAGCTTGTAAAAGAGGAACAAAAAAAAATACCAAAGAAAATAACACCTTAGAAAATGGATTTGGCCTAATAATAAAAAAAGGGCATAACAATTCACTGAAATGAAAGAAACTCCTTAAAAAGTAGAATTGGCCAAATAAGAAAAAGTAGGTACAAAGCTCATTGAAGAAAAATAATTCCTTAAGAATTAGAATTGGGCAAGTGAAAGCTAACGATTCCACTAGACTTTAAGAAACAATAAAACAAAAATAAAAGAATGAAAAAAGTAGAAATGTGAAGTATTTCATCAGAAAAACCAACTGACCTAGGAAGTAGATCAAGGAGAGATAATTTAGGAATTATTGGACTACTAAAAGTCATGATCAAGAAAAGAGCCTAGACATCATATTTCAAGAAATTATGAAAGAAAACTTTCCTGGTATCTTAGATCCAGAACATAAAATAGAAAATGAAGGAATCAATCAATCACATCCTGAAAGAGATTCCAAGATGAAAAACTTCCAGGAATGTTATAGCCAAATTTCAGATCTCCTGGATCAAGGAGAAAATATCACAAGCAGCCAGAAAGAAATAATTAAGATATTGTGAAGTCACAGTCAGGATCATGTAAGATTTAGCAGGCTCCACATTAAAAGAGCAAAGGACTTGGAATATAATATTCTAGAAGGCAAATGAGCTAGGATTACAACCAAGAATAATCTACCCAGCAAAACTGAGTATAATTCTTTGAGGGAAAGATTAATATTTAATGAAAATAGAGGACTTCCAAGCATTCCTGATGAAAGACCATAGCTGAAAAGAAGATTTGACATTCAAACAGAAAACTCAAGAGAAGCATAAAAAGTTAAACATGAAAGAGAGATTCAACAAAGTTAAACTGGTCACATTCCTATATGGGATGATGATACATGTAACTCCTAAGAACTTTATTATTAGGGCAGTTTAGGAGTCTTCATAGACAGAGGGCATAGGTAAGTTGATTATGTTGGGGTGATCTAGAAAAAATGTAGGGGTGAGAAAAAGGGATGCACTGGGAGAAGGGAGAAGAGAGAAGTAGAATGAGGAAAATTTTCACACGTAAAAGAGGCATGCAGGGAAGAGTTTTTATAGTGGAGGGGAAAATGGGGGATGGCATGCAATGCTTGAATCTCATTCTTATCAGAATTGATTGAAAGACAGAAGAATTGTTGGTGGAGTAGAGAACTGGTCCAACTAGTCTTGAAAACAATCTGGAACTCACACCCTCCCTTTGATCTAGCATTAGCACTAGTAGGTCTGTATCCCAAAGAGATCAAAGAAAAAGGAAAAGGACCTCTATGTACAAAAACCTTTATAGCAGCTCTTTTTCTAGTGGCAGAGAATTAGAAATTGAGGGGATGCATATCAGTTGGGGAATGAATTAATAAGTCATAGCATATTATTGCGATGGGGTACTATTGTGCTATAAGAAATGATGACATAGCTGTGTGACACTTACTAGCTGTGTGACCCTGGGCAAGTCACTTAACCCTCATTGCCCTGCAAAAACCCAAAAAACCAAAACAAACAAACGAACAAAAAAAAAGAAATGATGACAGTGGTCTCAGAAAAAACACAGCAAGATCTATATGAACTGAGGCAAAGGGAAGTGAAAAGAACCAGGAGATCATTGTGCACAGTAACAACAATGCTGTACTGTGAAAATCAGTGTTAATTGTGAAAGACTCAGCTACTCTGATCAATATAATGATCCAAGAAAATTTTAAAGGGCTCATGAAGAAAAATGCTATCCACCTTCAGAGAGAGAACTGATGAACTCTGAATGAAAACGGAAGTTTATTTTTCTCACTTAATATTTTTTGTGATATGGCTAATTTGGAAATGTTTTGCATGATTTCACATGTATAATTGATATACTGTTGGCTTTCTCAGTGGGTTGGGAGGAGTGAGAGGGAGAGAATCTGTAACTCAAAACTTAAAAAGAAAATAATGTTTAAAATGAATAAATAAATAATGATTTAAAAAGGTGCAAAATGAGAATGATGTATATGAATATGGTCAATGAGGGAATTTATTTTGCTTGACTATACATATTTGTTATAGGACTTTTTATCCTCCAATGGGGGATGGCAGGAAGAAGAGAAAATAAAATTTCGTTAATTGAAAAAAATTAAGAAAGAAAAAAGGAAGTAGACACGAATATATTGTTTACTGAGCTGTGGATTGATCCAACTATGTTAAAAACATATTTGAAGAGATCTTATTTCTAGGCATATACTTCAAGGAATTTGATTAATAATAAGATATTCATTCATAGCTGCACTTTTGTGGTAACACAGACTTGAAAATTAAGTGGGTGCCCATCAACTGGGAAATGGCCAAGAAACTGTACTTGATGTAATGGGAATATCATTATTCTCTATAAAAAGGAAGAATTCAGGAAAACAAGGAAAGACTTATATGAACTTCCACTGAATGAAGCAGGCAGAATTCATCAAACAATATATACAATGACTACAACAATGTAATCCAAAAGGACAATATAATAAAATTGAATGCCATGTAATTATAATAAGTAACGAGCTTTGGAGAAGAGATGGGAAAATTCATCTCCCCATCTTTCATTGGAGATGTGAGAGACTGCTAGTAGAGAACAATGCACATATTGTCAGATGAGGTTAGCATGTTGATTGCTTATGCTGAAGTGCTTCTGAAAAAAGACATGTCTGTTACAAGAAAAGGCTTACTGGAGAAGGGAGATAAGGGTATATTTGGAAATGATGCTATATAAAACAAAAGGCATCGATAGAGCTTATTTAAAAAAAGGCAGTCCCATTCTTTAGCTAGGTGGTACAGTAAATAGAGGACTGGATCAGGAGTCAGGAAGACCTCAGTTCAAATCCAGCCTCAGATTCTTACTAGTAATGTGTACAAGTCACTTGACCTCTACTGCCTCAGTTTCTTCAACTGTAAAGTGGAGTTCATAATAGCACTGACCTCACAGGGTTGTTATGAGAATCAAATGAGATGATACATGTAAATCACTTAGCACAGTACCTGGCACATAGTAAGCACTTCATAAATGCTTGTTCCCTTCCCCTTTAAGAGATGTGTGGCCAAAGGATAGGAATGGTTTCCAAAAGAAGAAATGTAATCTATCAACAAATATCTGAAAAGTTGTTCCCAAAGGAATGTCACCTTCTTGAGGGCAGGTAATGTTTCGTTTTTGTCTTTGCATCCCCAGAGCTTATCAAATCGACCGGCACACAGCAGATGCTTAATAAATTCTGGGTGATCGATTCCAATTACTTATAATCAGAGGAATGCAAAGTAATGTAAAGTGAAGTATCACCTCATGTAAATCTAACTGTTCTGGGAATTTTGAATTGGTCAGAAACAGTTAACTAAATTGTTCCTAGCCTTTGATTCACGATTAGGTTTATCCAATAAGGAGATAAATTAGAGAAAGTACCTCTATTTACCCAAACATTCATAGCAGCACCAATAAAAAGCTGGAATAAAAGATGTGCCCAACAATTGAGGAAAGGCTGAACAAGTTATTATATCTATATCTATATAGATATACATATGTATGAATAATATTTTATGATAAAGAATGACACATGAAAAAATGCAGAGAAACTTGGAAATATATGAATTGATACAGAACGAACTAGCCAGAATCAGAGGAAATATATATTATGAACAACGACTACAACAGTATAAAAAAAGACAAAACCGAAAGAAGACAAAATTCAAATACATTGGGAAAATGCTGATTTGAAATTACTCAAGTTAACAAACACACACAGAGAACAAAATAAATTAGAGGTGTATTTTAGGCTTCAAAAGTGATTTCTTTTATGTCTCAGTATGTGGTTTGCCTTTGCCTAGGGCTCTACTGATTCCAGTAGTGATGTTTTCTGAGGAGAAGTGAAGTGACTGAGGGGAATTGTGTTCACCCAGAAGTGCTACTTCTCTTTTCAGAAGGAGGAGGTTACCTTGTTGGCAACCAGAGTCCTTGAACATCTTACCTGACAGTCTTGTTTCTAACAGTCTCATCTTTCTTTGTGGAGGACAATCCGTTCTGATCTGAAGTAAATCAATGTGTGCACTTGCTTGTGTGTGTGTGTGTGTGTGTTCTACATATGTTAATCTAACATATGTATAATTAACAATAGAAATAAAATATTGTAATAAAATAAACCAATATTAAAATAAATAATAAAAGAACAATGATATGCAAATTAAGCAGCAAATGAAGGCTCTCCAGGCTATTTATAAATAGAAATCCTGGGTCTTTAGCAGAGCGTCCTTCCTCTGAGGGACTGTATGAGTCATTTATATGGCCCTGGCTAGCCAGATAACAATATCCTGACCCTTCAACCTGTGTAGATGACCCTGTGGTCTTGTAGCCATCCATATTCCAACATTTCTTCTAAAGACCCAGACTAAAGCATTCTCTAGCTTTTGGGGCTTCTTCCTGATAAAAGGTTGATTCAGACCTACTCTACTCCCTGACTCACACCCTCCCTGAAGCTGGGGTGTGTCCCTCACTTTCTTTCAGTTAAGCTGCTCCGAACCTCCCAAACAGAGGAAGGTGTTAGTAGGATTAGCACTTAGGTTATTAGCTTTAGGAAAGTGTGAGTGGGGTGAGGCCAGGGATAGGGAACACAATGCACTTTCACCTTCTAGGGGAAATAGCCTGGTCCAGTAAGCCACCCCACCCTTCATAAGCAATCCCAGGCAGTCTGATCTTACTCCCACCTATCTTTCCTGTTCCCTGGAAACTCAGCTCCTTTTGCTCCCTAAGTGAGGTGGATCTCTGGTAGTGGAAAGGGAGATAAAAGAGAAAAAGGCTGGTCTTAACCAAATTCAGATATACCATCTTCTACAGGTTGCAGCAAGAAGGATTTTAGGCCAAGGGTCCCAGAATAGGACCCAAAGGACCCAGGGACTGGGAAGAAATAAAGGTAAACTTAAAAAAATAATAAATATCATTTATTTAGGGTAGCTTGAAATCACAGTGGCTGTTGGGCATGGAGTCAGGAAGACTAGAGTTCATATGCTGCTTCATGTATGTTTGAGTTGTGTGACCCTGGGCAAATCACTTACTCTGTCTGCCTCAGTTTCCTTATCTGTAAAATGGGGGTTATAATAGTACCTACTTCCAAGAGTTGTGAGAATCAAATGAGATAATAATTGGAAAGCACTTAGTACAGTGCCGGGAACAAAGTAAGTACTATATAAATGTTAGCCATTGTTGTTATTATTGTTGATAGTTAATACTAAAATATAATAAGTAAAATAATAAAGTTAATAATAACGCCACCTTGAATTTGCATAATGCTTTAGTTTTCAATGTGTTTTCACATATATTATTGGTATCTCTGTCAAGTAGGTAGGACGAGGATTATTATTCCCGTTTGAGAAAAGGTCCCTTCTCCTCTAAATCTATGGTTTTATGAGGAAAATGAAATTCAAAGAAGCGAAGAGATTTACCTAAAGTTATTAACAAATTCATGGAAGTGAAAAGATTTGCCCAAAGTCATTAACAATGAGTTAGGGCAGAATGGGCTAGCTAGATCCGGGTCTCCTGACTATTGAGGATCCCTCTCCTCACAGGCTACACTGCCTCTCAATGAATGAAGGAATAAAAATGCATTTATTAAGTGCTTACTGTGTATGAAGCACTGTGCTAAATGCTGGGGAAATACATCAAAGAACAATTTTTTCATCGATGAAATGGAGACATCAAAGCATGGTGGAAAGAAGTTGAGACTAGCAGCTGAGTGAAAGCTGGGTTCTAGCCCCAGGACTGTCATTAACTAGTTGGGCAAAGTTAGGAAATCATTGAACCCATTGGCCACTCAGTTTCTTCACTGATAAAAGGAGTGGTTTGGACAAGGGAGTATTCAAAGGTCCCTTCCAGTGACAAAGTGAGGTCAAGCATTTCGTTGCTGACATATCTGCACATCAGCCTCCAGCAGTGGAGCCACCTCTGGATCTTTGCCATCATCTTGGTCTCCTGGGACTACTACAAATTCATATTCGAAGTTTGATTACTGCCTAGCAATTATTCTGTTCAACTCGTGAAGCAGTTCTAAACCTCTTACACCCTTTGAGCCTTGAACCCACCAACCCATCCTTCATTCCTGATATGTCACCTCTGGTCCTCTGACAATGACAAAGTTCCACAGAAATGCACCAATAGGGGCCTGAGGGGAGGGGCCGGGGAGATTCCATTTCTGTTAGATCCACTGCCTGATTTATTCCCTAGGTCTTTAGGGAAGGGCTTGGTTTTTTTTTTTGTTTGTTTTTACTGCTATTTTAGCAATGTAGAGACCTCTGCCTCACCCAGAAAGAGCCAAAGGATTGGGCAACTCAAGTTCTCATCCCCGTAGCTCTGGGCAGGGATCCCAGGGAAGCTAAGCATCCTGCCTAAAGCCACACAGTCTGTTGAGATCACGGGCTGAGCCAAGACTAGAAACCAAATGGCTTATGGTCCATCCTTGAACTCTCCCACCTCTCTTCGTCATACCACACTCCTTCCATACCATTGCTTCCTGGGTGCTTCAAAATATCTTAATAAAAAGTATGCTGGAAAGGCAAAAAGGGATGAGGTTCATGCCAGGGCCAAACTCCAGCCTGACTTACTCATTCACTTCCTTAAAAAAAATTTTTTTTTAAAATTTTTATTTAATTTTCATTATTTTTATTATTTTTTTCTCATTCACTTTCATTGATATTTTGCTTCTTGTGCCCAAGGGCTCTGAAATCATTGGTCAGGAACTAGGTTGAGGATTAGGAGTGAAGGGCAGGTTATCCCTAGCCTGGGAGAGATAGGGGAGATAGGGATCTTAGGTGTCCCACAGAATACAGAGTGCCTAGAAATTTCCACAATCTCTCGATCACACCTCAACACCACCCTGAAGATCCTCTGGAGAGACTGTGGTTTCATGCCCATCCTGAGACCTAGTTACTCCAAAGCAGAGCGTTATGAAGGACCCTGAAAATCAGCTGAGCTAAGAAGGGGCTGAGACGGGGGGCTGAAGCTGAGGGAGTGGGAAGAGGAAGAAAAGAGACCAGCAGAGGTACATTTTGAATAGGAGCTCTCATGGAAACCTTTGCTGGTGATTCAGGATGGACTCTCACATCAAAGGAACTAGGGGCATTGAACAAATATGAACCCAAAGAGCTCTTACAGGGAGACAGAGTACATGGGCCATAGTCTTTACCCATTTCTGAAATTCCTAGGTGACAACAGTCAAGCCTCTTCCCCTCTCTGGTCCTCTGCCACCCCTACTCTGTCCTATCTTACTTCTTTAGTCTTGTCCCAGTCCTGCCTACTATAGTGCTGCCTGTTTCATAGATGGGAAAACTGAGGCTAATGAACAAGAGGTTTGAAAGAAGCAAGACAATAAGCCAGCCAGACCTATAGCCGCAGGGGTCCTATATTCCTTTCCCTGAGCCTGACTTAAAATCCTAGAGTTATTAGTGCTGAAGGACACCTTTGCAACCCCGAAAACACAACCCTATGCTCTTACAGGAAAGAATACCGAAGCCCAGAGCATCCCAGCAACTTGTCTAGAAAGCTCCTCAATCAAGTAATGTCACAGCTAGGGCTATGACTTTACTAGCTGGTAATCTTGCTCACACCAGTGCTCAGAGCCCCCTCCTGCAAGACCAATGTTCTCTCCACCACACTAGGGATTTAACCAGCAACAAAGGGAAAAGGTGAGACGTGGGGGTGGCATTTCATAAGGAGAAGGCACAAATTTTATTTCTTTTGGCCTGGATACATATAACCTGCAGAATTATCCTGACCAGGTCTGCCTGTCTGTCTGTCTATCCATCATCTATCCATCTCTCTCTCTCTCTCTCTCTCTATCCATCCATCCATCCATGTATTTGACCAGGTCTATTTAAAGAAAGATTTGTTAATCTGGGGTCCACAGATGCTGCTCCCTCCCCCATCCCCATGGTCTATGGATAATTTTGGGGCAGGGGGGGTGTCTGTGAACTTGAATAGGAAAAATTTACATCTATATTTCAGTATAATTGATTTCCTTCATCATGCTAGGTATTTTCTATTTTTCATTTAAAAACATTATTTTGAGAAGGGGTCCTTCCAACCAGACTGGAGGTCTGGTGACCAAAGGGCTGACAAAGATGAATAGTCCTTGATTAGAGGTCTAATTATTATTATTATGTGATTATATTTTATATATTATAATTATGATTATTAGGTCAGTCATAATCAAAGACTGGGGACAAACAGATGCTGCAGTAAGTATCTTGATACACCATGACTCAGAGATAGGTTTAATTTATCATCCTGAAGCTTGACAAAGGAAGCTATTAAATCAATTTCCCAACTTTGGTTTGGCTCCTGTGTGACAGCTGCTGAAACCACTTGCAAATTCTGGGAGCTGTTCAGAATGTGATGAGGCCAATGGATGTGACTGGAAAGACAGACCCTTCCAGGAAGGGTCTGCCATTTGATACCAGGGGAATCTAGGATTCCCTGCGAGGCACCTGTATAGCAAGGCAGGACACTGGGCCAGGAACACACTGCCAGACCTGGGGTGGTGGTGGTGGTGGTGGTGACAGTGGGGAAACAGGAGAAACCAGGTGAGCAGGCTGGGTCCCTTGGCAGACAAGCTCTGTGGTTCCACCAGCCAGCAGTGCCTGACTCTGAGGTTTCTGTTCCCATAGCCTCCACCCTAGACCTTCTCTATGGCTACAAAAGAATTCATGCCTTCAGTCACTCTTGCCACACACAAGAATTATCCTCCTTTAATGACATTTGGAGAGACTATCTCACTCAGAAGCTCACTGTGGCTCACGATGACCTCTTGGAGTCAATTCCATTTCAGAACTGCCTTTTTCAAAAATTCAACTTCCCTCAGGCTTCCCACCAACCTCATTTTCCTCATTTGGCCTCTAGCTAGGTAAACATCACTTTTTGACTGAACTTTTGAAATGATCATTTACCTCACCTGAGACAATCTTCCCTCATCGTTTTCCCTCAGTCTTATTCCCCTCCCCCCTTTTTTAGAAAGGGAAACGTTTTCCAAATCTTCTTCCAAGGAAGCATTATGTAAGAAAAATAAAGGCACTAAGAGCCAGGAGAAAGTTAGCAATTTGCATCATATCACCTAGAGCAATAAGGATAACCCTGGCCTTCCTATTGACTTTGAAAACCATTATCTATATTTTATTGTGTTTCTATTTATTTTGTTAAATACATCCCAATCACGCTTTAATATGGTTTGGAAATGTGGTGAGCTGCAGGCATCTGACACTTCTGATAGAGAGCCGACTAGTTCCGACATGAACCAGTTTCAGTCTTGCCCCGCCCCCAATCCTGAATCAAGATTTCTTTCCATTTCTGAAAACATTCAATCAAATTAACTAAAATTGCCCCCTACAAAAGTATCACATTTCTTATACTACAGACTTACATTGCCAACGTATGCTCAATAATCTGTAAACAGTTAACATCCAAACATAAGAATAAATGATCGACTTGTGATGTTTTCTTCAGTAGAGGACTCGCCTTTACCCTTCATCACAGGACTTAACACATTCTACACCATACATAGTCACCTATCTTTACCAATCCACTAGATTGTGAGATCTAGGAAAGCTGAGGGGCAGCTAGATGGCGCCATAGTGCACAGAACGTCTGGTCTGCAGTCAGGAACACTAATCTCCCAAAGTTCAAATCTGACCTCAGACACTTAACTAGCTATGTGACCCTGGCTAAGTCATTTAACCCTGTTTGTTTCAGTTTCCTCATCTGTAAAATGAGTTGGAGAAGGAAATGACTCCAGTATTTTTGCCAAGAAAATCCCGGATGGGGTCACAAAGAGTAGGTTATGACTGAACCAACCAAGGCTGGGACTTTATTCTATTATGGGTTCCATGTAATACTTAGCACTATGCCTTGCATATAATGGATGTTTAAGAAATGCTTTTTTGAATGAATCCTAATGAACTTAATCAATAGCCATGAAGTATTTATTTTGTTTTTGTTTTTGTTTTGTTTTGTTTTGTTTTGGGGGGGGGTTGCGGGGCAGTGGGGGTTAAGTGACTTGCCCAGGGTTACACAGCTAGTAAGTATCAAGTCTCTGAGGCTGGATTTGAACTCAGGTACTCCTGAATCCAGGGCCAGTGCTTTATCTGCTGCGCTACCTAGCTGCCGTCGAAGTATTTATTTTGTACAATTTCTCTGAGACACTTTCCAAAGTGCCTTTTTGTACATAGGATATAAATATATTCCTTCTATATGAGAATGCCCGTCACCTATGAAGAGCCACAAACCATTTTAAAACATAGCAGATAGAGCTCAGAGTTGCCTGCAGCTGAGAGTTGTGACTTAATACTAATAGCTAGTATTTATATAGCACTTTAAGATTTTTCAAAGTGCTTTACAAACATGATCTCATTTAATCATTACATTACCTCCCTGGGAGGTAGATGCTCTTATGATACCCATTGTACAGATGATGAAACTGAAGCAGGCAGAGGTTAAGTGACTTGCTCAAGTCCCCGAGGGAGGATTTGAACTCAAGTTTTTCTGGCTCCAGCATCAGCAGCACTCTCTAGCTATGCTACATTGCCTCTCTCATGTGTTGTAGTTTGTTGGATAAATAAGTGAAGGGAACTGAGAGGGTTGGACACGATTATCTCTCAATTCATTCTTTGTTTTTTGTTTTGTTTTTTTTTAAGTGAGGCAATTGGGATTAAGTGACTCGCCCAGGGTCACACAGCTAGTAAGTGTTAAGTGTCTGAGGCCGGATTTGAACTCAGGTACTCCTGACTCCAGGGCCAGTGCTCTATCCACTGCGCCACCTAGCTGCCCCTTAATTCATTCTTGATATAAGATAACGAGATTCTTTTTACTCTTCTATTAACTGTTCTCATCTGCCTTGCCTCCCTTCCCACCTACTCTCTATTTCTGGCACTTCTACTTCTTCCCTACTCATAATTTCTAGCATCTCTTTCTCCCTCTTCCCATTTGACCACAGTCCTAGCTGAATCTGGGTGTCTTTTCTCTGATGGCCACATCACATCCTTCATCTTTGACATTGACGTCATTGATGACATTGACACAGAGTCCTGTTCAGAATGGCCAGAATGTGATATAAAAGGCACGATTCTCACTTCTTCCTGTTAATTTACCAAGATCTTTAAACTGGAGTTTGTTGCTCATTCTGCTTCCCTCCAAAATAGTGGAGACAACAATGGATTTTAGAAGCTAAGTTTTCCCCTAACCACCCAGTTCTTTGGAAATCCTGAAACGAATTTTTTTTGGGGGTGAGGCAATTGGGGTTAAGTGACTTGCCCAGGGTCACACAGCTAGTAAGTGTTAAGTGTCTGAGTCCAGATTTGAACTCAGGTCCTCCTGACTCCAGGGCCAGTGCTCTATCCACTGGGCCACCTAGCTGCCCCCTGAAATGACTTTTTAATTCAGGTTCCTTGGGCCTAGTAGAGGGACTGAGGAGAGTTGCTGCAGTGGAATCAGAAAGACCTGAGTTCAAATCTCATCTCAGACACTTACTAGCTGTGTGGCCCTGGGCAAGTCACTTAATCTCAGAGATAATAATCGCATCCATCTCCAGGGATTGTTGTGAGGATCAAATGAGATAATATTTGTAAAGCACTTAGCATAATACCTGGCACATGGTATTATATAAATATTTGTTATTATTACTATTATGAGAGTATGCCGCCAAAGTCATTATCGCTTTTTGTGTGTGTGAGTGAGGCAATGAGGATTAAGTGACTTGCCCAGGGTCACACAACTAGTAAGTGTCAAGTGTCTGAGACTGGATTTGAACTCAGTTCCTCCTGAATCCAAGGCTGGTGCTTTATCCACTGCACCATCTAGCTGACCAGTCATTATCTCTTTATAAAAACATCACTCTTTCCAGACTCACTCACCCTGTCTCCCACAAACACGAGTCCTCTCTTGCTTCTAAACTTTCTTCTAGGCTACCTTGGAGTCCTAGAATGTGTTCCTTCCAAGATGTCTCCTTCTCCTCTTTCTCATAGTTTTTGTTTCTTGTTTTTTTTGTTTTTGTTTTTGCAGGGCAATGAGGGTTAAGTGACTTGCCCAGGGTCACACGGCTAGTATGTGTCATGTGCCTGAGCCGGATTTGAACTCAGGTCCTCCTGAATCCAGGGCCGGTGCTTTATCCACTGCACCACCTAGCTGCCCCCTTTGTCATAGTTTTTGAATTCTCCCCTCTTCTAGGAAGCCTTCCCAGGCTGACTGGAAAGGCTCCATCCATATGACTTCCCTGGATCATCCCCTTCCTCCCATTCCAATGACACCTTTATTTACCCTCCTTTCTCACCCTTGCCCACCTTGATTCAACAGTTTTGCTGCTTATATCCTTCCCTTTTCTTATGTCTATCTTATAGACTACAGCTGCCACTCACAGGTAGGTGATGAATAATCATGAAGGGAGGGAGAGGAGAATGATTCATCATCACCACCCGGGTGATGGTTATGGAGGAGAAGAATGAGCCAGTATCACCCAGAAGACAAGAGAAGCTATAATCCAGGCTGCATGGGCCCCCTTCCCGTTTGGGGGCTCTGTCAGACTCACCATTGTAAACACAATGGCTCCCAGCACAGCGTAGATCCCATGAAGCCAGGGTACCTGCCAAGACAGAGATACAAACTGATGATACAAACTCAAATTACCTTGTATTTACTTATCTGTGTGCATACTAAATCCTCTCAGGAGAAAGTAAAATCCTCCATGGAAGGGATAGAATCATTTTTGGCTTCGTATCCCTAGGCTGTAATCTAGTACATTATGCTCAGCAAACACTTAATAAATGTATACTCAAATGACTCTGGGGAAAGGGTGGGGAGTTGGGTTGGAGGGAGGGAGCAGGGTGAAGAGACAATAAAAGGATTAGAGAGCCTCAGAATCGGAAGGGCCCTCAGATAGCATCTAGTCTAATGTCTGGCATAGAATTCCCTCTTCAACATCCCACACAAGTGTTTTTCTAGCCCCTACTGGAAGTGATGGAGAGCTCATTATTTCCTGAAGCAGCCCATTTTCCTCTTTTAGACATCTCTAATCAACTAAGTGGCACACTGGATAGAGCACCGGGACTGGAACTGTGAAAACATGAGTTCAAACCCAGCCTCAGACAGTTACTAGCCGTGTAGGCAAGTCATTTCACCCCTGTTTGCCTCAGTTTCCTCATCTGTAAAATAAGGGTAATAATAGCCCCCACCTCCCATTGTTGTGAGATAATATTTGTAAAGTGCTTAGCACAGTGTCTGGAACATAGTAAGTGTTATGGAAATGTTTGTTTCCTCCTCTTTTGCTTCTTTTCTCTTTCCTCCTCTCCAAGAAGTAGTCCTTTGAATTTCTCCATGCCCGTCCCTGTCTACCCTCCCTTGTCATTTTGTGTGTTGTCTCCTAGCTCTCTGAGGGCTAGGACTGTTTTTTTTTCTTCTTCTTCCATATTTGGATCCCCAGAGCTTAGTTTAATGTCTGGCACCTCTCTGGTACATAATAAATGTTTATTAGCTGACTTACTGTTTCCCCACTTTATGTTGAATTAGAATCCTCCTGTCTGTAACTTCCAGTAGAAACATCAAATAGTCAGTCTGTTCTTGGTTATCTAAGGTCTTTTTGCCTAGGTGATTGAAATGGTCAAAATTCTGTCTTGCTTAACCTTTCCTAAAGATGAAGCCCCCAGAAAAGACTTATCTATCTCCTTAATCCCCCTGCTGCCCAATGTTGGTCTGAGAGAAGTAATCAGGAGAAGTAGAGGGGCTGAATTATATACATTTGGGCTCTGGCAAACATAAAATTGGCTTCCTTGGGATCTTCTGATGAGTCTGAATTCTTCTTTCAAAAAACTCCAGAATCAGGCTGCATTTGACAGTACTGACATGCACACTTCCACAACATGCAGTTTCCATCCCTTCCCTCTCCCACCTCCAACCTTTTCATTAACCTGTCCCCTAATCTGGGATGCTGTTCTCCTCTTTCCCTTCCAGATCTTGCTTCCTGTTTCCCCTCAGTCAGTTAGCAATAAGCATTCTGACCCTCCACTCCTGGAAGCCTTCCCAGATTAATTATAATTGTTTTTACTCCTCATAGTCTTTCTACTTGGTTGTAGAGCTTACATTTATTTCCCCGTGTCTTATTCCTCTGAGGGTACAATTTTTTTCATTAAACGGGAGTTCCCAGATGGCAAGCACTGGGCATCCTCCCTCTCTGGCTCTCTACCTCTCTCCCTCTCTCCCCTCCCTCCATTGTCTGGTTGTTTTTTTTTGTTTTGTTTTGTTTTTTTGCAGGGCAACGAGGGTTAAGTGACTTGCCCAGGGTCACACAGCTAGTAAGTGTCAAATGTCTGAGGCCGGATTTGAACTCAGATCCTCCTGAATCTAGGGCCGGTGCTTTATCCACTGTACCACCTAGCTGCCCTCCCCTCCATTGTCAAAACAGCAGAAAGAAGAGTGGGAAGGGGAGAATGGACTGGATGAGGGGCTCAGAGAATAGGAGGGAGGGGATGATCTCTGAAGGTCCTTGCTAGATAACCATAAGAGATCAGGGCTGCCTGGGCATGAAGTCTTCATTCAACTCCTCAGTTGATAGTAATAGTTCTTTCTTTCTTCTTTAAAAAAAAAATTATTTATTTTAGTTTTCAACATTTTTTTTTTTTGACGAGGCAATGGTAGTTAAGTGACTTGCCCAGGGTCACACAGCTAGTAAGTGTCAAATGTCTGAGGCCACATTTGAACTCAGGTACTCCTGAATCCAGGGCCGGTGCTTTATCCACTGCGCCACCTAGCCGCCCCCTCAACATTTGTTTAAATGTAACAGTTATTTATTATAGACCCCCTCCTTTGCCCTTATCACATTCTATACTGTATCTAACTTATTTGTGTACAAGTCTTCCCCATTTTTTTTTTTTTTTTAGTGAGGCAATTGGGGTTAAGTGACTTGGCCAGGGTCACACAGCTAGTAAATGTTAAGTGTCTGAGGCTGGATTTGAACTCAGGTACTCCTGACTCCAGGGTCTGTGCTCTATCCACTGTGCCACCTAGCTGCCCCCCCTTTTTTGTGGGGGCAATGAGGGTTAAGTGACTTGCCCAAGGTCACACAGCTAGTAAGTGTCAAGTATCTGAGGTCAGATTTGAACTCAGGACCTCTTGAATCTAGGGCCGGTGCTTTATCCACTGTACCACCTAGCTGCTCCCAAGTCTTCCCCATTTTTCATCTTTGTATCATCAGGATCTAGGACACCACCTTGAAGGAAACAGGAACTTAATGAACGTTCTGTGACTTCTATAGAATGCAGAGGTAGAACCTAATTCAGTCCGAGGATTACAGATTTAGAACTAGAAGGAACTTCATTTTATGGATGAGGTTGTGACCCTCCCACTGTTCCACATACAGTCAAGTGTCAGAGCTAGGATTCAGATCCAGACTTTCTGACACTAACTCCAGTGCCCTTTGCTTCCTCCTAATTATCTTCCCCACCAGGAAGCTCAGTGTAGGGGATGGATATTCTTTCAGGATTGCAGACTTTCATCTCCTTCCTCCTGCCATCCCAGGCTCCCCACTACTTAACACTTCCTAAGGTGATACTATCCAGCCCCTCCACCCCCACCCCCCTGGAATCTAACCTGCAGTATATGTCACATCTGCCCCACCCTCCTCAGGGCTGGCTCCACCTGTACAGATTCTTGGAAACACAAAAGACCTGCTTGACCAACTAAGGTCAACAATGAACTCCTTGATGCTATAGGGGCCCTCTCCTGTCACTCCTGCCCAATGCCCTCAGGGGCCCCAGTCTAGCTCCGGCCCCTCCCTTGATCAACAGGATCCAGGGAACTGCCAAGAAAATATCGGGGGCTCTGATTTATTGAAGCTGCCTCTGATCTGGGGCATTTGGCAGAAAGGGACAGGGTTGGTGTTCTAACTAGACCCACACACTCCTCATTTTGATCTTTGCTGCTGATGCCGCCCCCTCTCCCCCAACTTTTCTGGTGGGGGTGGGAACACATCCATGTTTGGATATCTTGGCTAGAGATTGGAAGAGAAGGATGCTGTGACTCCTGCCAATATGGCCTCTCCCCACAGTTCTTGGCACCAAAGCTGAAGAGCAGCCAAGTGTGGGGTAGGGGAGGGAAAAGCAAAGGAGAGAGACATCTATGTGGAGCTTTCCAGCTCAATATCTTGGGGACCCCGAGCTATATTCCCTTCTTCTAAACATGATTTCCTCTGCCTGCTCAACAACAACAGCCTCGCATGGGCATGGCATCCTTTCCCCTGCTATGACTGACTCTCTCCAGGGGCAGTTTAAAAGGGTGAAGATTTCACAGCTCCAGCAGGTGGATTCCCCTCACCCCCAATAAAACAAAACAACCAGGCCTTTTTTACTAACACTTACATCGCTACTCCAATCCTTGTGCAATGTCTGTTTGACCTCCAGGTGACCACCCCAGGACCTCCCACTTACGGTCTCTCTAATCAGTGCCAGGCTGGCCTTCCAGATGCCTGCCCCCACCCCCAGACCAATCTACCCTCACTTCGATTTCCATTTTTCTCCTCCTCTCAACCCTTGAGAAAGGTGAAACCGGATGTCAGCTGAGGAGTCAGGCAGGTGCCCGCAGCTGCCAAAGAAAAGCCGCCTTGTTTGCCCATGGTCTTTAACTTCCAGTCCTGCCAGTACACAGGGTACTCGCTGCCAAGCCCAGGGTAGGGCTGCCGGGTGATGACACAAGTACCTCCTAACTAGTCTAACTGTCGCCGCTACCTCCCCCCACTCCTTGTCCCCTGTTCCTGCCCTCGGTGCCCCTGAACTGGGCCCAGCTGCCCGACATCCCCGCCCAGAGGCCAGGAGAAGAGCAGACCCCCAGCAGGCACCTGCCCGGCCTGGTCATTGGCCTCCAGCCCCTGGGATATAGAGGGGAAGGAGAGGGGTGGAAGAGGCCTGGGCAGGGATGAGGATGAGGGGTTTGTGGAGGGGAAGGTGACTCACATATTGGAAGGGAAGGACGATGGCAAGAAGGATCCCACTGAAGAACATCACCATGAGAAGCACAAAGAGGACGCCTTGGCAGGATGTGAAGTCAAACTGCAGGGAGAGAAGACGGAAGAGGGGCGACCATTAGTGTGGGGGCCCTCTCACTTCCACAGCCCACGGCCTTCATCTACCTTCCAAACCTTGCTTGATGCAGCCCTTTTCTCTCCTCAGTGCTCCAGCCAGCTGTGCGCGTGGAACCCAGAGCGCCTCTCCCCACCATCTCCTGTTTCCAGGCAGCCCCCACCCTGCTGACTCCCACCCAGCCTGTGGGCTCCCCTCCGCCATCCCCTTGGGGTCCTTTGGCTCACCTTGGTCTGGAAGCTGAACAGAGTCACGGAGAGGCAGACCAGGGCAGTGATCCCCAGACACAGAAGCACGGACTTGGTATTGTAGTAACTGCAGGGCAAGAGTGGTGGTCAGCTGGGCAGGCAGGACATGGGGCCAGAAGCGAGGTCATCTGGTTTGGGACTTCACCAAATGGAGGGAGCTCACCCGCACCCCACTGATCCCTACCTTTCTCCTTTGTTAGGATCAAGGAGCTCCTTCTCTCCTGAGCCTTTTCTGGAAGCCTTTTCTTAGCTGGGGCTCCCAACTTCTTCCCTCCCCCATGATCCCGGCTGAATCAACAGGGAGGACAAGATGATCGAGGAATTTTTTAGGGCTCAGTTTCCCCAGGAAAGTCCTTAGAAATTTCAGCTAAGGGCAAACTGCCCCCGGACATCTAAATTTTTGAACATGGGTAAAAGTTGGTAAAAGTGACCCTCAAGGAACATTCTTGTAAGGAGTCATAAAGGGGCAAGGTGTAGCCTAAGAAAGGATGTACACCTGGTGTGTGTATGTGGAATTTTGTCTTGGTGGTGTTAGGAAGTTTAGGAACTGATTACACATGCATATAAACTACTTGGTGGGGAGACACAGAACTGATTAGGTCTGGCTGCTTTCTCCCTTCTTAGAAAGGATGAGGAGGGCAATTGTAAATTGAGTCATGAGTCTAGAAAAGGGAGGCCACTTCCTCCACTTCCCAGAATTGCAGTTCTAGCCCACCTCTTCCCTTTTTATTACCTGGACAACATCCCAGTGAGGTAGGCCATAGACAGGGTCTGCAATGAGAAATAAATTAGGAGGGAAAGCCCCCAGAGTTCTGATTATTAGGGCCCAAGCTCATTTCATTTGTGTCATATCACTAGTACTGCCCACTTACATCTTGTCCTGCACTCTTTCCTCCGGCCATTAAAGTCCAAACTCCCTGATCCTGTTCCCTAGTCCCCAGGAGGGAGGGATGTCATCAATCTCTGACTTAGGTGAGATCCTAATCTTGATTTGTCTACTTTCAAGTCCAGCCTGAACTTAAATCTTTGTCCCTCATCCCCACCCCAAGACCCCATCCGTCTCACCACACCTACTCTAAACCCATAGTACCTCTTGAGATTATTTTTTATAAACCACTGGATAAAAGATTGGAAGGGAGGCACAAGGACTTTTGGGCATGTATATGCATGTGTATGTGGGGCAGGGGACTATAGGAACGTGGCTTTTTTTTTTTTTAAGGAGAATTGAGATAGCAATAGCTCTGTCCCCAGTGACATCATAAAGGATACCCCCAATATAAAGGTCCCTTGGAATCTCAACCCATTCCCCTGAGGGGGAGTGTTCTGGTCCTGATGGTATCCTGCCCCTAAAACCTCAGAGAGATGGGAGGACCATGCCCAGCTCTCAGACCTGCTCAGCCCTTGTCCCAGCCCACCCCAGTCCTTGCTTCCTCACTTACAAAGATGCTCAGGAGGATCAGGTTCCAAGGGAAATATCTCCTGTAATCAAAATCACAGAGATCAGAGGCAGCCCATGAAGTCCCTGGAGCTCCCTCCACTTTCTTTCTTCTCATTTATGTCTCAACTCTTTCCAGTTTGGCTCCTAACTCATTACTTAACTGAAACGGCTCTCTCCAAAGTGACCAATGGTCACTTTTAGAAATCTTTAAAAAAAAGTCATCCTGAACATGTTAATATCCACAGAT
This sequence comes from Dromiciops gliroides, assembly GCF_019393635.1. Taxonomy (NCBI): domain Eukaryota; kingdom Metazoa; phylum Chordata; class Mammalia; order Microbiotheria; family Microbiotheriidae; genus Dromiciops; species Dromiciops gliroides. Next base: position 216,259,149 of record NC_057865.1, read on the forward strand.
ATGAACATTTCTATAGATAAAGAAGAAAAGAAAAAACTGTATGGGAAACTGCAAATCTCTATTTTGGACACTGTAATTTTTAAAGAGTTTACAATAACTTCAATCCCTGAGTTTCAAAGCTGTCCTGCTTGTCCACTTTCCTCTGAACTTCCTTCTGTCATCTTTTATACATTTTAAAATGCTTCAACGATCCCCTTTTCTTTCTTTTCTTCTTTTTCTGGCATCATTATCATTATGCTTTTATTCCCTTCAAAAATTTTTAAAATAAAAACCCTCTCATAATGAATAAGCAGGACCACGTTGGTGATGCTCGAAAATATGTTTCTTACTTTCCACCATCTCTCAGTCAGGAGGTGAATGACATGCTCCATCACTGGTCCTCTGGAGTTAGGGTTATTCACTGTATCAATCAAAGTCCAGCAATCTCTCAGTTGCCTGTATCCTTTCTCCGTTCTCATTCTTGTAGACCTTTCTGCAGCCTTTGAGCACTGAACACCCCTCTCCTTCTAGATATTCTTTGCTTTGGGTTTTTGTGAAGCTGTCCTCACTTTGTTTTCTTCCTACCTGCCTGACCACTCCTCGGTCTTTTTTTCTGGGACATCATCCATATCCATACTATAATTATGTCTATACCCCAGTGTAGTATCCTGGTCTTCTTTTCTATATCTATACATTCTCACTTAGTGATCTCATTACTTCTGATGAATTCAATTATCATCTGTCCCTATGTAGATGACTCTTTTATACATACATAAACGCATCTCTCTCTCTCTCTTTCTCTCTCTCCTCTGCTCTACAGTCTCATACCACCAATTGCCTATTGGATATTTCCAATCAGATGTCCTGTAGGTATCTCAAATTCAACATGGCAAAACCTGAACTTATCACTCTCCCTCACCCCACATTTCTATTCACTTACCAAATATTTTCATTTTAAACTTGCTAACACCTGGTATCTTTCCCCTTCTTTCTACTCGAATTGTCACCATCCCTAGTTCAGGTTGTTGTCATTCTCCCAAGAGCCTCACAATTTGAATCCTGTCTTAAGTCTCTCCTTTCTCTAATCCATTCACCACATAGCCAACTGCCAAAGTGATCTTCCTAAATAAAGCACATGCCACTCCCCTATTCTGTAAACTCTAGTAGCCATTTATTGACTCTAGGATCAATTATAAACTCCTCTGGCATTTAAATCCCTTCCCAACCTGGCCACAACCTACTTTTCCAACAGTATTATATATTACTGCCCTTCACTCTGTGATCCAGCCAAACTGACTTTCTTATTCTTCACACATGAAATTCCATCTCCCATCTCCATGGCTGTCTCCTGTGCCTAGAATTAACTCCTTTATTACCTCTGCCTCTTGAAATCCATTATTTACTTTAAAACTCAAGTGCTACCTTATAAAGAAAATTGTCCTGATTTCCCAGTTGCTAGTGGCTCCCCCAACTGCCTTTTATTTTGTATATACTATGTATATTTGTATAATACGTATGTTTACATACATAAGTATGTGTATATGTATATGATATCTCTGAGGACATAGGATTGGTTTTTGTTGTTGTTGTTGTTGTTTTTTTGTTTGTTTGTTTTTAGTGAGGCAATGGGGGGTTAAGCGACTTGCCCAGGGTCACACAGCTAGTAAGTGTTAAGTGCCTGAGGCTGGATTTGAACTCAGGTACTCCTCAATCCAGGGCCAATGCTTTAACCACTGCACCATCTAGCTGCTCCTGGACATAGGATTGTTTCATTTTTGTCATGTTATTCCCAATAGCCCAGTTTCTGGCACCTAGTAGGTGTTTTATAAATAACTCTTGACTAATTATATCAGAGAGCTAGATCCCTGCTCCTTCCTCAACTACCATACTGTATGATTATGGATTTGAGTCAGATTAAACTCTGAGGATGGGGTCTGGAAGATACCCAGCCCCACCCCAGTATAGTTAGTTTAAAACCTTATTGCTTGTCAAATTCTGTCTCCTTTAAGTTTTATTGCCAATTAACAGCATTTTTACTTCTGCTCAGTCTCCCCACTTGTCAGCTACATATTAGTTTTGTCTGGAATCCATCATGTGTCAGAACCCCAGTCCCTGTTGAGTGGGTCGGGGAGTTTGCCCACCAATTTAATACTCGAGACTCAAGAAGAAAGGGCAGACAGGGGCAGCTAGGTGGCGCAGTGGATAGAGCACCGGCCCTGGAGTCAGGAATACCTGAGTTCAAATCTGGCCTCAGACACTTAATACTTACTAGCTGTGTGACCCTGGGCAAGTCACTTAACCCCAATTGCCTCACTAAAAAAAAAAAGAAGAAGAAGAAGAAAGGGCAGAGCTCAGCACAGCATGTGGCAATTAAGTTGAGACCAGATGTTAAGTGACATGTCTCTTTTTCTCAGAGCAGAATCCCCTTGACCCTAGGGTCCCAACAGTGGATTATTCTTTTATTCTTTATTCTATTTCTTTGATTTCCCAACATAGCTGAAGATAAATTTTAACCCTGTCATCCTTCTAGAATTAACACGACTACAAAACAATGCTGAAACACCTGAGTGACTCTTCCTGTTAATCAAGTTCAATATCTTTAGAGACAGGGGCTGGGAGAGGGGAGTCAGTGGGAACTGTGAGATCTGAAACATCTGACTGTCACTCCCCCTTTCCCTCTTCCTTTGGTTTGACCTTGTTCCCCCTCCCCTTTTCCCCCTTGTTCCTGGAACATGTATGCATGTCTCCATACATTGATCACGAGCTAAACACGCACCCTGGGTGAGACAGGATTGGATGTTAGATTGTGAGCTCGCCCTAGTGTGCATGGGGACTTCCCCTCTGACCAATATTCCTATAAAAGGTCAAGGCACGTATTAGCTATTGCGACTCAGTCATTGAGTTTGCCCATTCCTGCAGGAATGTAATAAATCTGTCTCTGCTTGACTTGGTGGTCTCCTCGAGTTATTTGGGTAAACTGAGGCAGTTTGCCCCAAACAATACCATTTCCTGAAGACTCCCCTCCCCCATTCTTAAGTCCACATAGAGAAGGCACAAGCAGGTATGGATGGAGATACAGAGCAACTGTATCTTCAAAGCAATGCACAGTACAGGGTTCCAAATCCCAAATCTTGCTCATATCACTTTTCCTCTCAATTTGGCTGCCCCTTAAATGATCATACCTTGGTCCAGAACAGCAGGCCAGGATTAGATAAGTCATGAAGAATACAGCACTGAGGGAGGGAGAAAATACAAAGCATTAGCCACCTGGTACCCAGAGCTTGTTGTTTGTCCTTCATTCCTGAAGAGGACCATGACATTGGGTGATGTCATGACTTGCAGTGAATTGGATTTAAGTGAGGGAGGGCTGTGCAAGATCACCAACCTCACTCTCTCCTCCAGAGCCATCTCAGTCCAGTGGCAAGATATAGATCAGGACGACTGGAGATGGCTCTGGATTTGTAAGACAATTGGGGTTAATTGACCTGACCAGGGTCACACAGCTAGTGTCTGAGGTGAGAGTTGAACTCAGGTCCGCCCAACTTCAGGGCCAGTGCTCTATCTACTGCACCGCCTAGCTGCCCCAGTACCCAGAACTAAGAGAGTGAGGAACTATTTTCCTTCCCTCCCCACCCTACCCCTTCCCCAAGAGGGACAACTTTGGTGGAATTAAAAGAACTATGTGAGGTGAGAAAGGCCCAGACCCAATTCTTGACTGTTGGGAAAGTTTCATATTTTAACATTTAAAGGTAGAAGGAACCTTAGAGAGTCCTTAGTTCAATATTCACCCCTTTATTATTAGTTATTAGGTAACTGACATCCAGAGAGGTGCAGAATCTTATAAGCAGTAAGCAGCAGGAACCAGGGCTCTTCCCATTATGCCCTGGTGCAACCCATGACTTCGATGTAATTCAATTCAACATGCATTTATTAAGCACCTACGAATGCCAGACACTCATGTAGGTGAGGAAACAGTCCCTCCCATCAGTGGGACTTATATATCTACTGGGTGAGGAAGGGTGGTAGGAGGGGGAAGTAAAATATATATAATATAATAATAAATTTAAAATAAAAAATAATAAAAGTAAGGTAAGTAAAAGCAAAGTGGAGTAAGGTGAGTAAATACAAGGTAGTTTAAGGATGGAGAAACTGCTAACAAAAGGGGGGGTGCAGCACCCTCTGGGAAAGTTTTCCCAAAGGTGGCACCCAAGCTGAGTCTTGAATAAGGGTCTATAGAGGCAGAGTTGAGGAAGGGGTACTCTTTAGGGATGGGGGCGGTGAACAACCTCTTCCAAGCCACTAAGAAGACTGAACTCAGGGAACAGCTGGAAGGCTAGTTTGACTTGAGGGGGGACTAACATGAAATGAATCTGAGAAGGTAGACTGAAAGAAGATTGTGGGAGGTCTTGCATGCCAGACTGAGGAGTCTGTATTTTATCTGTGGGGATTCTAGGGAGCTACAGAAGGATTTTGACCTGAACATAGTTGTTTGTCTCTCCCATTAGACTGTGAGTTCCTGGAGAGCAGGGACTCTCTTTTCCCCTTCTTTGTATGCCCAGAGATTAGCACAGTGTCTGGCACATAGTAGGCATTTAATAAAACCTTTATGATCGACTGACTCAAGGAATAGGGAAATTTGGAGGATGGTTAGATATTGAGGGAAAGATAATGGCCAAGACAAAGGTTTAGGAAATATATATATATATATATATATATATATATATATATATATATATATATATTTTTAGTGAGGCAATTGGGGTTAAGTGACTTGCCCAGGGTCACACAGCTAGTAAGTGTTAAGTGTCTGAGGCCGGATTTGAACTCAGGTCCTCCTGACTCCAGGGCCGGTGCTCTATCCAATGCGCCACCTAGCTGCCCCAGGTTTAGGAAACATTGAGTCTGAGATGTCTGTTGTATATCCAGGTGGATGTCCAACAGGCAGTTGGTGATATAGAATTGGAGCTAAGAGACTAATATTAGGTATAGAGATTTGGGAGTCATTTATAAAGAGGTGATAATTGAACCTATGGGAGCAGTTATAATCAAGGGAGGGTGAAAAGAGGGCCCAGGATAAAAGATGTAATTAAAATTTATTCTTTTAAAAATAGTTTTTGGACAAGTGTTCTTAACTTCTTATGTGTGTTGCATGGACCTCTCTGGCAGTCTGGTGAAATCTATGGCCCCTTCTGGAAATGATGTTTTTTAAATGCATAAAATAAAATAATAAGATTACAAAGGAAGCCAATGATATTGAAATAGTTATTGGGGGCAGCTATGTGGTGCAGTGGATAAAGCATCTGCCTTGGATTCAGGAGGACCTGAGTTCAAATCCAGCCTCGAGACACTTGACACTTATTAGCTGTGTGGCCCTGGGCAAGTCATTTGACCCTCATTGCCTCGCAAAGCAAGCGAACAAACAATAAATAAGAAATAAAAAACAAAAGAAAAATAAATAGTTATCAAAATGTTGATTTAAAAAAAAACCCTGCTTTAGAAGGCAGAGGAGTTAGAATTATAATCAGAGAGGGTAATTTTAGAGCTCAAGTTAATGCAGGTTATGGGAAATGGTGAGATCCAGGTGCAACCATCCTTGGGGGGGGGGTAAATGAAATAGAGTTGAAGAAACAAGAGTTGAGAAATTGTTTAGCTGTCAGGCCAGAATGTTCGAGGGGTCATTAACATGTGTCTTAATGTCAGGGGATGGGGTAGAGAGCGAGTTGAATGCTAAACTTCTCAAGATAGGAGGGAGAATGACCTGGAGGTCAGTAGATTGTAGGTATAGATGGTACACATGGGGTGGAGTGACTGTCAAAGAAGGAGGGGTGCTTAAGTGAAGGGCACAAAGGGAGACCAGTGAAGTGACAGTGTCAGGAAGGGACACCTGTCCCGGTGTGGGGGTGAGCATGAAAGGAAACAACAGCCCGCTCTTCCGGGGGCCATAATAAAAGGGCAAAGCAGAGGAGAAGGACTGGGGAGGGTTGACCCCAGAGCAATGGTTTTGATCTGGCAGATGGTGACTAAATCACAAGACTTAAGGAAAGAGATGGGGGATTGCTAGCATAGAATGAGGCTCTTAGTCAAAACCCCCCATGCCCTGGGCCTCTGGGTGATGATTAGTTCTAGGATGGGAAGTAGGATGAAAAGCCAGAAGGCCAGCCTAGTCTGGGTATGGTCCCTAGAACCCGGTCCTTGTACCATCTTCTATCTTGTCTACCCTGAATAAAAACATGAATCTCCAAGGGTGCACACCACCACCACCACCACCACCTAAAGGGCTCAGAAGAAATCCCTGCTTAGATGTGAAGGAGGAAAAAAGTCTCAGGGTTTACCTCCTCCCCACACGTAGGCCCAGCAATCATTACTTGGCTGGCCAGCCTCTGTGAGTCTACATAGTGACATGAGCCCATAAGGGTCTTAGAGGTGTGTGATGTCTTAGGACAAGGATCTTCCTTGCAGGAGGTTCTCTGGGTCCTCAGTGCCTAGCGCAGTGACCGCCATATACTCAATCTTTGTTCATTGAAATCCTGAGCTTGCTTCACAGCTCCAGGGGAATTTTCTATATGAAGTCTTTCCTCCTGATCTCCCCAGCTATCAGTGCCCTCCCCAATCACTCTGCATACTTACCTTGCCTACACATTGCACTTACTTTTTATGTATATACTTGATAGAATGTAACCTCTCTTTTTTTCCCTCATTCTCTTTTTTATCTTTGTATGCCTGGCACATTTGTATCCCATGGTCAGAGCCTGGCACAGTAAGTCCTTAATAAATGCTTATTGATTTATTAATCAGTAATACTTGATTCAATTCTCTCTCATACATATATATATTTCACACATACTCATTTATATATACTTTCAAATGTATATATATATATATATATACTTTGAGAATATATGCATGCACATATATGAGAGTAATGGACACAATACATATATGCATATGAGAGTATATACACACATACATATGTGTATATGTATATACACATGTATATGCTTACATGTGCGTATGTGCATGTGTACAGTGTGTATACACACTCATCCACATATAGACCTCAGCCTTCTATTATCTAAGCTCAAGAGTTACCAGCTCTGGGGCAGCTAGGTGGCACAGTGGATAGAGCACCGGCCCTGGAGTCAGGAGTACCTGAGTTCAAATTCGGCCTCAGACACTTAACACTTACTAGCTGTGTGACCCTGGGCAAGTCACTTAACCCCAATTGCCTCACTAAAAAAGCAAAACAAAACAAAATAATGTAGTGAGGGCAGCTAGGTAGCACAGTGGATAAAGCACTGGCCTTGGATTCAGGAGAACCTGAGTTCAAATACAGCCTCAGACACTTGACACTTAACTAGCTGTGTGACCCTGAGCAAGTCACTTAACCCTCATTGCCCTTCCCCCCCCCAAATGTAGTGACAATCCATGGAATCTGAGGAATGGCGTGACAACTATCAGTGTAGTGCCCTTGGAAGAGTAATTTGGCAGTCATGTGTAGGACAGGGCAGAGAGGTAAGTGAGAAAGTCCAAGGAGGAGGCAATGAGAACCTGAACTAAAGGTAGGTGAGTGGAAAGAAAGTGATGGATCCCTAGATATACTAAAGGTAGCCACACAGGACTTGATTACATGCTGGGCCAAGATAGAGAAGGGGGACGATCCTCCAAGCTTTCTCACCTGGGTGACAGAAGCACACCTAACAAAAACCAGGAAGTAAGCAGGAGGTGATAAGTGCAATTTGTTTAGTTGTTTCAGTTGTGTTCCACTCTTTGTCACCCCGTTTGGTGTTTTCTTGGCAAAGATACTGGAGTGGTTTGCCATTTCCTAATCCAGCTCATTTTACAGATGAGGAAACTGAGGCAGATAGGACTAAGTGACTTGCCCAGGATCACACAGTTAATGAGCTTCTAAGGCTGGATTTGAACTCAGTTCTTCCTGACTCCAGGGCCTGTGCTCTATCCACTGCACCACCTAGCTTCCTCTCAGTGTAATTTAGGACATGCTAAATTTAGGATACTACTGAATTTAATGTCCACCAGGCAGTTAGAAATCTGGGTCTGGAGATCCTGGCTTTAGAGCTGGAAGGGACCTCAGGCATCAATTAGTCCAGTCCCCGTGGTTTACAAATGAGAAAACTAAAATTCACTGAGGTTAAATGACTGACCCAAAGTCACCCAGAAAGTAGCAGAGCTGAAGATTTGAACCCAGGTCCTTTAAATCCCAGTCTGGTGGTTTTTTTTTCACAATACTCTACAACCTCTTTTATGCCTTTGGGAATCTTCCACCTACATGCAGGTAGCTGGGAGACTGGAGAGTGCTAGGAGAAACAGGATGAAAAGAGAAGGGGGCCGAGGATGGAAGCTTCAGGGACACCCATTTTTAAGAGGAAGAAGAGACAATGAAAGAAGCTGAACAGAAGGAAAAGAACCCGGATATTGCAATACTGTGGAAGGCCAGGGAGGATGGTGCTTCAAGAAAGAGGACCACACGGGGCAGCTCTTGTCTTATTCAAAAGGTTAGTTTGTTGTTGTTTTGTTTGGGGCTAACCCGACTCTCTTCCACCACTGGAACCCCGGCTTCTTCTGCTTTGGCTATCTACAGCTCTTGGGGGTTTGCTCAGGCAGGGAGAGGTGGAGACTGGAAAAAGCCGGGATGGGGGCTTTAGGAGGGATGGGGTGATTCCTCAATACAGTAAGGAGGCGGAGAGGCTGAGTCATGAGGGAGGTGAGAGGAAGAGTGACACGAGCATCAAGCAGAGTCCCCAGGCTCCCTTCCTGCCCAGAGTCAGGCTGAATCCCTGAGCCTCAGGGCTGTTTACAGACTGTTAGCAAAGGAAAATTAGACACCCCCGAGGCCCGGGCCAGCCAGCAAACCATGGCAGCTAGCTAGGTTCCTTTGTTAGTCAGCCTCCTCCTAGACTCACTGCTGCCTGCCTGCCTGCCTGCCTGCCGGAGGAGGGTCCTGGGTATTCTGAGCAAAGCAAGATGACCAGACACGCAGCCCAGGAGCACAGATGTAGAGAGCAAAGAAAAATGAAGAGTGGCCAGATGGGCTTCCAGACAGCTTTGGGAGGTCTGAACAAGGACAGAGCTCTGGGAAGGCTGCCTGAAAGAGTTGGGGAAGACGGGTGCCCTGGTTGGCAACTCTAGGTTTGGACCTACACAAATAAAGCTCAAACTTCACTCCTTCAGCCCTGGATTCTTCTCCTTTCTTTCCTCCCCACCCCCATCTTTTTTTTTTTAATTTAATTTTTTTTTGTGGGGCAATGAGGGTTAAGTGACTTGCCCAGCTAGTAAGTATCAAGTGTCTGAGGTTGAATTTGAACTCAGGTCCTCCTGAATCCACAGCTGGTGCTTTATACACTGCACCACCTAGCTGCCCTTCCCACCCCCATCTTAAAAAAAAAAAGCAGCATGACTAATATCTCTGTGTGCTACCCAGTACCCTCCTGGCAACCAGGAGATGAGGTTTCCATAACATTACAGAAATTTCTCTCCTGCCACCCAGTACGTGTGGCAGGCTACCTCCTCTCCCTAACCCCCTCCCAAGGCCTCTGCTGTGGTCCTCTTCCACCTTGCCCCCAAGCAAGTTGGATCAGAGAACCCCCGATGGACCTCTCAGGCTAAGACAGAACAGAAATTCCCATAGCAACTCATGCAAGAAGCCCTGAGAGCTAGAGCCAGGGAGATTGCATTTCTCATTAGGCCTGATGCCTCTTTTCCACACAGCCCTGGTTATGTGGGCCAAAGCTTATTTTTCAGGCTGGTCCGGCACAGTGTTGATGATGGGATGCTGCGCATGACAAGGGAGCCATGCCAACCAGCCATGCTGCTGCTCCCAGCAGAGACCTCATTAGCTTGGAAGCACATGTAGGAGGGGACTAACCCTTAGGGCACCTGCCTTCCCTCCTCCACACACAGCATCTCCCCAGGGGAGAAACTCTGCTCCCTTAAGAAGGGCCAAACAGTGGGAATTGGAGAGAGTCTGCAGTCTGGGTTTGGGTGGGAGAACCCTAGTCTAGTACTCTTGTGGGTGGTGGGGGCAGAGTTCTGGTTGTTTTGAAATTCTGGGGGGAGGGCAGATGGCTCTAGAGCATGGGCTACTCCTAACCTGGAGTTCATGACCTTTTTTGGGGGGGGGGAATGAAGGTTAAGTGACTTGCCCAGGGTCACACAGCAAGTAAGCATCAAGTATCAAGTGTCTGAGGCTGGATTTGAACTCAGGTCCTCCTGAATCCAGGGCCAGTGCATCACCTAGCTGCCCCTCATGATCTTTTAAAAATATTTTTATAACTATATTTCAATGCATTCGGGTTCCATTGTATTTTTCTTTTTGCATTATTGAATTTTCCCCATGTATTTTAAAGCATTCCTCTGAGAAGGGCTTGATGAGCTTCATAAGTCTTCCCAAGGGTTCCAGGGCCCAAGAAGTTTAAGAAACCTTGGTCTTGACAGATTTTTGTCATCTCTCAGTTGAATTTTGTTGCCTCCCATATGGTTTGCTATTGTTTTCTAGAGCAGCTCAGAGGTCCAGTTTGGAGCAGGATTTCCAGGCTGTCCCTAAAGTGAGTTACCTGCCTAGGGCTCTATCCTTGTATCAGTTTTCCAAATGAGGAGGGGGATGAAAAGATGGAGGACACTACAGGATTAAGTCCAAATATCTCAGTCAGGTGTTCAAAAGCCTTTCCATAATCCACTCCCAATCTGCCTCTCCAAATGTGCTACTCTCCTACATAAACTAACTGGGTTCAAGTCCTGCTCATGACACATACTAGCTGTGTGACCCTAGACAAGTCATTTCTCTGAGTCTTAGGTGGGAAGGGAACAGGCATTAACCGAGTACCTACTATGTGCCAGGCACTGTGCTAAGTGCTTTACAAATATCATCTCATTTAATCTTCACTAATGAGCCCAGCAACCCATTTTACAGTTGAGGAAGCTGACACAGGCAGAGATTAAGTGACTTGTCCAGGGTCACACAGCTGGTAAATATCTGTGGTCAGATTTGAACTTAGGTCTTTGAACTTGGGCATGCTATCTACTTCACCACCTAGGCTGCTTGAGTTTTCACATGGGTAAAAAGAGGCAGCTGAGAAGCTTTGAAGTCTCTTCCCACTCCAAATCTAAGATCCCGTCCATGTTGTGTTCCATTCAGACTGGCCCATTCACTGAAGCCTGACTGATGCCCGTCTTAGTGCCTTTGCCTGAATGCCCTCCCCAACCTCTTTCCCCTTGCCCGTTCTTCAGTGACATCTCCTTCAGGGAATCTTTCCTAACCCTGCCCCCCACCCCTTCCTTCTTCCTGTGAACTCCCATAGCTCTTAATGTCATTGGGCATTAATCAGCTATTCCCTTGTATTACAATACTCTAAGCTTTTAAAGGATGGTGACCCTGGCAGGCGCCTCTCTACAGTGTTGGGCAGAAGTGCTCAGTAAATACTTCTCTAATGATTGAGATTATGGTGAGGCCAGTTCTCTTGTGAGGTTTTTCCCTTGGGCCCTCTTCCCTCACCCAACTGGCTTCCCAGTCCCCAGGAACTCACAGAGGCTAAATTGACATGAACAAATTGTTTAGACAATTCAGGCAACAGCACAACCCCAGCTTACTTTGGTAACTGAGGCCAACGTGTATTTTTTCGCTAGAATTATCAGGACCCTTTGCCTGAATTATTACCTAACTAATCCAAACCCATTCCCCTCATTTTACCCACTTGTTTCTTAGAAGGCCTAGGAGGGTCTTTGATTTGTTTGGAAAACTAAGTAGGTAGCTAGCAAGGGGATCACCCCCAAAATTCCTACTGCTGTTCAGCATTCTTTCTCATAACTGGGAGCCCATGACCAGGATTTCCTTCTCTAAGCAGGTCTCACAGGATTCTCCCTTTCTGGAGGGGATGAAAATAATCCCCAAGGAGTAGTTGAGCTTTGTTTATTGTTGTTGTTGTTGTTGTTTTGTTTTGTTTTGCAGGGCAATTAGGGCTAAGTGACTTGCCCAGGGTAACACAGCTAGTAAGTCTCAAGTGTCTGAGGCCGGATTTGAACTCAGGTACTCCTGAATCTCTAAACACTATAGAAATGTGAGTTGTCATGCTGGAGAGGCAGGTAAAAGAGGTTCCCAGGCCAATACCTCTTTTTGACTGGCTGCCACTCAGGGGTAGGATGACAATCTACATCCCAGATACCCAGAATGCCCTTCAGTGGAGGTTTAAAGATTTGGGGAGGGGGGCTGTTGTATTTTTCCCTTTACCTTTGGGAGGCAGCATGGTATACGATTTGGACCAGGTCGACTTGGTTTCAAATCTTTCCTCTGACCCTGTGACCTTAGACCAGTCATTTACTCTCTGGGCCTCAGTTTCCTTAATAGTAAAATGAGAGATGACCACTATGGTCCTTTTTCTCTCTTAGCCTAAGATGCTGCGACAATGAACCCAGTACAATGACTATTATTTGGTATGCTCTTTTTATTAGGTGTTTTATCAGATCTGTGTTATAAAGCTGCAATGAATTCTTTTTTTTTTTTTTTTTAGTGAGGCAATTGGGGTTAAGTGACTTGCCCAGGGTCACACAGCTAGTAAGTGTTAAGTGTCTGAGGCCAGATTTGAACTCAGGTACTCCTGACTCCAGGGCCGGTGCTCTATCCACTGCGCCATCTAGCTGCCCCTGCAATGAATTCTTAATTTTGTTTGAATAAAATATGAGCTAATAAAATTATTTGCAAGTGTTGTTTTATGAAAGACTTGGAAGAAGCACGGCCATTCTGATTATAACAAAGATAGACAGCGCTCCATAAAGTTTGGAAACCACTTCTCTAAGGTCCTTTCCAGCTCTACCATTGTCAGTGTTGCTGAGGCTCCAGTTTCTGCTCTCAGGACCTCTCTGAGGGCTTTGATTGGTCCAGTCCTCTCTGAGAAGGAGAAGGCCCAGGCCCTCTTGAATGGCAGAGGTCATGGAATGCTCCAGAGGATTTGTGTGTACAGGCCCTAATCTGAAGCCTGGTTCTCTGTGTCTGACACCTCTTAGCTAGTGGAGGTGGTTAGGGAGTTCCCGGGGGGAGCAGAGTCTTTATGTCTAGACCCCCTGGGAAATAGTTTCCTGACCCAATATAGCAGCAGGCTCACACGGTATACTCACTAGGATGCCCAATACCAAGCCGGGTTGCTCTGAACATACAGCTTGACTGGTTCACTGCAGGAGAGGGAGGGGGAGAGAGGGAGAGAGAGAGAGAGAGAGAGAGAGAGAGAGAATACATATTATATTTTTTTCCTGTCCCAAACCCCATGAAAAAATAAGCATCTATAAAGATCCCTATATGATATTTCTTTTATTTCTTTTCTTCTTTTTTTTTTTTTTAGTAAGGCTAAGTGACTTAGTAAGGGTTAAGTGACTTGTCCAGGGTCACACAGCTAGTAAGTGTTAAGTGTCTGAGGTCGGATTTGAACTCAGGTACTTCTGACTCCAGGGCCAGTGCTCTATTCACTGTGCCACCTAGCTGCCCCCCTACATGATATTTCTTAAACCTGGCTCTCCTCTACAAGGAGATGCCTAGTGTGGTAATGGGTCAGAAAGCCTGAGTCCCGGGCCTGAATCATTCATTTAGGTAATTCTGGGGCCAGAAGAAATCCTGCCCACCTTTTTCTCTCAGGCCTTTTCCCTCAGACCTCCAAAAATCCCAGGTCCTTTCTTTTGGCACTAAATTTGGAGGAGAGACTCAGAGTTCCTCCCCAGGGTATATATATTTAGGCCTGTCACCTGATTTCTTTTCTTTTCTTTTTTTTGTGGGGCAATGAGGGTTAAGTGACTTGCCCAGGGTCACACAGCTAGTAAGTGTCAAGTGTCTGAGGCCACATTTGAACTCAAGTCCTCCTGAATCCAGGGTCAGCGCTTTATCTACTGCACCACCTAGCTGCTCCCTGTCACCTGATTTCTTCTATATCTACCATCTAACTTCTTAAAGGAGACTGCCTAGGTAGCACAGGGAGTAGAGCACAAGATTTGGAGTCAGGAAGAACTAAGTTCAAATCCTGCCTCTGACATTTATTAGCTGTATGACCCTGGTCAAGTTACTCAACCCTCATTGCCCTGCCAAAAACAAAAAACAAAACAAAAAAACAGCATCTTCCTTACAGGGTTGCTGTTATGAGGACCAAATAAGATAATATATGCAAACCTTAAAGCACTCTATAAGGGCTAGTAGGTATTATTTATTATTATTATTAAAGATCCAACTCTCTCCACTGCCGGGTACATCAGCTCAACAAGCCTATGTACCTGTCCTAGTGCAAACATGAGGAATCTCACTTCTTCAATTCCACTGAAGGGGAAGGGAAGGCTGAGCCCACAGGCCAGACTCACCAGAAGGTGAAGAGAGCCACGACACTCACAGTCATCAGCAGCTGGATCATTAGGATGGAATAGACCTGTTGGGAAAGGAGGCGGAGGGAAGGTGGGTGACTCAGCAATAGGAAAGGAGCTGCTCAGGACCTGGCAAGCCTAGGCCCATCCATCCACATGGATTATAGAGGGGAGTCTCGCTTTCCACGAAGCCTTAAGAACAGGTGACCTATGCCAAAATCTGAGTGGCTGGACTAGGTAAATCTTTACTCTTCTGGGAAATAATGGAAAGGGGCCCATCATAGGAAGCAAAACACAACCAAATAAAGGGTTTGAAAAGTGGGGCCCACAGGGAAAAGGCTGATGGGGCCGATCCAGCCTGGAGAAGGGAAGAGGGCCCACAGAACATTAAATACCCAGGTTTCCCCAAAGGTGTGGATGGGGCTACAGGGAAAGGGGGCAACTTACCTTCCTGACAAATACCCTTCTCACGTTAGGATCATCCCAGCTGAAGGTGGTGAAGATCTCAGGGTCTCCAGAGTACCCACCACTTCCATAGCCAGGGCTGCTGTCTGTAGAGAAGGGTATTGGATCATGAAGCACAGACGGCTTTGTCCTTATTCCACCAGCCCCATCCCTGAACTTTCAAACAAGCTGTTCACACGTGCTCTTTGGAAACCCCTTTCCCTTTCTCTCTCATGTATCTGCTATTCCACAAGCCCCTCTTTTCTTTTCTTTTTTTGCAGGGCAATGAGGGTTAAGTGACTTACCCAGGGTCACACAGCTAGTAAGTGTCAAGTGTCTGAGGCTGGATTTGAACTCAGGTCCTCCTGAATCCAGGGCTGGTGCCCTATCCACTGCACCACCTAGCTGCCCCACCCCTCTTTTCTTTCTTTTAAAAAAAAATAATATACTTTATTTATTTATTTTTTGGGGTGAGGCAATTGGGGTTAAGTGACTTGCCCAGGGTCACACAGCTAGTAAGTGTTAAGTGTCTGAGGCCGGATTTGAACTCAGGTCCTCCTGAATCCAGGGCCAGTGCTCTATCCACTGTACCACCTAGCTGCCCCACCCCTCTTTTCTTAAAGAGTTTCCTTTCCTTGGCTTCAACATCATTCCTCAGATTCTCAGGTTCCTTCCCCTCAGCACTTATGCCCAGAGCTTGGCTTTACAGTTGCTTGATCAGTCCTTGTCTCTCTGCTCTGTGTCCTTGGTATGTCCGATCTCCCCCAAGAGACTTCGAGCCATCACTTCCATTCAGGAGTTTCTCAAATCTATAGCCCTGGTCTCACCCCTAAAGTTAGATCAATAAACACTTATTAAGCACCTACTTTGTGCCAGGCCCATGTCTTCCACAACCACCTCCAAATGGATGTGCCAACAGGCCCTCAAATTCAACCCATTTAAAGACAAGTTTTTTCTCCTTCCCCTTAAAAAAACCCTCCCCACCCCTTCTAATGGTCCTCCTTATTTCTGCTATCACTGTTCACCTAATCTCTCATGCTTATAACCTTGGAGTTATTTTCAACTCTTCCCTTTCCCTCATCTCTCATATTTAATTAATCAATTGCCAACTTCTAGGTGTTACAGTGGATAGAGCGCTAGGTCTGGGGGCTTGGAAGATCTTAATTCAAATCTGGCCTCAGACCTTAGCTTTGTGACTCTGGGCAAGTCACTACACTGTTTGCCTCAGTTGCCTCATCTGTAAAACAGTACTTACCTGCCAGGGTTGTAGTGAGGATCAAATAAGATAATTGTAAAGCACTTAGCAAATGCCTGGCACATAGTAAGTGCTATATAAATTTATTTATTTGCTATTATTATTGTTATAGTATTGTTGTTGTTATTTGTTCAGTTGTGTATCTGACTCTCAGTGACTCCATTTGGAGTTTTCTTGGCAAAGATACTGGAATAGTTTTGCCATTTCCTTCTCCAGCTCATTTTAAAGATGAAGAAACTGAGGCAAACAGGTTTAAGTGACTTGCCCAGGGTCACACAGCTAGTAAATATCTGAGGTCACATTTGAACTCAGGAAGAGACGTCTTTCTGACTTCAGGCCCAGTGCTCTATCCACTGCACCACCTAGCTGCCCCCATTATTATTATTATTATAATTATTAAATTTTGTCAATTCTGTCTGCTTTCATATTATCTCTCCCATTTGTTATCTTCTCTCCACCACAATGACTACTGCAATAGTCTGCTGAAAGGTCTTTTTTGCCTCCATTCTCTCTCTCAACTAATCTTCCCTTCCTTCTAGGGCTACATGTATCCTCTTTGTGCCCAGCACATACACAGTAGGCACTAGTAATGGATGCTGATTGACTAACCTGTTCATGTTACTCTTCTGCTCAAAAATGGCTTTCCACAGCTACGCAATAAAAGTCTGAATTCTGAGTTTAGTTTCTAGACTTTCCAACACAGGTAAAGCAGCTCGGAAATCGAGTGATTTCCAAACATGGACAGCATTTCTTTCCAAGCCCCAGAAGGTCCAAAGAAAGCTTTTCAAATGGTCCCCAAATCAAGTAGCCGTGGGGCCTGGCGGGGGGCAAGTGTCTGTGGCTGGGGTAGGGATCATTGGTCACCCAACCTGGCCAGCCCAATGGTTCAGAAGGAGGTGGGCTAGTTTCCCAGTCCTCTTCTGCCATGCCCGTTCCTCCAGGGCGGATGGGTGGGGCTGAAGTGGCTCTCCCTGTAATGGTCTTGGGGACATCCTGGAACAGCAGGATTTAAAGAAGGTGGGTCTGGAGGAACTCCCTGTTACCCCTTTAGGCAATACTGGAGTCCTTAGAAACCTTTCCTTCTAAGCCTCTCTACTCTCCTCTCTTTCCCCTTCAGCAATTAGTAGAATCAGAAACCTAAAATCCTCACTCATAGGTGAGGAAGGGACCACTCTATACCCATTCTTCTGCACTGAAGTCCAGATGGAAGAAGCTGGATCTGGAGTCAGGAAGACCTGAGTTCAAATCGAACCTCGGACACTTACTAGCTGTGTGATCTTGGGAAAGTCACCTAAACCTCTGTCTGCCTCAGCTTCCTCTTCTATAAAATGGGGAGCATAATGTCACCTACCACCCAGGGTTGTTGTGAGGATTAAATAAAATAATTTTGTAAAAAGCTTAGCATAGCACATGGCACACAGTAGGTATTTAATAAATGCTTGTTTACTTCCTTCTTTTTTCTCTCAAATCCAATTTCTCTCCTTGACCCCCAATCCCCTTAGACTGGTGATGAGGGTGGGAACAGGACACAAAAAGTGGAAGAAGTGGGGAGGAGGAGGAAGAGTTGGTGACAGTCCTGGTGTCTCCAAGTTATCTTCTATGCAAACAGATCCTATGGACTGGATTAACCCCCACGGAGGCCTTAGATCCTAGTTTTCCCCTAACACTGAGCTGAGGATACAGGAAGCCTTAGGGAACCTCTAGGTACTTTCTGAGTCCCCTTCTCTCTATTTCATGGGTGTGGTTCTGAAGCTGTGAAAGAATAAGGTAAGAATCTGGAAGGAGCACAAGGGCAGAGGAGAGCATGACAAAAGAGAAAAAGAAGCCG
Organism: Dromiciops gliroides; assembly: GCF_019393635.1. Classification (NCBI taxonomy): domain Eukaryota; kingdom Metazoa; phylum Chordata; class Mammalia; order Microbiotheria; family Microbiotheriidae; genus Dromiciops; species Dromiciops gliroides. Next base: position 216,277,001 of record NC_057865.1, read on the forward strand.
AGGCAGAAGGGCAGCTAGGTGGCTCAGTGGATAAAGCACCGGCCCTGGATTCAGGAGGACCCAAGTTCAAAATCCAGTCTCAGACACTTGACACTTACTAGCTGTGTGACCTTGGGCAAGTTACTTCACCCTTATTGCCTTACCAAACAAAAAAAAGGAAAAAAAAAAAAAAGAAGCCAGGGCAGAGGACTGCAGAACTCATTGAGTCCAAAATATTGAGGTTGGAGAAATACCAAGACTTCTCTCTATCCCAGTGAAATGCCTTTTCTGGGAAACAAGATAGAGCCGGATAGGAGAAATTCAAAAGAAAATTAAGTGACATTAAGAGATGTCACCAACAAGTAGTTTAGAGAACACCATTCCCAGGCCCTGTTCCCTTGTATCATCTTTCTTTCTTTCTTTCTTTCTTTTTTTTTTTTTTTGCAGAGCAATGAGGGTCAAGTGACTTGCCCAGGATCACACAGCTAGTAAGTGTTGAGTGTCTGAGGCCAGATTTGAACTCAGGTCCTCCTGAATCCAGGGCTGGTGCTTTATCCACTGCGCCACCTAGCTACCCTCTCCCTTGTATCATCTAATCTAGATTGTTTAAGTCCTATGATTCTCCGGATCTGCTTTCCCCCTCCAGCTGGTCAAAATCCAAGGTACATACCCATCCCTTAGCCATCACCACCTCTGATCTTCACAAGCCATTACCCTTACTTAATAAGGGCTTCTCTTTTTGGGAATCCTCATCTCCAGAACTGTTTGATGATTTCCTCTAGAAAACCTTCCTTTCTCCCTCTTTCCTCTTCCCTCCTCCTTACCCACTCTGGATAGAGATCCAGAACTCCGAGTTTGGTCCTTGGTTCTATCTGTCCTGCCCTTCCAAGCAGCCTTCCCAAGAACAGAAACAATATGTCCCCTCCTTCCACTACCTTAAAACTTAGCAACTGGGGGCAGCCAGGTGGTGCAGTGGATAAAGCACTGGCCCTTGATTCAGGAGTACCTGAGTTCAAATCCGGCCTCAGACACTGACACTTACTAGCTGTGTGACCCTGGGCAAGTCACTTACCCCCCACTGCCCCACAAAAAACCAAAAAAACCCCAAAACTTAGCAACTGGGGCTGACTAACTGATATCATTACAACAGTACAGTAGATTGTGTCCATGCTACTTCTTTCTAGGTTTCCATGAGGTCTCACCACCATCCCCCCAAACCCCCACAGTCCAACCTATCAGAGTTGGGGGAGACTCACTTGGGTCCACGTAAGCCCAGCTAGGATGAAAGGGCACAGTTGGGGCTGGTGGAGGGAAGGCCCCAGCCTTCAGCCCCTCCCCTGAGGTAGCTTCCTCATAAGTAGGAGGGGCCAAGGGAGCTGATGGAGTCTCCTTCTTCTCTCCATTTGCCTGTTGTTGCCCCTCCGTTCCAGGGGCCTTGTTAACCACTGAAACCTGTGGAAAATAATCAGAGAGTCAGTCATTCAGGTGAAAAGGAGAACCATGCCTTGAGACAGACAGACACACACACACACACAGACAGACAGACAGACAGACAGACACACACACACACGCACATGCATGGCACTTAACTCATGTCACTTAGTTCCCTGGGGAATGAGGAAAAAGGCCTTTTTCATACTAGATCTGATCATATAGCAAGACCTAGAAAAGACCCTACAGATGAGAAAAATAGAGGTCTAGAGATGTTAGGTGATTTGGGCAAGGTCACACAGGTTGCGGAGACAGGATTTAAATACTCCAGATCTTTCCACTTCAGCACAAGGCTTTTCCAATTTTATAGATGGAGAAAAGGAACCCAAAGAGGGTCAGGTCAAAATATCACAAAGTGGAACTTGGAGAAGAACTCCAGGTGATCTGATCTGGCTGTCAGCTTAGGACTTTGCCTATAAGGTTATGAAAGGGGGGGGTTGAGAAAAGAAGAAAAAAGAGGGGGAGGAAGAAAAGGAAGAAAACAGGGAGTGAGAAAGAGAGAGGAAAGATGATGGATTGTCTTTAGAGTAATGAGTTCCCTGTCTCTGCAGCTTTAGCAGAGGAGGAAAGACCATATGTTGAGATGCTGGAGACAGTTGAGGTCTTTCAGTTGGGTCTGAGATTCCTTCTAGTTTTGTGATTCTAGGATTCAATAATGGGAGGAAGGAGAATAAAGAGAATAGGGAGGAGGAGGAATACAAGAGAAGATGGGAATAGGAGAAGAAAGAACAAAGAGGAAGAAAGAAAGCAGACATGTGAGTCACAGATGAAGAAGAGGTAGGAGTCAAGAAAATAAAGGATTAAAAAGGATCATAGATTTAGAGCTAGAAAGGACCAGAAATCAACTCCCTTATTTTACAGATGGGGAAACTGAGGTTTGATGAGGTTAAATGACACAACCAGCCCCCAAACCATCAACCTTCTGAAGATACCGCTTCAAGAGGAAATAGGCTTAGGAGCTATAGAACAAGGAATTTAGGTTAGACCACAAGAATTTCCTAAACCAGAAAGTTAAGAACCTCTTCTTTGGAGGTGGAGCAGAGGTGGAGTTCTCAGTGACAGGGATGGTTGAGTAGAGGTTTACCCAAAGCAGGGGGATGAATAAGATGAATCCGGGTTTTCAAGTTGCCTGGAAGGTGCTAGAACAGGTAGATTTTATCTTTCCGGGAGGGGAAGGTGAGCTTGGTCAGGAAAGGTCCATAATGGAAGCAGAGAGCTAGAGGAAGAGGCGGCTAGGTGGGTTACAGGATTTGCCAATGGTCACTAGGGTAGTAGTATTTATTAGTATCCCTTGAATAACAGGTCAGCACTTGAATCGTAGTCCTCTTAGTCCAGTCAGAGATCTGAATCACTTTGTTTTTGTTTGTTTGTTTGTTTGTTTTTTGCAGGGCAATGGGGTTTAAGTGACTTGCCCAGGGTCACACAGCTAGTAAGTGTCTGAGGCTGGGTTTGAACTCAGGTCCTCCTGAATCCAAGGCTAGTGCCTTATCCATCGCGCCACCTAGCTGCCCCCTGAATCACTTTGATAAGGAGAACTCTAGGCATTTCATTTAAATAGGTAAGCAGATTCATTTGGGGAAAAGACTAAAAGAGGCAGGCTGAGAAATTTATCAGCAAGATGTCAGAGAAAAACACAGCTGAGTCCAGAGGGGGAAAGGCTTCTGGGCTGAAGAGAAAAAGACTAGAAACTCAGCTGATGTCAGTCCTCATCCTGGGGTATGTTCCCATAATGGATCCTGCCAGGCCCAAACACCTTTCATACTGAGGAAACCAAGGAAGTACAACCTAAAGAGTCTACACAGCAATGGAAGGAGTCAAGTGGCCCTCTGGGCAAAGAGTGAGGGGAAAAAATATTGTAGTGGGAATACAAGAAAAAGGCTATAAGACAGAAAGTCCAAGTGAAAAAGGCTACTACAGACTTAGCTCCTAAAACAATTAAGAAACTCAAGAACTGAAGAAGACTCAAGAAAAATAAGTAAATTAAAGAAAAAATATTAATTAGCATTTATATAGAACTTGAAGATTTTCAAGGCACTGCACCAAACCTGTGAGATATGTTCTATTGTCCTCATTTTGCAGATGAAGAAACTGAGGCACATAAAGGTTAAGTGACTTGCCAGGGTCATAAGGTAATTTTTAAGGTAGGATTTGGGGGCAGCTAGGTGGCGCAGTGGATAGAGCACCAGCCCTGGAGTCAGGAGGACCTGAGTTCAAATCTGGCCCCAGACACTTAACACTTACTAGCTGTGTGACCCTGGGCAAGTCACTTAACCCCAATTGCCTCACCAAAAAAGAAAAAAAAAGTCAGGATTTGAACTCAGGCCTTCTTGCTGTTCAGAATTCTAATCATTGCATCACCTAGCTATCTTAATGCCATAAAACATTGTACCAAGTATGAAGAAAAGTGACCAAAAATCCCTAGTGAAGAATAGTATTTTTCAAACTCCCCAAAGATTTTGGATCGACTACAAGAAATTCCAGAGTGGTTCAAAAGGGAAATACATCTTTTAAAAGAATTAGGATGGGAAGTAGGTCAACCTTTCAGTTAAGATGGTGCTATGAAAAGGTTCCTAGAGAAGCCCAGCTCTCCATTGTACACTACAGCAGAGATCTGAAAAGGGCAGCAAATTACAAAACAAACAGGACATCTAAAGAGAAGTAGGAACAAGCTCCTTTATTTAGCTCGGGACTGCTCAGAAGAAACTTGTGGTCACTGGGGGTGAGCTGTCTGGGAGTCAACCAGAGCTCTGTGCAGAGATCCTGCAAAGGCACCTGAAGCCTGCTGAGCTCTGTTCCCCGGGGAGGGGTGGGAACAGAAAGCCCAGAGTGGCATGCTCTGGGGGGAGGGGGGTGTCAGAAATCACCAGCATTCTAACCACAGATGTTAGGGACTGGAAGGGAGAGCCACAAGGCACACCCCAGGTATTGGAAGTGTGAAGGAGCACAGAAATCACAGCCAGTGACCCTGACTGCCATAAAAAGTTATCCCTTGAAAGTAATTGCAGAATCCCTTGGTTTATAACCAAGAGGATAGGAGGGGTGGTATGTAACCTGGCTGTGGCACAAAGCCTCAGTTCAGAAACTGGGGATGGAGACGTGTCCATACAAAAGACAGTACCCCTCGAAGGAATTATTATAGATCCAAAGACAGCCAAAAATCCAATCCAGAAAAAGAAAGTAACTCCACAAGTACAAGCCGGACCCCAGGAGGAAAAAAAAAGAAAAAGGCTTTGCCACAGGGACAAGAGTATTTGGAAGAAAAGAAGCAACAGGTTAAAAAAATAAATAATGAGTGAAATAAGAGATCTGAAAGAAAGAAGTAGAAGGATAAATAGCTTGGAAAGGGTAGAAAACACGCACAGAGTTTGGTGTAGGAAAACATTAAATTCAGCAAGAAACAGGTAGGGACAGAGAAAAGGGAAAGGTTTTCAGAGTGAGTATACAGTCAGAAAGGGAATCAGCACAAGCAAAAGAAATGTTATCATCAGAGGGTGGATCATAAGGGGAGAATGACAAGAAAGAAAAGATAAGAACCAGTGATCAGTGTCTGGGCAAGGGGAAGAGAGGAGGGGCAGTGGAATGGAAACAGATCACTTCAATTACAGATCACTAGTGTTGATCACATTCCTTCTCTTTCACCACTTTTTTTTTTCTTTGTAAAGGTAGGGGGGATAAAAGAGAGGAAAAAGTCTAAAAAGACATGATGGTGAGAAGTGCACAGTTAACAATCATGATCCTGAACATGAATGGAATTAATTCATCCACAAAATGGAAGAGGGTAGCAGAATCAAGTAGAAAACAAAATCCAACAATGTATTGTTTACAAGAACCATACTTGAAACATAAAAATTCACAGAGAGTTAAAATTAGGGGATGACTCAGAATTTAATATTCTTCAAGTAAGGACAGCAATTATGATTTCAGCCAAGGCAACAGTAAAAGCAAACATAGTTTAAAAAGATAAACTGGGAAACTACACCATACTTAAAGACAACATAGTCAGCAAAATAAATATAAATATTAACATATATGTACTGAATGGAATAACATCCTAGTACTTAAAGTAAAAGTTAATTGAATTATAGATTCAAACACACAGCAAAAACTGCAATTTAGGGACTTCAGTGTACCCCTTTCAGTATGTCTTAATGTCAGTATGTTAAATCAAACAAAAAGATAAACAAGAAAGAAGTTATGGGCTTGAACAGAATTTTTTTAAAGTTGATAGATCTTTGGTGATTACTGAATGGGACTAGAAAAGGGAATATATATTGCTCATCTGTACATGATACCTTTATAAAAATTGACCATGTACTTGGGTTCCCAACCTTTTTCAGTCCCCGTACCTCTTATTAAATCTGAAAGGAAATAAATTCTAGAGTCTATCATGCACTATGAAATAAACCAAAGAGATTAATTAATTTTCAATAAAGAAATCTTTATTCAGAACATAACTACATTTTTAGTTGCTTTCTCCATTCCACTTTTTTTTCCCAATTAACACTACTACATTTTAGAATATTTCAATAGGATAAAGTGGTTATTTAGGGAAGCATGCCCTTAGTAATTCTCTTAATGCCCCTTGACTATCTTCTCATCCCCCCAAGAGTAGAAGTACTCTAGGCTGTGAAACATTGTGCTGGGATTAAAACTTCAAATTAATTCAGAAAAGCAGAAATGCCAAACACAACTTTTATTAACTCATATAACATAATATAAATTATAATTAATAAAGGGCCTTCATAGAAATGATTAAAATATAAATTGAATTAAATAATTTAATCTAAAATAATTGGGGGGAGGACAAGAACAAATAATAGGAACAATTGATAATTTCAAAGATGACAACAACGACAACAACACAATATACCAAAACATTTGGGATGAAGCCAAGGCAGTCCTCAGGGGAAAATTTATATCTCTAAACACTTTCAACAACGGAGAGAGGATAGATCAATACCAAGCATGCACTTAAAACAAACTAGAAAAGCAGCAAACCAAAAACTTCAGCTAAACATAAAAAAATAAAAAGTCTGAAAAAACAAAGAAGAAATTAATAAAAATTAAAAGAAAAAATTAGATTAACGAGTTACACTAGGAACAGTTTTGTTTTTTAAAAAAGCTCATATGAAATAAAACATTAGCTAATTTAATTTTAAAAGGAGAAAGATGAAAGCCAAACTGCCAATATAAAATAATGAAAAAGAGAATCCCAACTAATGAAAAATAATTTATCAGAAAATTGTCCAATTATATCCTAACAAAAACTTCTAAGTGAAACATGTGTACTTACAAAAGTATCAAATATTCAGATTAAAAGAATAAATAAAATAAAATAAGGAAGCTAAATAGCTCAGTCAAGGAAAATAAATTGAATAAACATTAAATGAACTCCCAAAGTGGGGTGGGCAGGGGAAACCCAGGACAAGTTGGATCTCCAGCTGAATTCTGTCAAACATTTAAAGTACAATTAATTCCAATATTAGTTTTTTTAAAAAACCCAAACCAAATAAACCACATTTATTAAATGCTGATTTTGCATCAGGCACTATGTTAATCACTGGGGATATAACAAAAGGCAAAAGCAGTATTTTCCCTCAAAGAGTATACTTTCTAATAGGAATTGTATCATCTAAGAGTAGATGATACAAACAGAAAAAGTGAGACAGATTGTGCTCTCAAGTATCTCTCAGTCTAATGAGGGAAAACAATGTATAACAAAGAGTTTGGCTTTAGGGAAGTCTTAAGGGTTCAGGAAGAGGCAGATAACAGGCCCAGAGCTCTGTTGGTTTGTTGGAGGACAATGCTGAGGGTCTGCAGGGCAGTAGATTGGGGAGGATGCTAAGGGAAGGAGGTTCTTGGGATACAGTAGTAAGGTGTGGCGATTCTCCATTTCACTAGAAGGAATGGAGTCATGATTCATCCAAGTTGTATCAGTGGTGAAGTAGCCTACGTGGGTTGAAGGTATCACCATGCCATCCTGGATGAGTTCTGGAATGTCCCTTGGCAAGAGGAAGGGAGGGGGAAAAGAAAGGGATAAGGGTGTCCCTCATGTTTGCAAAAATAGGAAAGAAGGTATTCCTCCAAATTCCTTCAATGATAAAAATAAGGTCTGAAACTGAAATCACAAAAAGTCAGAGCAGAGAAGCAAAATTATAGATCAATATCCCTTGACAAATGTCCACATAAACATTTTCATGAAACATAGGAAGGAAGCTAAGAAATCAGAGAGAATATCCCACAGAAAGAGGTTTAGAAAGAACATGTGTAGATCCATGGGCAATGTTCTAGCTACGTGGGTTGAAGGTATCACCATGCCATCCTGGATGAGTTCTGGAATGTCCCTTGGCAAGAGGAAGGGAGGGGGAAAAGAAAGGGATAAGGGTGTCCCTCATGTTTGCAAAAATAGGAAAGAAGGTATTCCTCCAAATTCCTTCAATGATAAAAATAAGGTCTGAAACTGAAATCACAAAAAGTCAGAGCAGAGAAGCAAAATTATAGATCAATATCCCTTGACAAATGTCCACATAAACATTTTCATGAAACATAGGAAGGAAGCTAAGAAATCAGAGAGAATATCCCACAGAAAGAGGTTTAGAAAGAACATGTGTAGATCCATGGGCAATGTTCTAGCTCAGCACATCAGGTGGGTTTCCCTTATTACTCCCTAATACATTTAATATAATTTTTGTTTACCTGGCATTCACAGTTTGGTAATATAGCATTTGTAAAATAAAATACTATTACATATATGCACCAACCTCTAAACAAGTCAGACCTTGAACTCAACAAATATGGCTGCTCCTATTGAGGGGAAAGAACAAATGCATGAACAAATGCAGGTAATCCTCTCCCAAGTTTCACCAACTTAAGCTCTCCAAGTTTGAGGTTTACTTTAAAAGGTTTACTTAGCCATAGCATTTCACTGCATGAAATTCATATGCTAAAATTTTTTCAGCCATTTCCATTGTTTCTAGTTCTGCTGCTACAAATATTTTTGCATAAACATGTCCTTTTCCTCTGTCTTTGACCTCTTTTTTTTGGTTTTGTTTTGTTTTTTTGGTGAGGCAATTGGAGTTAAGTGACTTGCCCAGGGTCACACAGCTAGTAAGACACTTAAGTGTCTGAGGCTGGATTTGAACTCAGGTCCTCCCGAATTCAGGGCTGGTGCTCTATCCACTGCACCACCTAGCTGCCCCTGACCTCTTTAGGATATAAGCCTAGCAGCAGGATCAGTGGGTCAAAGGTGATATACAATTTAGTGACTTTGGGGATAGATTACTTCCCCAAACAGTTTTTACCATTTCACAGTTCAAACAACAGTACATTAGTGTGCCTGTCCTCCCACATACCTTCTGTCAATTATCATTTTCTCTTTTGTCATCTTTGCCAATCTGATGGATGAGATGGAACCTCAGAGCTGTGACAGCGATTAATGATTAGTGATAAGACATATTATGTCCAGCTTTGTCTTTAAGAATAAAAACAACATACATGGAAAAAAGCTTGTGATCTCTCTAAACTTTTTTATATTTTCTTTGCATTAAAAAATGCTTCATTGATGCTCTTTTCTTCTTCTTTTTCTTTTTTTGCATCATCATCACTACCCCTCCCCCCCAGAATATTAGCTTTATCAAAAAGTTTTTATTTTTTTACTTTTCTTGCAACATCCACACATTGACCAATCCAAAAATATATACCTGCATTTTGCACTATTCTGTCAGGAGATGAAAAATATACTTTATCATCAGTCTTCTAGTGTTGTGTTTAGTCATTACATTGATCAAAATTCTTGAGCCATTCGAAAGTTGTTTTTCTTTTTGTAAATCAGAGAAAAGAACAGAATAGCATATTCTAAAAATCAAAGGAACTCAAGGGAGGCCGAATGATATGGTAAAAAGAGCATTTAATTTACAATCATACACCTGGACCTTAAGCACTATTGGCCTTAATTTCCTAATCTGTGAAATAGGGGATTTGACACCTTAGAAGGGTCTTTCCTGCTTTAGACCTGCAATCCTAAATTTCATCCCCAAATAAAATATCCTATAAGCTAAGCCTAATCATTATGGAAAAGTGGTCTCTTCTTCAAGAAAAGAGACATTTGAGTTACTTGTACAAAAACCAACAACTAAAGACAAAAAGAATTAAAAACAATAATTTGCAATTAATTTGCAAACACTCCAAACAAGAACAGAGGAAAGGTAAATAAGTATAATTACTAAGAAAAGATTAAGCAATAAAATAAATTCTTTCATTTTTTTTAAAAGAAATTGGACCGGGGCAGGTAGGTGGAACAGTGGATAGAGCACCAGCCCTGGATTCAGGAGGACCCGAGTTCAAATCTGGCCTCAGACACTTGACACTTACTAGCTGTGTGACCCTGGGCAAGACACTTAATCCTCTTTGCCACCCCCACCCCTCAAAAAGAAAAAAATTGGACCAATGGGTAAAAGAAAGAAGTTCCATCAAAGAAAAAAAATACCTACAGGGACTTAAAAGAGTCAGCAGAAAAGTAGAAAGGTACTTGAGCAAGGAAAGGGAAGGCAAGGACAAGAGGGGAATTAGCGATATACCTCCTCAGCTGCCTTTGGTGAGAAGAAAATGGATAATAACTTAGTCTTTCAACACCAGTGTGGGAAGGGGTGGGGGTATGGGTTGCGGTGAAAGTGGGGTGGGTAAAGTTGCTGTAGGGAACGTTGTTCTTGTTTGTCTTTCATACCCAAAGAGGATCATGACATTGGCGTGATGTCATGACTTGCAGTGAACTGGATTTAAGGAAGGTCACCAACCTCACTTTCTCCTCCAGAGCCATCTTGGTCCAATTGCAAGATATATATCAGGATGACTGGAGATGACCCCGAAGGTTGAAGGCAGTTGGGGTTAAGTGACTTGCCCAGGGTCACACAGCTAGTACGTGTCTGAGGTAAGATTTGAACTCAGGTCCTCCCAACTTCAGGGCCAGTACTCTATCCTCTGTGCTACCTAGCTTCCTATGTAGGGAATGTAGTATACAAGCAAAAAATGGAAAAGACAGACTGTTAGGCTGGTCTTTTCCTACAGGGGACAATGAAAAAAGTCTCATTGAAATATTTCCATGGTTGAAGAGTAAGTAGTAGATATCTGTGATGAGAAACAGATGGCTAATAATGGGATTCATCTGGGGGGTAATGGACATGATAATTGGAGGCTACCTTCTCCAAAGTTCCCAGAACTGGATCGCATCCTAGGAGAGAGGATGTCCTCAGAGGCAGCCAGTTCCCAAGGTAGTAGGGGGCTCAGAGACCCACAAAGACAAGATAACCTGACTTTCAGAGTTGTAAAGTCAAGACATGACCCTGTGATTTCATTGGTCCTCTTTGAAAACGAAGGATGAATAATAGTCATAGTAAGTGCAAGGGGTAAGAGAAGGGCTTCATGACCTAGGATATAATATATCCAGTGACATGATACTGCTTCCTTCACTAATTGATATTTCTGCAAGTGAGACAAAGCAGGAAAAGATTTCATCAAAAACAAAGCAAAACAAACTTGAAATTAAGTGTACGCATACATGTATAATGAGGGTTGCATAGAACATAGGCAAAGATTCCCTGAATTCTACCAGTAGATCACATATGTTTGACTTGGTGCTGTGGGGCTTAGCTTCTCCTTACCCTTTCTTGGTAAGTCTACTGACAGAGGGAACTACTTGCTGAATATTAGAAAGTTGAAGAAAGAGAGTGGGACCTCAAGCTGTATCTCCTGACAGCACCCTGCCCACTGCAGCTGTCCTGAAAGACGCAGTTTTCTGCATCATAGCAGAGCAGTACTAAACCACAAATCTCAAAGCACAGGTGGTGGTCCGGAAACAGTAAGAGCACATGCTCTGTGTAATGCCTGGTCACACATATATAAGTACAAAAGCAATAACACAGATAGAGGATGGATGAGAGTGCTCAAATCTGTAATTCCCGGAGGTTTACCTTCACAAGGGAAGTAGAGAAAATAGAGAAAGCACAAGGAAGCACACAGACATAGGCTAATATAATTCAGAAGAGACTAGAAGAAGATAGAAATGCGGAAGAGGGTAAAGTAAATAAAAACTTCTTGGAAAAAGGTACCACAAAACATTTCTAGGAACATTAAGCCGAGGGAAGGGGAAGAGTTAAAATAGGGAGTCAAATGAAAGAAAGGAAGGAACAATTTAAGTAAATTCAAGGAACTTGGGGTAGGAAAGGGAGTGGGCAGGGTAGGAAAAGAACCTATGGGAAAAGCCTAGCATTAAAATATTAGAAACAAAACTAATTACATACAAAGTGATGTTTTTTAAAAGGGAGATAAAAATCAATACAAAAGAAATAAGGGGAGGAAAATATAATCCTAGGATTAACATTCACTTTACTTTTGTTTTTGTTTTTGTTTTTAGTGAGGCAATTGGGGTTAAGTGACTTGACCAGGGTCACACAGCTAGTAAGTGTTAAGTGTCTGAGGCCGGATTTGAACCCAGGTACTCCTGACTCCAGGGCCGGTGCTCTATCCACTGCGCCACCTAGCTGCCCCCACATTCACTTTAAATGTGAAAAGTTATACAATTTGATAATTGTTCATGAACAGACTAGAAGAGAATAAAAAGATAACGACAGGAATAGGTAATCAAAAGTCAATTTTCTGCATAAAATAAATATCTAAAAACAGAATGAAAAATAAACTGGAAAAAATTCACTACACATCAAGCAATTCTAAAAAGTCAGGAATTACAATCATGTTACCAATGGAAGAATAAATGTTAAGAGAGATAAACAGAGATAATACATTAGAACTAAGGTGGCTATAGACAATGAAACAATATCAATATTAAACATATATGCACCAAGTGAAATCACATCTAAATTCATAAAAGAAAAGTTTACTGAAATGAAAAAACACATACACAGTAAAACTGATTGTGGGAAACATTCATGTTCTCTCAAGGCTGGGTTAATGAACTATGAAGATAAAAAAGGAAATATAGAATAATCAAACAATTAGGAGCTGGGGATATTAATACAAAAATGAAAATGAGTTTAACTACAAAAAAGAGAGCTCTTGGATGAAAGATTAAGAGGAAAATTTAAACAAGAAATTTCAGAGAAAATGAAAATACTTATATGAATTGATGAAAAGTGAAATAAATAGAATTAAAAAACTACGCATATGTATATATGTGTGTACATATGCATATACAACTACAGTGTACATATGCATATACACACACATATATACATATATATGAAAAAAAACATACACTAAAAAAATGAACTGAAGTTGAACAACGGTAATTATGATGACCAAGGCTGACTCTGAAGAAGTGAGAAAATGCACCTCCCTCCTTTTGTTGGAGATGCGGGGTACTATGTGCCTGGAATGTTGCAGATGTAGTCAATGTTTTGGTTTTGCTGAACTGGGTATTTTTTTAAGCCTTTGTTAGAAGGGAAAGCTCTCTGGGAATGAAAGGGGAAAAGGGAATATTCAGAAAGTGACGTAGAAACAAAAAGATTGGGGAAAATGTAAAGATAGGAAAGAGGAAGTCTATTGATTAGTTGGGAAGGAAAATTTTATTTCCTTTGGGCAGCCTGGTGCAGTGACAGAGCTAAATTTGTAATCAGATCATCTGGTTCACATCCTTGCTTTGACCACCTGTGTGACCTTTAAGAGACTAAGTGTCCTCATTTATAAAATATTGGGGGGGAGGTATGGGACTAGATAACCTCTAAAGTCCCTTCCAGCTAGACTATTCTATGAAAGGTTTCTTAGCCTCTGGGGAATGAGGTCCGAGGTACCCTAAGCACCCCAAGCTGAGCCCTAGTACCAACAAATTAAGGCTCCACTCCTTAGCTAGAGATAACTTCTTACTTTCTGCAATCTCATCTCCTCCTACTGGTTCAGATGAATCTATTTTTCCTTCTCCAAAGCCAGAAAGATCACTCCCAGAACTAAAGAAGTCCTCTTTGCCCAGACCCTTAGCACTCACCAGAGCATTCCAGATATGGGAAAACATAAATTCAACAATCCAAAATTACATAACATCCATTTTGTTCAGAGCTAATTTCCCCCCGTAAGCCCATTCCACCATATGCACCCAAACATCACCTAAACTCTGGTTTCGGTTAATCTGGAGGCCCCCCTAAACCTACCTAACCAATAGCAGGTGATGCCATCACACAATGACATCATCTTAAATCCTGAAGAGCTCAAAACTGGGACCAGGGCTAGAGGGTAAGGTTCTGAGGTCCCTGACAACAACACTATTGGTTCTATTCATCATTTGGGAGAAATAAGGAGCCTAAGGGTTGTCCTTAGGTCTATTTGTCTAGCCATCATCAATTCTGGACAGGAGACTAAATAACAACCCACCCATTTTGCCATCCTTGGTTGTATAACTCCTGTAGCAGATGATGTTACATAAATCTATTGGGGAGGGGCCAAGACTCTGACTGAGCCCCCGATAAGCCTCAAACTTAAATCTAAATTAGGGAAAGGAAGCCATTGCATCTAGCTTCCTCCCCGCCCCCTCTCCCCAAAGACCCCTAAACAAAGTAATGACACCTGACCATCCTAATGGCGACTACAGGCAAGAAGTCTATTAATACCCCCTCCCCAGCCCAGAATCACAGACAGAAGCATCCAGATGGGAAATAATAGGGAGGAGGGGATGTGAGAGAGAGGAGGAGAGAAGCGTATAAAGTGGCGTAGTCCTGGTAGAGGCGACAGATGGCACTGCCCCATGGGGTCCTCATTAGCAAACATACGGCTGAAAGAAATAGACTGGGGAGAGGGTTTGGTGGAGGGGAAAGAAAGGAAGGTGGCAGCCCCCAGACAGCCCAATTTGGTAGCATTACATCTTTAAATGGTTCCTTTCTTTTCCTCTTAGATCCTCAGCAAACAGCTGTAGCGAAGATGCTTGGAGAGGTCTAGAGTCTGGCTCTCCGTTCCCAGGGGATGGGGAGAATTTGGGGATAGGGGCCGCATAGTACCTTTCCCTGGGTCATGGTGCAGTCTCGAGGGGAGCCGTGTCCCTGAGGCCAGGGAAAGCCGCCCAGGTCACTGCAGCCGCCAGCTCAGTCTTCGGCGTGGGTTCTAGCAATATCCACTGCAGCTCAGGGTCGAGACTGGGGAGCGTACCATGTCTGTACCAGAAAGGGGGTGGGGGTGGGGGTAGTTCTGGGGATGGATTCTAGATGCTGAGAAATTGCGGCTTTGGGCTTGGGGAGGGAAAAAGAATGATGTTTGTCCCCCCGTTACTCAGAATGATGCAGTCTACCCGCTCCACCCCCCTCCCCCCTTAAGGGGGGGGGAAGTACCAGACATCAGAGCAGCCCAAGTTGGGGTGGGGTGGGGGGAGGAATGGAGGGTAGCTCCTAAGGGTAGAGGGAGGAGGAGCCAGAGCACAGTGAGGGGTGGAGCCAGGGATAACGTTCCCCGCAGCCACATAAAGTAATTCATTGAAATCGAATCAGCTGATGTTTGTCTCTGACTATCTAAAGCTGTATTGCCGCTCTTTATCTCTTAATCCATCTCTATGATCTGTGGCTATCTCTACCTCTATTATCACTATCGCTGACACTATTCTGGTCTCTATTATCTCCATCTGGTCTCCTTCTTCATCTTAGTGTCTTTATCACTGTCTCAATTCCTTCAATAAACAGTTATGGCACCCCTACTCAGAGCTAAGCGCTGTGCGCACTATGCTAGGTGCTATGAACCATGCAGATCACTATGACAAGAGCTCAGCCCTGGAGACTCTTAAAATCTAGTAAGAAAGACAAGCAAACAAAATACATTATGTTAAGTGCCTAATGGCAGGAGAAGTGAGTTTAGAGAGGGAAGATCTAGTCTGACTAATTTTTAAAAATTAAAAGCCATTTATTAAGCTCTTACTATGTGCTATGTATTGAGGAAAACATTTAGAAAGAGAGGGACAGCTCCCGCTTACGTTGTAATAGGAGGAGAAGGCAATGCATGTAGGGGAATGGTAACCAGGAAAGGGGTTTGTTCTGGGGAAGTAGATGGGAGTAGAGTACCAGCTATGGGTGGGTACATCAGTGGATGGCTGGATGGGTTATAAAATTGAAGCATGGTCCAGTATCTAGGGCTAGCCAATAGATATAGGGGCATCATGGACTAGTTTGAACAGTCATACATTAGGTTCAATCCATTAGTTTTTCAGATGAGAAAACGGAGGCCTAGTGAGGTTGTGAGGTTGCTAATTGATTTGCCCAAGGTTAAACAGGTTGTAAGACCTAAAAAGCATTGTGGTACTTTAATGACTGAGGACACCTCTATCCTGGGAAGGAATGGGGTGAAGGTCAAGGAAGTCTTCATGAAGGACATGACTTTTAGAAAAGATGGAGATTGGGGCAGCTAGGTGGCGCAGTGGATAGAGCAATGGCCCTGGAGTCAGGAGTACCTGAGTTCAAATCTGGCCTCAGACACTTAACACTTACTAGCTGTGTGACCCTGGGCAAGTCACTTAACTCCAATTGCCTCACTAAAAAAAAAAAATAAAGAAAAGATGGAGATTGGGGGGAAAGACATTTCAGAGTCTAGTGTGAGCAAAACTACAAAAGTAAAAAACAGAGGGCTTAATTTAGGAAATGATGAATCATTCAATTTAATTGGTGCTTAGAATACTTTAAGGGAATTAGTATTAGCAAGGTTGACAAGGTTGGTTGAAACCAGATTGCATACAGTCTTGAATGCCTCACAAGTAAGTTTGGACTTGATTCAATAGATAATAAGATATTCTTGAAGATTTTTTAACAGAAGGGTGACATGAGCTTTTAGGAAGATTAAACTGGCAACTATGTATAGGAAAGATTGGAACAAGGAGAGACTGAAGGTGGAGAGACAATTAGGAAACTATTGCAATAGTTCAGATGATTTCTTTGTTATTGTTTGTCCTTTGTTCTTGAAGAAAACCAATGACATCAGGGGGGTGATGTCTTGAAAACGAATTGGATTTAAGTGAGGCTGAGCTGTGTAGTCATTAGCTGAGGCTAATGAGTGAGCTCTCTCCTCCAGAGTCATTGGAGTCCAATAGCAAGACATAATTCAAGACAACTGTCAATGGCCCATCATATGATCTCTCTCTCTCTCTCTTTTTTGCTGGGCAATGAGGGTTAAGTGACTTGCCCAGGGTTACACAGCTAGTAAGTGTCAAGTGTCTGAGGCCGGATTTGAACTCAGGTCCTCCTGAATTCAGGGCCAGTGCTTTATCCATTGCACCACCTAGCTGCCCCTCAATATGATCTCTTTATTGCTAAGTATGATGGCCTTTTACAGATAGGTCCTTGAAGCAAACACAAGCTGAGCCTGCTAAGACCCAGACTACTGTGGATTGATTCCTCTGCTTCCTTTGACACTGCTGACCACCCTTTCTGCCTAGATACTCTTCTCTCCCTGGGCAGTGAGGTAATTATGAAGAATGAGAGATGATATATGTAAATAAAGCATAGGGAATTCTACCACTAAGAGATATGAAAGGGAGGCCTAGTTCCTCCCTTCCATGGGAGGTTGGGTGTAACCAGGCTCAGTTTGTGTTTGCTTCAAGTACCTATCTGGATTACATCTAGGGGTGCATATATAAAATTATGACTCTCTGCTTCAAAGCTCCCTAGTTTATGGAAACTTGTCTTTGCCTAGAGGTATGAGATGGATACATTTCTCTTGCATGGGGGAGTTGTGAATGGGATCAGAGTCTGTTCCTCCTCCTTGCCTTGTGCCTCAGTTCACACAGAAGCAAGGATGTATCTCCTGTTTCCTTAAAGCAACCAAAGCCCTTCAAAAACCAAAACCAGGGCAGCTAGGTGGCGCAGTGGATAAAGCACCAGTCCTGAAGTCAGGAGGACCTGAGTTCAAATCTGACCTCAGACACTTGACATTTACTAGCTGTATGATCCTGGGTAAGTCACTTAACCCTCATTGCCCCACAAAAAACAACAACCCCCCCCCCAAAACCCAGTCAGGGCTCGGTCTCTTTTTATTTCTTCTCTGAGCTGGAATGAGGGTGAGGCCAGTATTGAGGGTACCGTCAGTGCCATTGGCCTGCTACCAAATTCCACCAGAATTCAGGAGGAAGAATGTGAGGGAGTCATTTTCTAGAAATCAAACATTGATCTACTATACTCTGGGGTGAAAGATGGAAAACCTTCCAATTTCATTTTCCCCAAAGACTCCAAAGCCAAATTGATTACTATATTGGTGAACTCTGGCTTACAGTAATTCTCTACTTCCAGAGTCTGATGGTTCTATGGCAATCTGAATAGGGCAGGGACCCCAGGAAGCCAGGGTTATTCATGACACTGCTCTCAGCTCTCCTAAATATCAGAATGTTCCTTTGCTGTATCCTTTACTTATCATTAACACCCTTCCCCCTTTCTGGGGGTACACCCTAATATTTTCTCTAGAGGGCTCTCACCTTTCAACACCTTCTCTCAGTGATCTCATAATCTCCCATGAATTCATGTCAAGTCAAATCAACAAGTATTTATTAAGTGCTTACTATCTGCTAGGCACTGTGTTAAGTGCTGGAGGTACAAAGAAAAAAGCAAAAATAGTCCCTGCCCTCAAGGAGCTCATATTCTAATGGGGGATAAACCATGTACATACAAGATATATACAAGTGAAGGAGATCATCTCAATGGAGAAGGCACTAAGGTGGAGGGGACTTGAAAAGATCTCCTGCAGAAAGTAGGATTTGAGCTGAGTATTGGAAAGAAGCCAGGGAAGCTAAGAGGCAAATAAGGAGGGAGGACAATCTAGGCATGGGGAACAACCAGTTTGAAAGCATATAGATGGGTTACAGAGTACAATGTGTGAAGAACTAGAAGAGGGTCAGCATAGTTGAATCATAGAGTTCATGGAGGGGAATGAAGTGTAACACTGTAAGAGCAGGAAGGGGCCAGGTTATAAAAAACTCTGAATCTCAAATAGGGAATTTTATATTTGATTCTTGAGGTAATAGCCACTGGAGTTTATTAATGGGAGGAAGGCAGGAGAAGGGGTGTGACATGGTTAGATCTACACTTTTAAAAATCTCTTTGGCAGCTGAGTGGAGGATGGATTGGAGTAGGGAGAGACTTGAGACAGTTCAATTAGAGGGTTATTTTAGTGGTCCAGGCAAAAAGGGGAATGAGGAAATGAAGTAGGGGAGCAGCTGTGTGAATGGAGAAGAGAGGATATACATGAGAGATGTTGTGAAGGTGGAAACAAGATTTGGTAAGGGATTGGCTATGTGGGTCAAGAATGAGGACCTGAGGGAGCGGCTAGGTGGCACAGTGGATAAAGCACCGGCCCTGGATTCAGGAGTACCTGAGTTCAAATCCAGCCTCAGACACTTGACATTTACTAGCCGTGTGACCCTGGGCAAGTCACTTAACCCCTATTGCCCTGCAAAAAAAAAAAAAAGAATGAGGACCTGAGGATGACATTGAGGTTGTGAGCCTGAGTGACTGAGGGGACAATGTGTCCTCAACAGGAATAGGGAAGTTTAGAAGAGAGGAGAGTTTGTGGGGAGTGGAAAGATAATGAGTTCTGTTTTGGATACGTTGAATTTGAGATGCTTATAGAACATTCAGTTCAAGATGGCCAAAAGGTGGTATGGAGCTATAGCTCCAGAGAGCATGTAGAGCTGGAGATGGAGATCTGGGAGTCATCTGCATAGAGATGTATCCCGCATCTGCATATCTAGCCTGAGTCTCTCTCCTGAGCTCCAGTCTTATATTGCCAACTGTATGTTGGACACTTTGATCCCCACACAGAGGTGTCCTGGTAAATGTTTATCTAACATCTTCCCCCAGAAAACCATGTAGGACCCCCTTTAAGATTAATTTACATTAGCAGCACTTTTTAAAGTCTAGACAATTGACAAACCAATAAATCTAGTCCTGACTTGAAGTTTGCTGATTTCTGAGGTGAAAATACTCAACAACGAGAATTTAATGATCAACCTTTCCCATTCAAGTCAGCTCTACCACACCCCTGCTAGGCATCTCCAATTCTATGGGTCCAAAACAGAACTCATTATCTTTCCCTCTTAACCCCTCCCCTCTTTCTCCAAACTCCCCTGTTTTTCTAGTCACCTAAATTAGCCACTTAGAATCTTTGACTCTTTCCTCTCCCTCACCCTCATATTCAGCCAGTCACAAACTCTTTCTTATTCTACCTCTACCTCAGGTCCCTTGTTCAGGCCCTCATCATCTGTTGCCTAGACTATTGCACCAGCCTCCTCATTGATCTTTCCAAGTCAGGCCTCTCCAATTCATCTTCTACATGGCAACCAAAATAATCTTCCTGACCCTGTCACTTTCTTGATAAAAAAACTTTCAATGATTCCCTGTTGACTCTAGAATAACATAAAGGCTTATTTGGCATTTAAAGTCTTATAATCAAATCTCAGCCTACTTAATTTTTTCCCCAATTAACAACCATTTATTTTCTCTCCTCCCCAGCCATCCTTCCATATAAAAAAGAAAAAGAAAGCCTTTGTAAGAAATTTGTGTAGTCAAGTAAAACAGTCCAAAAAATTACGTCTCATTTTATATCTTGAGTCCAACACTTTTCTGTCAGGAAGAATATAGTGTGTTTTATCATTGGTCCCTTCAAACTGTATGGAGCAAACTGCCTCAGTTTACCCAAATAACTCGAGGAGACCACCAAGTCAAGCAGAGACAGATTTATTACATTCCCATAGGAATGGGCAAGCTCAATGCCTGAGCCATGATAGCTAATACATGCCTTGACCTTTTATAGGAATGTTGGTCAGAGGGGAAGTCCCCACGCACACTGGGTTGAGCTCACAATCTAACATCCAATCCTGTCTCACCCAGGGTGCGTGTTCAGCTCGTGATCAATGTATGGAGACATGCATACGTGTTCCAGGAGCAAGGGGGGAAAAGGGGAGGGGGAACAAGGTCAAACCAAAGGAAGAGGAAACAGGGGAGTGACAGTCAGATGTTTCAGATCTCACAGTTCCCACTGACTCCCCTCTCCCAGCCCCTGTCTCTAAAGATATTCAACCTGAATAACAGGAAGAGTCACTCAGGTGCTTCAGCATTGTTCTGTAGTTGTGTTAATTCTAGAAGGATGACAGGGTTAAAATTTATCTTCAGCTATGTTGGGAAGTCAAAGAAATAGAATAAAGAATAAAGAATAACACATTGTTGGGACCCTAGGGTCAAGGGGATTCTGCTCTGAGAAAAAGAGACATGTCACTTAACATCTGGTCTCAACTTAATTGCTGCATCCTGTGCCGAGCCCTGTCCTTTCTTCTTGAGTCCCGAGTATTGAATTGGTGGGCTAACTCCCCAACCCACTGACTGGGGTTCTGACACATGATGGATTGCAGAAAAAACTAATATGTAGCTGACAAGTGGGGAGACTGAGCAGAAGTAAAAATACTGTTAATTGGCAATAAAACTTAAAGGAGACAGTGAGAATTTGACAATCAATAAACTTCTAAACTAACTATACTGGGGCAGGGCTGGGTACCTTCCAGACTCCATCCTCAGAGTTTAATCTGACTCAAATCCATAATCATATCATACAAAACTGAGGTTGATTATTGTATTGATCAGAATTCTTATGTCTTTTGAAGTTGTTTTTCTTTTTAATATCATTATTATATAAACTGTTCTGCTGGTTCTTCTCACTTTCACTCTGAGTCAGTTCATACAAGTCTTCCTAGGTTTCTCTGAAACTATCCCCTTTGTTAATTCTTACGACACAAAAGTATTCCATGGCATCCATATAGCATAATTTGTTCAGCTATTCCCCAATTGATGGGTACCTCCTTAGTTTCCAGTTCTTTGCCACTACAAAAAAAGACATAAATGTATTTTTGTACATGTGGATCCTTCTCCACTTTCTTTGATCTTTTTGTGGTATAGGTTGATTGGTGATATTGTTGGATATATGCAGGATAAATGGGAGAAAATCTACAGAAGGAAGGAACTAGAATTAAATGGTTTTAGGAAAGGCTTTCTGCAGAAGGCGGGATTTTGGCTGCGACTTGAAGGAAGTCAGGAAGTAGAGATGAGGAAAGAGCATCCAAGAATGGAGGACAGTGAATATGTCCAGAATCAGGAGATAAGAGTTTGGTGTTTGAGGAATACGAAGGAGGCCAGTGTCACTGGGTCAAAGAATGTGGGCATGTGTGTGTGGAGTAGGGGTAGGGGGGCCTGGTTATTAAGGGTTTTAAACTCCAAACAGAGGATTTTCTATTTGATCCTGGAGGTGACAGGAAGTTCATTGGATAGTTGGGAGAAGGGAAATGACATGGTCAGACCTGAACTTAAAGAAAAATACTTTGACACCTGAGTGGAGGATGAGGAGAAAGACTTATGAAAGGCAGACCAACCAGCAAGATCAGTCAAAGGCTAGATTCAGACCCATCTTTCTTACTCCAAAGCCAGTCCTCTATCCTCTTCTTGTCCCTTCTAGATGCTTCATATATGTTTTTGGAATTGTATTGAGTTGTATGGGTCTTCTTCCTTTTTCTTTGATATCCTTGGGGGTATAAGGGTAAGCCCTTTGGACATTCTATGAAGCATATGGACAAAAATATTTATAGCAGCTCTTTTTGCAGTGGCAAAGAATTTGAAACTGAGGGGATGCTCATCAATTGGGAAATGACTGAACAAGTTAATATGAATGTGATGGAATATTATTGATTGAATATTATTGAAATGATGAAGGGGGATGGTCTCAGAAAAACCTAGGAAGGCCTCTATGAACTGAAGCAAAGTGAAGTGAGCAGAACCAGAACAATCCACACGGTAACAGCAATATTATAAAGATAGTTGACTGTGAGTGACTTAGGAACACAGATCAATACAATAATCTATTATAACTCCAAAAGACTCATGATATAAAATGCTATCCACCTACAGAGAGAGAATTGATGGGCTTAGAGGGCAGGGTTTTCTTTCTTTCTTTTTTTAGAGGGAGAAACATGGCTAATGTAGAAAGATGTTTTGCATGACTATATTATAATGGGTGTCATATTTTTTTGCCTTCTCAATGGGTGAGGAAGGAGGTGAAGGGAGGGAGAGAATCTGAAACTGAAAATAGATATAATATTAATTTTAAAAATGCTTTATATAGAGTTGAAGGAGGTTGAGACCTAAGATAATGGGTAATTAGGAGATGATCTTTCAGGAAAAATTTCCAAAGAGTGGGCAGAAAGGAGGTAGCAAGGGATTGGAGCCAGTGACTGGTGAGGAGGAGGTAGCAAGTATATTTTCTAGACAATTAGAAGAGAAGAAGATAAAAGAGAAAGCTTAAAGGAAATCAAGGTAAAGGGAAGGAGTTTTTTTTGTTTGTTTTTGTAGGGAGGCAGGAAATGGAGGTAGGGAGGATAGAAAAGACCTGCACATGTTACCGTGGCATATTACAAACAGTTCTGGATTTAGAACCAAGCATTTGGGTTTGAGTCCTAGTTCTACTCTTTAATAGCTGTGTGACTTTGACCAAGAAATTTAACCTTTCTGAGACTCAGGTTCCTCATCTTTTAAAATGAAGACTGAATGACCTCTAAGGTTCCTTCTAGCTCCATATCTGATACTATGATCCTATAACTATTTGTTGGTGAAAGGAAAAAGGTCAGTGAGGGGGAAGATACAAGAAAGAAGAGATGATAGATGGAACAAGATTCCAGAAGCAGCAAACAAGGGCGATGGGGTTGAGGAGAAAAGTCATCTTGCTGAGCAAGAGCATCACATCTTCCACTCACATAAGAGGAAAAGAGAAGCCAGACCTATTTTTAGCAAAGCTTTCAAGTATGGAGAAGGGAATTTGGGGGAGCTTATTTGGGATCTCTTGGATCTCCAGTAAAGTAGCAGGAAAATTAATTGCTGAGAATGAGGAGTAGATTATGGAATTAGGTTCTTGAAGAAAGTGGGAAAAGTTGGAAAGAAGTATTGCTGAGAATTTGATAAGGGAATAAATAAAAAGATTTCTTTGTAGTAATGTAGGTCCAGATAAAAACTATAGGCTTTGGGGCAGCTAGGTGGCACAGTGGATAAAACACCAGCCCTGGATTCAGGAGGACCTGACTTCAAATCCGGCCTCAGACACTTGACACTTACTAGCTGTGTGACCCTGGGCAAGTCACTTAACCCCAATTGCCTCACCAAAAAAATAAATAAATAAAAACTATAGGCTTCAAGAGGGCAGGGGTCCTCTTATCTCATCTAAACTATCTCCCTCAATATCTAGCACAGAGCTCTATACCCAATAGATCCTACATAAATATTTGTTGAATGAAAGGAAGCATGACTTTGGAGTGGACCAAATAAACATGGATTGTCACTTTCTTTAGCAATGCTCCATGATTTAGGAACAGAGCAGAGAAGGAAAGGAAGAAGGAAAATAATGGAGGTGATCTAAGTCTGGCGCGGAGGCACAAGAAGCCAGAATATGAATGGTGGACTGGTATGAAGGAAGGAGTCTAAGGAGCTGAGGTCACAGTGAGGATAAAGGGTAGGTTGGGTTGGAGTGAGGGTGTGGGGGAAATGAGGGATCAGAACTTGTAGTCAGAGAAGGGAATTTTAGAGTTCAAGATCTTGGAGGTGTAGTACTTTCAAAGGATGATGACATATGAGGTGTGGTCATTCAGGTGGCTGGCTAAGGTTGAGTGGAGTTGTGTAGGTTGAAGAATGCTAAGATCATGGTTTTAGGAATGATTATTTATCTCTAGTGTTTTAAAATTTATTTCCCTTTCTATTTGCCTCCATTTCTGTCTATAACTTTTTATCACCATTTAAAAAATCTAGGTGTCTGTCTCTATGTTGGTCTCTATTTTGATGTCAGAAGAGTGGTATGATGGGACTGACTTCTTGACTAACCCCATGTCACTAATTAGCTACATGACTTTGAGCAAGTCATTTATAAGATTTTTGTGTCTTAGTTTCTTCATCTGTAAAATGGGATTAATAAAGCCTGCTCTACTCATTGAACAGGATCATTGTTAAAATACAATGAGTTTTTTTCCGGTCGGTTCTGAAACGTGCGGGAGGCGCGAGCCAGACCGCCCCGTTAGGCCAAGATGCCGGTCGCCAGGAGCTGGGTGTGTCGCAAGACGTACGTGACGCCGCGGCGGCCCTTCGAGAAGTCGCGGTTGGACCAGGAGCTGAAGCTGATCGGCGAGTACGGGCTCCGCAACAAGCGCGAGGTGTGGCGGGTTAAGTTCACGCTGGCCAAGATCCGCAAGGCCGCGCGGGAGCTGCTGACGCTAGACGAGAAGGACCCCCGGCGCCTGTTCGAAGGCAATGCCCTGCTGCGGAGGCTGGTGCGCATCGGCGTCCTGGACGAGGGCAAGATGAAGCTGGATTACATCCTGGGCCTGAAGATCGAGGACTTCCTGGAGCGGCGCCTGCAGACGCAGGTCTTCAAGCTGGGCCTGGCCAAGTCCATCCACCACGCGCGGGTCCTGATCCGCCAGAGGCACATCAGGGTCCGGAAGCAGGTGGTGAACATCCCCTCCTTCATAGTGCGACTGGACTCCCAGAAGCACATCGACTTCTCCCTGCGCTCGCCCTACGGAGGGGGCCGGGCAGGCCGGGTCAAGAGGAAGAATGCCAAGAAGGGCCAGGAAGGGGCCGGCACCGGCGATGATGAGGAGGAAGATTAACCGCCAGCCCCCGCCCCGCTCCCCAAAGTGCATTGGAATAAAGCTCTTTGACTTCCGGAAAAAAAAATACAATGAAATCATGTGCAATCACAGTAGCATCTATGCCAATTTTTCAAGTTCTCTATTTGTAGCCCTCTCTGTGAGTGTCTGATTCTGGGTCTCAATGACTCTGCTTCTCCTGTCTACTCCCCATCCCCCCACCTTTGTTTTTGTTGACTTGCTTTCTTCATTACCACTTTCCTATTTTTTCCCTTCGTTTTCTCTACTATCTCCTACTCAAGGCTGCATATGCTGTTTTTAATCTTTTTGTCTGTCTCTGTCTTGCTGTATCCCTCTCTGTCTCTATCTCTCCATCTTTCTCTGTCTTCCTCTCTTTCTTTTTGTCTCTTTCTGTCTCTCAACAAGCATTTATTAGGTACTCACTGTTTGTCAGTAGTAAAGAAAGAAAATGAAGCGTTTAAAGAGCCAACAGTTTTCAGTCTTGTCCTTGAAATATATCCTTCCTCAGTTAACCACTAATTAGCCATGTGACATCTGGCAAATCTGGCCTCAGTTTCCTTACATGTAAAATGAGTGGGTTGGAATAGATGATACTTTAGGCCTATCCTAATATGGAATAATAGAATACTCTGAAAGTAAAACTGCCTCACATTTCTTGTCCCTGATGGTCACCATGCCCTTGCCCCTGATCAGGGTTCCAACAGAGATCTCTCCCTCTTTCCCCTGGAACCAGGCAGCCTTTCCCTCTCCCCTGCTTTGCCTCTGGCATCTCCCCAACTCACTGCCCAAGCCAGCTGTTTTGAACCCTGAAGTGCAACTAAAGAACTGACACTTAACCCCAAGGAAAAGATCCCTTCTCTACCTCATGCAGCCCTACTCAAGGATGACAGCCCATCTCCAACGCTAGCCTTAGCCGCATCCCCTTGGCTGCATCCCCAACTACAGCCATGTTGAGTGGGAGTCCCTGGAGGGCTGTGAGAAAGTTTGGAACCTTGAAGAAGCTCCTTCCCTTAGTCCTCACCTGACCTTTCTACATTCTATAAACATTTAGTAGTAAATTCAGTGCAGTGTGCTAGTTATTGGGGGAGATACAAAGATGACTAAGACAAGTTGCCAAAAAATTTACAATCTAGTAAGGACAACAAAACACACGGATAAATGTAATGCAAATCATGCTATTATAAGGGCATAGTGGAATACAAAGTATAAAGAGATCAGATTAAGAGATTGCTTCCATGGAGATCAGTAAAAACTGCATAGAGGATCCTTGATGCAGCTGTAGCTCAAGAAATTGAAATGCATGGTACAGAAAGCAACCTGGTAACTTGCAGTTATTACTGCATTGTGCCAATGGAAGCAAATCTCCGTTTTGATCTAGACCACCTGCTTCAAACCTTCCTCCCCCCAAAACATTTTATAGATTCTGTAATTCAGTAGAATACCCAGGAAAATGTAAACTTCATGAAGGGAGGGACTTTGGGGGGGTTTCTTTAACCCTAGCAACTAGCATAGTGCCTTCTTGCACATAATAGGCACTTAATAAATGTTGGTTGGTTTTGATTGGATGAGATAGTCAGGTTTAGGGAGGGAAAGTGGCTTGCCCAGTGTCACCCAGCTTTTTAGAGACAAAGAAATACTTGGTACCTACTCCAACAATTTGTCTACTATACATGTTACCTCCATATTGTTTATTGTTTTTTTTTGGTTGTTTGTTTGTTTTTTTGGGGGGGGGCAATGGGGGTTAAGTGACTTGCCCAGGGTCACACAGCTAGTAAGTGTCAAGTGTCTGAGGCCAGATTTGAACTCGGGTCCTCCTGAATCCAGGGCCAGTGCTTTATTCACTGTGCCACCTAGCTGCCCCCTCCATATTGTTTGTCGAACAGTTGGATTTAGGTGGATAGTAAATCCACATAAAAAAAAAAACCACACACACACACACACACACACACACAAAACCTCCATAGAGGACTCAGCATTTGACCTTGACCTTGAAGGATGAGTAGAATGTCGGTAGTCAAAAATGACCCATTTTTTGACAGTTTTAGAAGTTCTGGTTCTGACCCAATTTGTGTGGGCAGGATAATCTCAGAGCTACTCTACATATACGTACACATACACTGAAAAAAAAAATCAAAACCCCCCAAACTATCCTCAAAATAACACCTCCTAGGGGCAGTGAGGTGGCACAGTGGATAAAGCACCGGCCTTGGATTCAGGAGGACCTGAGTTCAAATCTGGCCTTAGACACTTGACACTTAGTAGCTGTGTGACCCTGGGCAAGTCACTTAACCCTCATTGCCCTGCAAAAACCAAAACCAAAACCAAACCAAACCAAAAGCAAACAACCAAAAAACCCCCATTTCCCTTATGTAGATAAGGGATACTTACTCATTCTTAATTTGCCTTCCCCAACTCCCAACCCAGAGACAGAGACAGAGACAGAGACAGAGACAGAGACAGAGACAGAGACAGAGACAGAGAGACAGAGAGAGAGAAAGACTAGGAATGGTGCTGTAAATGATCTATCTATCCCTAGTGCTTAGTTCTAAGAGAATCTACTCAACATTATGGGAAACAGAACCCTGGCTACAACCCTCAGCTCTTTCACCTTCATGGTTTTCTAAACTTTCCTGATCACTGAGCCCCAAAGGAATGAGCCTCTTGTACCCTCCTAGGCCCTGAACTCAAACCTTAATATTATTTGCTCTTCTTCCACTGTTACCATCTCTTAAAGCCCCGTCCCTGTATATGTTACAGAATCTCATAGTTGGAAAGGAGCTCAATAGTCTGACCAACACTTGAGTAGGAATCCCTTATGATAATGATAATGAGGATAATAAGAATAAGAATAGTTTTAAGCTATACATGGCATTTTTATATAACATAGCACTTTCAAAGTTATTCATTATTAAAAAAGTAACAGTGGGGCACCTAGGTGGTGCAGTGGATAAAGCACTGGCCCTGGATTCAGGAGGACCTGAGTTCAAATCTGGCCTCAGACATTTGACACTTACTAGCTGTGTGACCTTGGGCAAGTCACTTAACCCCCATTGCCTCACCAAAAAACCAAAACAAAACCAAAAAAATAACAGTCTTTCAAAGCACTTTACATACATTATTACACTAGATACTCACAACAGTTTTGTGAGGGAGGTGCTGTTATTATCCCCAATTTACAGAGGAAGAAACTTAGGGTTACATGAAGAATAAGTCACAAGGATGACTTGCCTGGGGTCACACAGCTAATAAGTGTCTAAATTTAGGTCTTCCTGACTCCAAGTACACCACTCTGTCCACTGTACTGTCTGGTTGGTACATGTCAACCTTGTGGTGTCCCATCCCATATAAGTCTGTTACACTCATCAGTGATCATCTAGCTTTTATATGAGGACCTCAGTAAGGGAGGACTCATTATTTCCCAAGATAGTGCTTTGGAATAGCTTAAATCCTTTCATCCACCTTTCCATAATTTCTGCTAATTACTCCAAGTTTTGTCCTCTTGAGCCAAACAAAGCCTGTCTAATCCTTCCACATGATTGCTTTTCAAATAGCTGAAGACAGTTCTATTACCCCCCCCCAAAATCTCTTCTCCAGGATTGTTGTTGTTGTTCACTTGTGTCCAACTCTTTGTGACCCCCATAGTTCATAGCTTGCCAATACTGTCCATGGGGTTTTCTTGGCAAAGATACTGGAGTGGTTTGCCATTTCTTTCTCTAGTAAAGTAAGGCAAGGAGAAGTTAAAGGACTTGCCCAAAGTTATAGGGCTAGTAAGGTCTGAGTCATGATTTGAATTCAAGTCTTCCCAATTGTAGGCCACTCTATCTAGCTGCCTCTTCTCCAGGATTTCCCAGTTCATTATTTTTGATGGGGGGACCATCATTCTTCTAGTTACCCAGTTGATAATGCTTCTCTCTCCTTCATCAGTCCCATATCCAATCAATTAACAACATCTTGCCAATATGCCTCCCTAATGTCTCTCACATCTATTTCTTTCTCTCCACTCGAAGGTCAACCACACAAATTCAGGTGCTTATTATCCCTTGCCTAGACTACTACAAAAGCCTCCTAATAGCTCTCCCTGCCCCAAACCTCTGCTTATTCCAATCTTTTCTCTATTCAGCTGTTAAATTAATATTTGTTAAGTACCTGCCTAGTCACATAACCCCCCTGCTCAAAGAACTCTGCTGGCTTTTTGTTTTCTATAGGATAAAATTAAAACTCATCTGTTTAACATTTAAAATTCTTCATAGTCTGGCTCCATGTTTATCAAGACAGTTCTTATTGTTCCCCTTAAATGTTCACACCATATTGGGATGGTTAGGTGGTGCAGTGGATAGAGCACTGACCCTGAAGTTGGAGAACCTGAATTCAAATCTCACCTCAGACACTTTCTAGTTGTGTGATCCTGGGCAAGTCACTTAACTCCAATTGCCTTAAACATCTGGGGCCATCTCTAGTCATCCTGATAATATATCTTGCCACTAGAAGCAAATGACTCTGGAGGAGAAAGTGAGGTAAGTGACTTTGCACAGTCCTTCCTCACTTAAATCCAATTCATTGCAAGTCTTGGCATCTGTTATGGTCCTCTTCAAGAATGAAGGACAAACAACAACAACAACACACTGTATTTCAACAAAAAGGGCTTATTCACTCTTCCCCATATAGGATGATCTGTCTCCCTCCTCTGGGCCTTTGCACAGGCTATTCCTGCCTTTCCCCTTGCACCCCCACTTAAAATGTTCTCATTTCTCCCTCCTCACTTCTGTCTCTTGGAATCCCAAGCTCAATTCAAGGATCAGCTCAAGTGCTATTTCCTCCATGAGACTTTTCCTGATTTCTCCAATGGTTAGTGGTCCCATCCCTACCCCCCAATTACTTTGTATTTACTTCTACAAATTTACTTGTTTGTGTGTATTATCTTCCCAGAGTAGAACATAAGCTCCTTGAAGTACCTAGAACATTTTAGATGCTTAATAAATACTAATTAAATTTTTATTAATTCTTTCAACCTAGCCTTTTGTGGCAGTGTCAGGATATCTCATATCCTAGTTGTCTTCCTTTGGACACTCCCCAAATTTTCAACCTCCTTCCTAAAATATGGTGCCTCAAAATGAACATACTATTCCAGATGTGGTTTGATAGAGCAGAATACATTGGGATCCCCAATTCTGGAATTATGCTGCTCATTGCCACCAAAGCTTTTTGGAAAAGCATGTTGTCTTGTTGACTTACATTAAGCTTATAGTTCATCAAAATCCCCACACCTGTTGTTTAGCCATGCCTTCCCCATCTCGTATTTGTGAATCTGATATTTTAACCTAAGTGTAGAACTTTACATTTATTTCTATTTAATCTTATTGGCTTTCATCCATAGTTATTGTCATGTGAGTCATCATATACATCTGACACACTGTTGGAGACAAGGGTGGGGAGGGTGCTTAGCTACTTGAGCCAGTGCTTTATCCTTTCTGAATATACTTTCCTTGCTAAGAATAAGAAAAGTTCCTTTTTTAACTGTTAGGTGGTCTAGGAATCTCATTTCCTTCAAGTTCTGAATCTGCACTACTTCACCACCCTGAGTCAGTCTTCATTCATTTACTATTTTTCTTTTTTGGTGAGGTGATTGGGGTTAAGTGACTTGCCCAGGGTCACACAGCTAGTAAGTGTTAAGAGTTTGAGGCCAGATTTGAACTCAGGTCCTCCTGAATCCAGGGCCAGTGCTCTATCCACTGTGCCACCTAGCCACCCCTTCATTCATTTACTATTGCCAAATGTCTTTGCAGGATGGGATCAGAATGTGTTTCCTGTGGTTGAAGTGAGGGAAGGCTGATTCGGAGGAAGTGGAGCTTGAGGTAAATGAATGATCAAATACAGGAACCTAGAACTTCACAGCTCCTGAGGCTAAGCCCTTTCAATGGGAAAGAGAGGGAGCCCACACTGACCTGAAGGGACTAGTCTGGTGGGTGCTAAAGGAGGTTGACATGGAGGATAAAGATTGTATCAATGTGAGCATTCCTTGGTTCTTATTAATGGTCCTAGTAAATCCTGGCTACCAGCATAAGGAAAAAATGAAAGTGAACTCTCTCTGAGTTGAGCAAAACTTATGGTTTCAAAGGACTATGCTTTGAAGTTATAGTGGTAGTTACAGATAGTAGCAAAAGGGCAATGTAGATGGAGATCAGCTGATAGGCTGTGGGCAAGTATTATCTCCAACCCAAAAATCATGTTGACAAATATGTGGAATCCCCTGAGATCAGGTTTATAAGACACATGGAATGGTATCAGGAGTGAGGTAAGAACTGGGTATCTGCCACAGCAGTAAGAGAACCTCAAGTTTACCTTATCATTACTTCCAGTGAGAGAGAGGGAGTAAATATGGGGTGCCTTAGAGTATATAGGCTTTTACCATGAAGGAACTCTGGAGGTTGCAGGAGCCAAGGGAAGAACTGTGGCTGGGATTCAGCATGTGTGGCTATCTCAGGCCTGAAGGAAAGGAGACTAAAATCGTGGGGCAAAGACCTAGGCTGATGAAAAGTAAATCTCCCAACACAGAGAAAAGACTAAGGCAACTTTGCTGACCAGCCCTAGATGTATACCCAGAGGGGAAGGAGCCAGAAAGTGAATGAGAGGGAAATAGAAGGGGAAAAAAGTTGAAATATCAGAGATTTCAATAGGAAGACAATTCAGTTAAAAAAAACTAGAGCATAAGCAGATAACTCAATAGAAAGGAGTGGAAAAGGTTAAAATTTTAGACTTGAGACAGACATCTTGGGTTCAAATATTTATAATTTACTGCCTGTTTTACCTTGGGAAAGTCACTAAGCTTTATTTGTAAAATAAGAAGGTTGAGTCCAGTGACCTCTAAGGTCCCTTCCAAATCTAAATTTATGATCCTATGATGATTACTAAAACCTCAAAGAGATGGTAAACTCTCTTATTAAGTATTATAAGACAAAGAAAATTGCACCAATGACTGATGAAAAATACAGAACCATGGGGTCTCAAGAGAACATGGAACAAGTTATTCCAGACTATTTCAAAAGA
Source organism: Dromiciops gliroides (assembly GCF_019393635.1). Classification (NCBI taxonomy): domain Eukaryota; kingdom Metazoa; phylum Chordata; class Mammalia; order Microbiotheria; family Microbiotheriidae; genus Dromiciops; species Dromiciops gliroides. Next base: position 216,309,165 of record NC_057865.1, read on the forward strand.
AAATGAAAAGCATAAGAGAAAAATTTAGGAGGGAATAAAGATAAAAACTTAAAACCTTCTGCCATGAAATAATTAGCAGATTAAAAAAAATCTTGACTCCACAGTGGTGTTATCTCTAAAGAAATTAATGAGAACAACAGATTTGGGTGTAAAAACTAAAGTGAAAGATAATCTGGAAGAAAAGAAGCAAAAGGCAATAATGTTGGAAGAATAAATGATCAAACAAAATTCATTGGCCTTCAGGACAGGATGCATAGAGACAACTTAAGGATCATAAGTCTCCCAAAATAATATGCCAAATAGATAAATCTAAATACCATAATGTAAGAAATAATACTAGAAAATACTAGAAAACTGTGAGTGCAAAAAAAAGAAGAAGCACTAATTGAAAGAATGCACAGGTGCAGTGGATAGAGCACCAGCCCTGGAGTCAGGAGAACCTGAGTTCAAATTTGGCCTCAGACACTTAATACTTAACTAGCTGTGTGACCCTGGGCAAGTCACTTAAATTACCCCATCTTTAGAGAGTATTTTTAAATAAATTACCCCATCTTTAGAGAGTATTTTTTTAAAAATGAAAGAGAAAGAGTGACCTATGGTGTATAAAAAAATAAAAACAAACCAACAGTGGGATAAGCAAAGGGTCTTTAAAAGTACACAAAAGGATAAAGATAAAAGCAAAATTTAAATAAATAGAATAAATAAAGTTGGATGAACAAAACAGAAGCCTCTTGGGGGTAAATCCCACAACCAGGGGTGTGCTGATAAAAAATGTTTAATAACTGGTCTTAGGTGGAGGGAATGTATGTACATACACTTTTAAGTTTAATCTGTATGATTAACACTTTTTAAAATCTACACAATCTACAAAACAATAAATCAAGCCTTGATTTATAGCAATTGGATTTCTGATCTGTGAATACTCAAAAGCAGTTAGATCTGGCTCCAGCACAACCCTGCTCAAAATCATAGAGGGAATGTTCCTCAATAGATATGGAGGAGTTGGAGGACAGGAGAACGTGTGGTTTCCACCTTTAGCCACTGGTTTGTATGGGAGGTGAGTACTGCTTTCTCTTCTTCTGGAGTGTTACTATGATCTTTTTTTTTTTTTTTTTGGTGAGGCAATTGGAGTTAAGTGACTTGCCCAGGGTCACATAGCCAGTAAGTGTTGTGTCTGAGGCTGGATTTGAACTCAGGTCCTCCTGACTCTAGGGCCGGTGCTCTATTCACTGCACCATCTAGCTGCCCCCTATTATGATCTTTTAAGCTGGAACATTATCTAGGGCAGGGACTTGACTTTGCTTAGCCACAAACTTCAGAACCTCAACTCTGATGTTTATTTTTCTCCAGGCAAATATGTGGGAAGCTTTGCCTCACCTATTGGACAAATTCTTCTTTGCTCAAAAATCTCTTCTCTCTCAAAAAGCCACTCCACCTTATCTTAGGGTGATTAATTTCAATTCAATTCTATTTCACCTCCCATACTCCTTTGGGAATATTATGAAGATGAAATGTTTTGACCAAAGTGATGAATGCAGTCTATGTCCTAGAGTCAAGTTTCTTGTTTTGTTTGCCTCTTAATATTCAATTCAAGTATTCAAGGCTCACACTCTTCCTGGTAAGTCAGGTTCCAACAGATATTTATTAAACAGGCAATCGACATTTATTAGGAACCTACTGTGTGTTAGGCACAGTGTTAAGCACTGGGAATACAAATATGAAAAAGAAAAACAGTCTCTGCCCTCAAGGAGCTTACAATGTAATGGGGGGCAAGACAACTCACAAGAGGAAGCTGCAAAGGGGAGGGGTGGAAAAGGAAGGTACTCTACTTGGGACTTGATGGGAAATTCCAAAGGAATACAACCTGGTGGGAAATAAAGAGACGGCTGTCCTGAGTGCTCTTCTTCAATGGAAGTTCAGGAAGGAGCAGTTCTCTCTGCCCTTTAGTCAGAAGGGTCCCAAGGGCAGAGGGTACTGATGAGGTATGAGTAGTAGGGAATACTAGGACTAATGTGATCTTGCAGGATGATGAGGATGAGGAATATCTATTTTGCAGCTGTAAACACCTGCTTTCGCAGAAGTCTCACTGATCAACTCCCTCTTATATCTTCCTCTCAGTGAGAAATTTGTCATACCTGAAAATAACTTGAGAGATGCTAGGATGTCTATGGGTGTGCTAGATATTAGCATTTCAAATAGCTCACAAGGTTAACACAAGGTCAGTACAAAATGTAGTGAACTTTATTCATGACCTTCACTGTATATAGATGCATAACATAATAACATAACACAATAGAATTGCAAACAAGAGACAAACATATAAGTCAAATGTATATATAGCAATCACACATCAAGAAGATGATATCAGTAGTAAATGCTAAATATTGCTTAATAGCATACATTTCAACACTACCCAAAAAAGAAATTTAATTCCATAGTAATGGCATGCATAAAAATAAATTGCAGTGCCTTACAAAGCACACATTATATATTATTTATGAATTTCATCTATCTGTGCCAGTATCCATCTTTACTATTTCCCCTTTACATATCTATCTTTTAGCCCCTTTAGACTTTTAGCTTTTCCTAAAGTCTTACTGGGGCACATCTTCTCACATAGAAATTGGTTAGAAGAGGAAGCTTGAACTGGGTACTACAGAAACTTGAATTCCATGAGGAACACAAAAAGATTAAATAAGAAGTAAACCAAGAGTTAATGAATTAGAGAATATAAGTTCAGAGTAAACAGAAAAGGAAGAAGACAAAGTAAAGAAACTTTCTTAGAAAAAGATAGAAAAATTTAACTAACAAAAGAAGTTAAAGGGGAGAAAAGGAAGTGGGATTTTGAAATGAACACTTAACTAAGAAGAGGAAAATAAAGAAAATAGGAAAAGAGTAAGAGAACTAAATAAAAGGAAGAAAAGAAATTGATAATTTAAGTAAAATCCCTAAATTAACTTCTTGTTGTTTGTCCTTCCTTCTAGAAGAGAACCATAACATCAGGGTGATGTCATGACTTGCAGTGGATTGGATTTAAGTAAGGGAGGGCTGTGCAAGGTCACCAACCTCACTCTCTCCTCCAGAGCCACCTGGGTCCAGTGACAAGATGTATACCAGGATGACTGGAAATGGCCCTGGATGTTTTAAGGCAATTGGGGTTAAGTGACTAGCCCAGGTTCAGTATGTGTCTGAGGTGAGATTTGAACTCTGGTCCTCCCACCTAGCTGCCCCAGAAAAACCCTAAATTAGATCAAGGGTTGGAAAGGAGAGATAATGGGAGAAAGAGAAGAAAGCCTTTGGGTATGGGGTTTCATCAAAGTTTAAGCAAAACTAATCAAAGAGACGAGGTAATGACCTAAAAGGAAAACAAAACAACAAAATCCTAAGAAAAAAGTAATAATAGAACCACAAATCAAAGAAAACATAAACCTAACTCATAACATTAAATGTGAATGAATTAAACAATCCAACAAAATGAGAGTGGAAGAAAGGATAAGAAAGCAGAATCCCACAATCTTGCTTATGTGAAGTACACCTAAAAGGACATACATACACACTTTTACAAAAATAGGCTCTGTGTCAGCATGGACAGGTTGTAAATAAATGTAAAAAAAAGTAAAAATACTAAATCCATTCTTTACAGACCATAACTCAATGAACATAATAATCAATTCAGGGAATACAAAAAACCCCACAGACTTAACTGAAGACAATAAAATCTTAAATAATGAATGAGTCATTGAATAAATTAGAGAAATAATCAACAATTACATGAAAGACAATGATAATGATGGTACAAAAATTTCTAGGATTCAGCTAAAACAATCCTCAAAGGAAAAAATCACACACACACACACACACACACAATAAAAATAAAATTAATGAACTGAATATGAACTTAAAATTAGAAAGCCAGCAAGTAAACAAACCCAAAAAAATAAAAAAGAGAAAGCTTTGAAAATGAGAGAATAGACAAATTAGAAATCAAAAAGAGTTTAGGAGGGGCAGCTAGGTGGTGCAGTGGATAGAGCACCGGCCCTGGATTCAGGAGTACCTGAGTTCAAATCCGGCCTCAGACACTTAACACTTACTAGCTGTGTGACCCTGGGCAAGTCACTTAACCCCAATTGCCTCACTAAAAAAAAAAAAAGAGTTTAGGACTAGTAAATAAAACTAAAAGTTGCTTCTTTGAATAGTCTAAACATTAGTAATCCTTTAGCTGACTAGATTAAAATGAAAAAGGCATAGAATCAAATTAACAAAGTAAAAAAAATGAACAGCAAAACTAGAAGAGATAAAAAGAATTATTGGCACCTACTCTTCATAGCTATATGCCAATAATGCTGGAAAAACATGGAAAAACACCCCCCTACCATCCAAAAAGGACAAAAATACAAAATTTACAAACCAATAAAACACCAAATAGAGATATTAAATAAGACAATCTCACAAAAGGAAATAGAATTGGGTCTAAAGGGGTTGAAAGGGGAAAAAAACCCCCAGATTTACAGAATTCTATCAAAAATTTAAAAAACAATTAGTACCTATGCAACACAGATTATTCTCAAAAACTGAGGAAGAAAGCACTCTACTAAACTCCTTTTATAAGATAAATACAAGGTGTCCTAAAGGTTTTAGTAAAACTGCTTTTCCAGAAGTTTTACTGGGGCATATCTTCTCACATAGAAATCGCACTAAGATTTATGAGATGCTATATAATTCTAATACCTAATCCAGGGAAGAATAAAGCAAAGAAAGAGAACTTTAGACCAATAACATTAATGAATATTGATTTCAAAATATTTAAATAAAATCATAGAAAAAAGATAATAGCAATTTGTAAAAAAAGATCATTATGACCAAGTTGATTTATACTAGGCATAAAAGGATGGTTCAACATTAGGAAAATAATGGATATAATCATACCAAAAGCCAAAACATCCCATCCATATGGCTACCTCAATAGATACATAAAAATTCTTTGGAAAAATACAGCTAAAATCTTACAAAGTATAAGCATAAAAGAGTTTTTAAAAAATATAATAAAAAAGAAAAGTAAAGAAATAAGATTAAAAAATATAATAAAAGTATTTTTCTAAAACCAACAGCAAGTATTATAAGCAATGGAGAAATAGAACCTTCTCCAATAAATACAGGAGTAAAGCAAGTATGCCTCCTTTCCCCATTATTATTTGATATAGTTCTGTAAATGTTAGTAATAATGATACAAGAGAAACACATTAAAGAAATATAGTCAGAGGAGACAATTCCTATTTGCTGATGATGTAATGGTTTACTTAGAAAATCCTAGTGAATCAGAAAAGAAACACATTGAGATAATTCAACAAGCATACTACAAAATAAACACAATATAACAATAAAATCCAAGAGACAATCATAAAAAAGAAGCCCTGTTCAATATGACTACCAAGTTTGGAAGTCTACCAAAGTACATTTGCTATTTGTATAATTTCAATTATAAATGTTCTTTAAGGAAATGAAAAACAATTTAAATAGCTGGAGGAATATTTAATTCACTGCTCATTGTGATCCATTCTAATATAATAAAAATTATAATACTATCCAAATTAATTTATAGATTTAGTGCTACACCAATCAAAGTACCAAAGGGCTATTTTTCAGAGCTAGGCAAAATAATAACAAAATTCACTGGGGGGGAGGGCAGGCAGCTAGGTGGCGCAGTGGATAAAGCACAGGCCCTGGATTAAGGAGGACCTGAGTTCAAATTCAGCCTCAGACACTTTACACTTACTAGTTGTTTGACCTTGGGCAAGTCACTTAACCCTCACTGCCCCCCCCAATTCACTTGGGGGAACAAAAGATCCATAATATCAAGCAAAACCAGGGGGAATATTGTAGAAATGAAAGAAGACTATCTTTTCCAGATCTCTATTATAAACAACAATTACCAAAATAATTTTGTTCTGGTTTAAAACATGGAAAAGTACATCAATGGAATAGGCTAGACAAGGAAGAATAAAAAATGATTAAACTCTAACCTGATGTTTCATGAATCTGAATTTCTGGAAAAACTTATATAGTATTTCATAGTAAATTCATGGCATAAAAAAAATTAGAAGAGAAGCAGATCACATACCTTTAACAGTTTTGCATAATAGATTAATTCTTAACTAAATGAGTACCAGAGAAAACTACAAAAGATAAAATGGATAATTTTGAATACTTGAAATTGAAAAGCTTTTTCCTGAGCAAAGTTAATACATCCAAGAATAAAAAAAGAAGCAATTAATTGGGGAAAAAAATCCACTGAGGTCTGACATTTAAGATGCAAGCATGCAAGCAGGCCACACACACACACACACACACACACACACACCCCTAACGGAAATATATAAAACTGAAAGCTGTTTTCCAATAGTAAAAAAGTAGTCAGAAGATATGAACAAATAGTTCTCAAAAAAAGAATGGAAAATACGAATAACCATATGAAAGAATATTTCAAAATAATAATAAGACAAATGCAAATCTTTAAAAAATCCTCAGGTTTCACCCAAGAACTAACAAACTGGCAGAGATGACCAAAGATGGTAGTAATCAATGTTGGAAGGTTGGGGATGGAAGGGCAAACTATAATTTATAATTATGCAAAGAAAATCACTAAAGTGAACATACCCTTTGAATCAGAGATTTTGCTATAAAGTGTATAATCCAAGAAGGTCAATGAAAGGCTTCCTACACACTAAAATATTTGTAGCAGCAAAGCACCAGCATACTTATAACAACTTTTTTGATCACAGAGAATTGGAAACAAAGTAGATTCCTATCAATTACGGAGTGGCTGAACAAATTGTGGCACATGAATATAATGAAATATTACTATGTTGCAAGAAATGAGAAAAAATAAAATGAATACAGAGAATTATATATGGAAAGACTTGGATGAATTGGTACAAAGTGAAATGAGCAGAACTAGGAAAATAATATACACAGTGACTGTGACAATGTAAACAGAAAGAGCAACACAACAGAGCAATTGAAATTGAATGTCGTGGGGCAGCTAGGTGGCGCAGTGCATAGAGCACTGGCTCTGGAGTTAGGAGAACCTGAGTTCAAATCCGGCCTCAGACACTTAACACTTACTAGCTGTGTGACCCTGGGCAAGTCACTTAACCCCAATTGCCTCGCTTAAAAAAAAAAAAAAGAAATTGAATGTCGTGCAATCACAGTGATCAACCTTGTCCCCAGAATGGAGATATACAAAGATAGCCTCCCCGCCTCTCTACCGAGACTTTTTGGAAGAGGTAGGGGTTAACAGTTGTTGAATATCGTATATAATATTTTTGACATGTTGGATGGTTTTGCTGAGTTTCTTTTTTCTTCCTATTTTAATTTATTTATTGTATGAGATGACTCTCTAGGAGTAGGATAGAGGGATGCAGGAGGAAATATAAGTGGTATAAAAACAAAAGTAAAATCTATTTTAAAAAGAAATGCATATAAAAGAAACACATTCTTTTGCAGACTGAGTGGCTCTTAAGCTTTTAGACTCAATCCTTAACTAAGGCTCAACAGATAAAGCGTGCTTTAAGATCCTTTCAAAGCTATAGGGGCAGCTAGGTGACCCTGGATTCAGGAGGACCTGAGTTCAATTCCAGCCTCAGACACTTGACACTTAACTAGATATATGACCCTGGGCATACCAAACCAAAACAAAAACCAGGTCTGTCATGGCTTCTTGTTTCCCTCATAAGATAATGCCTTTTATCCTAGAATCTTCCCCTACCCCATAACAACCCTTGTTTTTTTAAAAAATTTATTTATTTATTTATTTAAGTTTTCAACATTTGTTTAGATAAGATTTCCAATTTCAAATTTTTCTCCCTCCCCCCCCACCCCCGCCTCAGACAGCAGGTAATCTGATATAGGTGATACACACACACACACACACACACACACACATATACATAATAACATTAAACATTTCTGCATTAGTCATGTTATACAAGAAGAATCAGAGCAAAAAAGAAAATCCTCAAAAAAGAAAAACAACAGCACCCAAAACAAAAGAAATAGTATGGTCCAATCAGCGTCCATATTCCACTGATCCTTTTCTTTTTTTTTTTTCTGGATTTGGAGAGCCTTTTCCATCATGAGTCCTTTGGAACTTTCTTGTACCTTTGGATTGGTGAGAAGAATCTAGTCTATCACAGTTGATCAACACACAATACAACCCTTGCCTTTTAAGCAGGTAGGAGGCTTTCTTACTGAATGGTGCATTTTTCTGTATCTTTTTGTGTGTGTGTGTGAGGCAATTGGGGTTAAGTGACTTGCCCAGGGTCACACGGCTAGTAAGTGTCAAGTGTCTGAGGCTGGATTTGAGCTCAGGTCCTCCTGACTCCAGGGCTGGTGCTCTATCCACTGTGCCACCTAGCTGTCTCAAATGCTGCATTTTTGTTGTCGGATCCAATATTAATTTGAAATCATTTAGCTGAATAACTTACCCTTTTTCTGTCCCATGTGGGAAGAAGAATGTAACAAATTGCCACATAAAGTTTTTCCTATCATCTCAAAGTATTTGGTACTCCCGGAACAGCTACTTTCAGATTCATGGATCTTGACTTCATTCAAAACCACAGGTCACAAGCCCTTTTGGATGTGTTTACTTTCCCCCCCCTCTAGTCAGGACTGGAATGATTGAATAAAATAAAAGGCATTTAATCAAATAACACAGTAAGAAAAGTCTCAAAGTAAACATGCCCTCCTTCATCTTCCAACATAAAATGAGGCTATTATCTCTTGCAAATATACATACCATCATTGGGGAGAGTGCATGGAGAGCAATCATGCATGAAGGGCATGTTCATAGGGAACATGTATGACCAAGGTACATATATAGAGGAACAATTCATGCCTTTAAAACTTCAGGACCACCAATATACTCTGGTGATGCCATTGTGCTGCTCTTACTTGGCTTGGTGGATGTGATATTGCTTGCTACTGAGCATAATGCTCTGCCATTTCCCAGGTATCTGGTAGCTGCTGGGTGTATGAAGTTTCTGTTGGACATTGCTCTCTGTTACCAGCCTCTGGGATCATCTCTTCAGGGCCGCTACTCACCTTATCAGTTGTTGTCTCTTAAAGAAGTGGCCTCCAAACTTTTACGAGAAAGTACCCTCATTAATTAAATTTTTTTAGTATCTACTCCAATATATGTATTTCATATCTCATATGAAATATATTACATATATAATATCTATATATTATGTTATATAATATTCTACTATCCTAATTTTATTTAAATAATATTTAATTTTTAATTATTATAGTCATCATAAAAGCTATACCAAAAAGAATTTTCAAAGGATATTTTAAAATATTTAAAGTATTTACATAAAGCATTTTGCTTCACTAACAAAATTATCATCAGTAATAACATTTTATAGAGAACAATGTGACTAAATATGTTTTATTTTTTTTAAATGTTGTTTTAACACTTTATCATATGATTCAAAGGTCTGGTTTATTTTGATGCTTGGTTTTAATGACTGTTGATTGAAAAAGACGTTTTAAAAAGATGTAGCTCAAGATAGAAGAACCAGCTTGCTGTCTGAGCTTATTACATCATGATACTCATTTCAAATTAGCTTGTGTATTTCTGTTTTCCCTGGTATCAATCAGTTATTACAAATTAGTCTGAATATTTTGCATTTTAAAAACCGATTTTTAACAAGGGGGTTTAAAACTCACTGAAGCTCTTTATTTGGAAGACATTTCTAAAGTTGCAAAATTCTGTTTTGAGGTATTTAAAGTGTGCAGATATGAGAGGTTTTCTAGGTGACATGCATCATTTTGGCAACAATAGTGTGGTTGTTAAATATCTTGTTAGTCATGATGGTTTTATACTATCATTAGTGAACATCTCAAGGCACACTTTGAGTGAGATCCATCAATAATAATAGTAAAATGGGGCGGCCAGGTGGCGCAGTGGATAGAGCACCGGCCCTGGAGTCAGGGATACCTGAGTTCAAATCTGGCCTCAGACACTTAACACTTACTAGCTGTGTGACCCTGGGCAAGTCACTTAACCCCAATTGCCTCACTAAAAAAAAAATTAGTAAAATGTCAATCATGAGTAAATCTTGAGAGTTTTAAATTACTTGGTTTGCCCCTTATCAGATCTGATTTGATTATTATTGTTTTTATCTTGAAATATGTCCAACAAAGAGCTTACACAAGGAGAGGAGGAGAAGTATCAACTCAGACATTTTATTATTTGCTTGTGTTCACAATTGACATCCTCTTCAATGTGCAATTTCCTTGCCGGAAGCTTTTTCAGTCACATCCATTTTGGGAAGGTTAGTTTAATTAAAACTAGATAATATAATCTGTAAATTACATGCCCTGGTCACATGTGTATGATATGATTATGGATTTGAGTCAGATTAAACTCTGAGGATGGGGTTTGGAAGGTACCCAGCCCTGCCCCAGTATAGTTAGTTTAGAAGTTTATTGATTGTCAAATTCTCACTGTCTCCTTTAAGTTTTATTGCCAATTAACAGTATTTTTACTTCTGCTCAGTCTCCCCACTTGTCAGCTACATATTAGTTTTTTCTGCAATCCATCATGTGTCAGAACCCCAGTCAGTGGGTTGGGGAGTTAGCCCACCAATTCGATACTCGGGACTCAAGAAGAAAGGACAGGGCTCGGCACAGGATGCAGCAATTAAGTTGAGACCAGATGTTAAGTGACATGTCTCTTTTTCTCAGAGCAGAATCCCCTTGACCCTAGGGTCCCAACAATGGATTATTCTTTTATTCTTTATTCTATTTCTTTGACTTCCCAACATAGCTGAAGATAAATTTTAACCCTGTCATCCTTCTAGAATTAACACAACTACAGAACAATGCTGAAGCACCTGAGTGACTCTTCCTGTTATTCAGGTTGAATATCTTTAGAGACAAGGGCCGGGAGAGGGGAGTCAGTGGGAACTGTGAGATCTGAAACATCTGACTGTCACTCCCCTGTTTCCTCTTCCTTTGGTTTGACCTTGTTCCCCCTCCCCTTTTCCCCCTTGCTCCTGGAACACGTATGCATGTCTCCATACATTGATCACGAGCTGAACACGCACCCTGGGTGAGACAGGATTGGATGTTAGATTGTGAGCTCGACCTAGTGTGCGTGGGGACTTCCCCTCTGACCAACATTCCTATATAAGGTCAAGGAATGTATTGGCTGGCGCGGTTCAGGTATTGAACTTGCCCATTCCTATGGGAATGTAATAAATCTGTCTCTGCTTGACTTGGTGGTCTCCTCGAGTTATTTGGGTAAACTGAGGCAGTTTGCTCCATACACATGTAAACTGTAATATGAAAGCAAACAAAAAGTGAGGGCTCCATTGCCAATCCCTCCACAGTGTCGAACTCCCATTTTCCCCTTTGGATTCCTTAGGTAGCTTATATGACACATAACCATGATGGACAGTGAGGGTGCCATTGTCAATCCATAAATAATTAAATATTTGCAAAGCTTTGTTTCTTTTGTAACACAGAATATTTTACAATATACAAATGTACTCCCACAACACATGGGAGGCATAATTCCTCCCATCTCTCTTGTGCCACCTCAGTCTCCAGGGAGGGGAAGAGGATTTGGTTCATAGTTTAGCTTGGTTCCTTACAGAGCACAGTTGCGGTTCCAAGTCCAAACTATCCCCTGGCTTCTCAAGATTTTCATGCTGGGTCTACCTGCCAAGATTGCCATGGCTAACTACTAGGCCCCATGAGAATAACCTTTGGCACCTGAAACTGAGGAATACAAACAGCACAAAGCAGAAACAAACACCTCTAAGACCATTCTTCAGAGCTGAGATAAAAAAGAGGAAGCCGGTCTCCTTTTGCCAATTCAGTTCATGACATCCATGCTGAGCACAGGAAACAAGAGTCACATAAAAGAACGAATCCATTGGTGGAAGAGAGCTAATGACTCAATCTTGCCACTTTAAAAAAATGCAGGCAGCCAATCAAAAGAGGCTTTACTCCCCTTGTGGTAGAGGAGGCATTGGGTTCCATGATAGAACTGGGCATGCCCAGAGAAATCGGGGTGGAGGGTGGGGTTACCGTTATTTTTAAAGATTAAAACATATAAAATCATTCTAATATTTTCTTACTGCACTCCAATGGATTGTTTTTCTGTACCCTACGTGGAGACGACTGTGCTAGGGTACAAGATTAGAATCTTTTTCTGGTAAATGAAAGCTGACTACTCTTTTGTCACAGGAACCATACCCAGCTAACAAAAAAAGCAGGTAGGGTGCCCCTAGGCTAAGATGAAGTCTTTCAGATTCTTAAAACTTGGTTGAGCTCAAAGCCTTTGGTTATAGATAACGATTTGATTTAGGGTTAGACATTCCCAAGATTTTCTCTGGTATGGCATGCAAGTGAATCTGAGATAGAAATAAAGGCAAGGTATGGAGGTTCTTAACTCATCTGGTTCCTATTCCTGTTCTTATTATGTATATCTATCAGCAGAAAAGTTGCTCTCTCTTTACATTCAAAACTAGAATAATTCAGCCCAACACACCAATCTTCCAAAGTTCACACAAACTTTTCCTTTCAAGATTGTCTCCAAATCCAACTATGCTGAATCATTCCAGGTCAGCCAAGTTAAGGAAGGACCTTGAGGAAGAGAGTGGAGAAAGAGAGGTTGAGGGAAACCTCTTAGACTATGTTCAGGATTAATCACAGCCCTTGAACCTGCAGGTTACCTTGTGTAAGATACTTTCCCTTACATCTTTAAATAATTTGGTTGTTGACAGGGACAGAAAAGAAAAAAAAAACTTTTGTGTAAGGAAAAAGGATAAAGCCAACTTAGTAAGAAATATCATCTTTTAAATGAAATTTTGGGGAGATGTAGAAGTTGGGAGGACCAGATAGAATATATTGAGAAGACCTATTTGAAGGTAGAGAGATGTCTGAGATAACCTTGGTAAGTGACTGGTTTTAGAGCTTTAGAGGTTATTACTGACAAACTTTTAATTTTTATTTTTAATTCAAATAACTGTTTAGAGGTTATGGGAAGAGTCAATATTGTTGGGTTCCTACTTGACAGAAAGGTAAGTTTTATGATCAATTGAAATGATATTTATAATGCGCTTATCACAGTACATGGCATATAGTAGGTGCTATATAAGTGCCTATTTCCTTCCCTTTCTTCTTTCATGAGTTTTATCTCACAAGATAAAAATTAATCAATGACTACCAGAAAGCTCTGATTAAAGGGTTTGAGAGTGTGGTGAAGAAGCCAGCAGAAGAGTTAGCTGATGGGACAGTGTCAATTACTTTGCTGCGAGTCTGCTGATTAGAAGAGATGCACTGTTTTGCTGACTGGCTAAAGTGAAGGCTAGAGTGGTTGCTGGGAAACTCATTAGGAGAGAGCTGAATTTTGCTGCAATTTGAGCTTATAATTTCTAAAGGAGAAAAACTCAGAGGCACATGGATGTTCTCTAATGTCTGTCCTCTCTAGTTTGAGAAGAAGAAATGTCAGGGAGAAAAAAACAAAAACAGACTTTGCATCTGTTTAAAGTGAGAAGAAGCTTGATTATCTGAGGACTGCAAAGCAGAATCCCATCCAGTGAAGAGGTGGCTAAGCTTGTCCTTATTGTCTGGAGAGCCAAGTTAAGGAATTTTAAAGTTCTCTTGCTTAAGAGAACTGCTCGTTACTGTAGGAGTATAAGACTTTCTCCACACCCTATTAAGTTTGACTATGAGTTAAAAGTTTGTCACTACTTCATTAGCTTGAGGGAAGAAGAGGAGCCAATTTGCTCAGTAGTAAAATGTTAAGGACCAGAAGTGGGGTAATGGCTTCATGTGCTGCAGGCTGTTTCTGAAGAGACCAAGGACATCAAGATCTGCAGTCCAGATTTGTGAGTTGACCTGAGCACATGTCATGTTTGCTTGCTATGATAGCTTCCCTATCATATGTTTCTTCCCCCATTGTGGAAGTGTTTGATCCAGACCCATGGGTGGACTATGATATTTTGATTATTCCTGAACTTTCTTTATACTCAGTAACTGTGAAGTCATGATTAATTTTGCTTTTGTCTTATCATTAAGTAACTTTTTTGAAAGTTAATGGTATTGTGGAGACTGATTTTGTATAAATGGGAAGCACACCGATGGGGGTCCAGGAGGTACAGAGGCATACTTGGCCTCTTAGTCTCCCTGACTCTATTCTCTTCTCCCTTCGATCCAACCTCCACAAAGCTGCCAAAAAATTCTTCCTAATGAATAGTTCTGGCCACATAACTACCCTTTTAAAAACAACAACAACAACAACCCAACTTTCAGGGGCAGTCTATTGCCTCCAGGAAAAACTATAAACTTTAAGTCTGGCATTTGGGGTCCTTGATTCTGACTCACACTCCAAATTATTCTGTTGAAGCTTAGGGTCCTTTGGAAAAGGAACAACTTTTCTTTCCTATTTCTCAGGTATTTATCCCTTCCCTTGTTGAGACCACATCCTAAAGACTATCCCTATGTCTGCCCATTGTTTCAACAAACCTTGTTTCTCTGTACCTTTGCACAGGTCATCTCCAATATCTGAAATGGACTCCCTTCTTACTTCCACCTCCTAGAAGTCCTAGCTTCCTTCAAAGATCACTTCAAATTCCACTTCAAGCAGTTCAAATACCAGAGGCCTTTCCTTATCCTCCCCCAATGGATAGGTATCCCAACTATGGTTAGAAAGCCCCGTCCTGGGGCAGTTAGGTGGCACCCTGGATTCAGGAGGACCTGAGTTCAAACCCAGCCTCAGACACTTGACACTTACTAGTTGTGTGACCCTGGGCAAGTCACTTAACCCTCATTGCCCAGCAAAAAAGAAAAGAAAGAGGGGCAGCTAGGTGGCACAGTGGATAGAGCACCGGCCCTGGATTCAGGAGGACCTGAGTTCAAATCCGGCCTCAGACACTTAACACTTACTAGCTGTGTGACCCTGGGCAAGTCAGTTAACCCCAATTGCCTCACCAAAAAAAAAAAAAAAAGAGGACCCACATGTACAAAAATATTTATAACTGCTCTTTATGTGGTGGCAAGGAATTGGAAGTTGAGGGGATGTCCATCAGTTGGGGAATGGCTGGACAAGTTGTGGTATATGAATACAATGGAATACGATTGTGCTATAAGAAACGATGAGCAGGAGGAATTCAGAGAGACCTGGAGGGTCTTGCGTGGGCTGATGATGAGTGAGATGAGCAGAACCAGAAGAACATTGTACACAGTATCATCAACATTGAGTGTTGATCTACTGTGATGGACTATATTCTTCTCACCAATGCAATGGTACAGAAGAGTTCCAGGCAACTCATGATAGAAGAGTATCTCCAAATCCAGGAAAAAAAAAAAAGAACTGTGGAATAGATGCTGAATGAACCATACTATTTCTTTTGTTTTTGGTGCTGTTGTTTTTTTCTATTTTGAGGTTTTTCATCATTGCTCTGATTTTTCTCTTATAACATGACTAATGCAGAAATATGATTAATGTTACTATGTGTATATATATACATATATACATGCATACATATATACATATACATATATATATATATAAAACCAATATCAGATTACCTGCTGTCTAGGGGAGGGGGGAGGGAGGGGAGGGAGGGAGAAAAATCTGAAATTGGAAAGCTTGTATAATCAAAAGTTGAGAACTATCTTTACATGTAACAGAAAAAAATACTTTATTAATTTAAAAAAAAAGAAAGAAAGAAAGCCTTCTCCCCAATTATCCTTCCTAATTGCCTCTGTGATTATATTTACCTTATTTATACATATATAAACACTTTTGGGGGGGTAATATCTATAAATAAGTACATAGCATAAATATGTATGTGTTGTCTCTCCCTCTCCCCCTCCTCCTAGAATGGAAGCTCTTTGAGGGCAGGCATTGTTTCATTTTTTCTTTGTATGATCTGAAGTTGACTTAGTGCCTTGCACATAATAAGCACTGTATTGATTAATTGTTGATGAATCTAGTGGGAGATGCTAGCCTATGAGCACCATTATTGACTCACTATTTACTTTTTGTTTATGTCTATCCAATAAGATTTTTCCTTTTCAGACTGGAAGAAGTAAAAAGAGGGCAGACTTTGAGGGCCAAGATAGAGAATTAGAATAGAGTCAATGAAAATAATTCTAGGCTTTGTACTTTAATGATCTTAGCTTAACAATTTAAAAAAATTCCTTTAAAAATATGTGTGTATACACACATATATAGATACACATGTACATATACATATTCATACACACATGTATTCACACAAATATACAATATAAAAAATAGGCATATGTATGTGTTTGTACATATGCATATTTATTTATTCATTAATTTATCTATCTATCCATTCACCTATCCATTCATTCATTTGTTTATTTATTTATGGTTGCCTAAAATGGATATGCTGGCCTGTGTGTGGCATGGATAGATTTCTGATCTGAGATCCAGCACACCTTGTCTCCAAGGGTCACTGCAATGTTTACACTGCTAGCAGCCTAGCAGGGAGTGGGCAAGTAGCATCCAGTATGTCTATGATGGACAGTCTCTCCTTCACTCTCCTCTTTTAGGAAGGAAGGAAACATCTTTAAGCTCTTACTATGTGCCAGGCACTGTGTTAAATACTTTACAAATAATATCTTATTTGATCCTCATAACAATCCTGGGGGGTTGGTGCTATTATCTCCATTTTACAGTTGAGGAAACTGAGCCAAACAGAGGTTAAATGACTTGCCCAGGGTCAGCTAGGAAGTGTCTGAGGCCAGACTTGAATCCAGGTCTTTCTGACCCCAGGCCCAGGAGGGGCCTGAGTCCATTTTGCCATTCAGCTACCTTTAGACAGTCTTTGTTTTGTCTTTCTTGCCTGTTTTCTTAATGCTTTTCATATGCAAGTCTCATGTTTATTTTAATTTCTTCCTGTTTCAATAAGTAAAATTATTGGGTTTTTGAGTGTTAAGACTTAAGAAAGTGATGAAGAATAGTTTAGTAATGCCAATTAAACTTAAAAATGTGTTGTGCTTACAATTTTTTTCCCTAGAGTTGGTTGTTAAACATTTACCAGAATGCCCGTACATACATCTGTATGCATATATATTTGTGAATCTCTATTATGAATAACTTTTTGCAAATATATAAATGTGTGTGGATACACACACACATATATATATAAACATATATACATACATATATATATGTTTAACATGTTATTTCCAAGGATCTATATCCCAGCCCCACACATCAAGAAACTTGACCCTAGCAACCCAGTGAGGCATAGGTTGTTTACACAACAGCTCCTCCCTAGTGTTTCCTTTCAGCATCTGCCCCCCAACCTTCCCCTCACTCCTAGAACCTAGTAAGTGCCCTGCACCCTCCTCCCCCTGCTATTTCCTTCCTTGCCTCCCTTCCCCCACTCTTACCCCAAATCTCCAAGATACAAGTGATAAGAAATATTTGGCAGGAATGGAAGACCTGAATCACCTTTCTTCCCTTCTCTTCCCAGAAGCCAGATCTGTCATTGATGGGGCTACATTCCCATCTCTTCTTTCCTCTCTACCCACGCCTATCTCCAACCCCACATCCCTTTCTTTCAGCTCTTGCTTCTGTCTCAGTTGAGCATCACAATAATCCCAAGAACTACTTCTTAGTAGTATCTCCATTTTACAGATGAAGAAACTAAAGCTAATGGAAGTTGTGCATTGCCCAAGGTCCAGCTATTTCCATGGCTGACAATTATAGGTTGTGTGACTCTGGCCAAGTCCCTTAGAGCCTCGGGCACTTTGCAGATTGCTGAACAGTTGCAGAGGGAGTTTCTGAACCAGGAATTCCCTACCCTGAAAATGTTATACCCTCAAATTGTTCAAGACACTGTGACAGGCACTGAGAATACAAACACAAAATAATTCCTGACCTTAAGGAGTTTAAATTCCATGAAGAGATATGACAGAGTTAGTATAGAAAGGGACTCCAGGGTCATTTAGCTCAAATCTCTTATTTTACAAATGAGGAAATTGAGTCCCAGAGAAATGAAGTGATTTGTCCAAGGTTACACAGGTTATCAACCAATCAATCAGCACATCGAGGCACATATTAAGTGCCAAATGATGTATAAGACAAAAACGAAACATTTCTATTCTTGAAAGAATTCTGGTTATTGGGTGGGTGGGGGAATAATATGTATGCATATGAGTAAATTTTAAGTACATACAAAATACTAGGTGAATTGAGAGTGGGGAAAGTAGTCAAGAAAGACCATACTTAGGCAATGACCCTTGAGTTGAATTATGACAGATTCTAAGATATGGAGGTGAAGAGGGAGAACATTCAAGGCATTGGGGACATCCAGTGCACAGATATGGAGACAAGAGATGAGACACTGGATAGGAGGAACAGCAGATAGGTCATTTTGGCTAGAATATGTATGAGGGTATTGGGTAGTAAGCCAGCACTGACAGGTAAGAACCAGACTGTGAATGGTTTTAAAAGTCAAACAGATGAGTTTGTGATATCTCAAAGGAACAGGGAGCCACTGTGGCTTTTTGAGCAGAGGAGTGACATTTTCAAACCTGTTCTGTAAGGAAATCTCTTCAGCAGTCATGTGGAGAATAAATTGGGCAGGTGATACACTTGAGGTCTAGTGAAGGCTGGTGAGGACCTCAACTAGAGTGGTGGCCATGTGAGGGAAGAAAAGGGAGTGGATTCAAGAGATGTTATCTCTACAATTGTTAGAATTTCTTGACTTATTTGGGTATAGGTTTTTTTGCTTGTTTGTTTAATCAGAAATG
This sequence comes from Dromiciops gliroides, assembly GCF_019393635.1. NCBI lineage: Eukaryota > Metazoa > Chordata > Mammalia > Microbiotheria > Microbiotheriidae > Dromiciops > Dromiciops gliroides. The sequence goes on from NC_057865.1 coordinate 216,327,978, forward strand.
CTTAGGATTCCTTTATCTTATTAAAGATCTATTTTTTTCCTCTTAAAGCATTATACTCAGTTTTGCCAGGTAGCCTTTTCTTGGTTGTAAGCATTTGTTTCTTTGGAATATATTCCCAGTTCTACTCTGATGGAGATGGTAGCTACCAAGTCTTTGAAATTCTGATTGTGGTTCTTTGGACTTAAACTTTCTTTTTTGAATATTTGTATTATATTTTCCTCTCAGTTGGAAACTAAGGGGTCTGGCTATGGTATTTGTGGAAGTTTTCATTTCTTTCAGGAGATAACTGGTGGATTCTTCCTATTTTCACTTTGCTTTCTGGTTCTGATAAATTCAAGCAGTTTTCATTCATAAATTCTTAAAATATGGTTTCTAGGCTTTTATTCTGGTTGTAATTCCCAGGGAGTCTCAGGATTCAGGAAGACTAATGATTATTAAATTATCTCTACTTGGCCTATTTTTCCCATATCTCAAATTTTCTTCTTTTTAAGTTTTTTTTTTGAGCTTGTTCTAGTATTTTTTAATTGTCTAATGAAATAATATATTTTTGTTTTGTCCATTCTAATATTCAGGAAGCCTGTTATTTGAGCAAGGTGTTATACCTCCTGCACTAAGCTTCTTCTAGGAAACCTTTTGGCAAGTTGTGTGTTTGTCAGAGGCCTTACCTATAGATGTTATGGAACTATTTTTCCCCTGGATTTGTGCCTTGGGTGTCTTTGGATCAATATTATTTCTTTATCATTGGTGTCTTTTTCTTTTTACTCATTCATCTCCTAATTGGAGACTTTGTATCAGGTTCAAATTCTATGTCCTTCTGGGAGGAATGATGGAGCTTTGTTTAGCTCTTAGCTGTGTTGTCTCTGGTCCTCTCAATACTTTTTCCATGTACTTTGGTTCACTTTTGGTACACTGTTCTTCAAAGACCTCAGGAGCATCTCAGACCAGTGAGTGGCAAACTTATAGAACCATAGGGTTCATTCTGATCTAGGGTGCCATCTGATTGTTGGCTTTGGCTCAAGCTTTTGTCTTCCTGCCCCCATAATACAGTTGCAAGCCCTAAGTTTCCCAGGCTTACTCCTGGCTTTGGCATGTTGCACTCCCAGGCTCTGCTATTCTAGCTTCATCCCTTCTATTGAGCCTGCATACTTCTGGCTGTCTTTGTGCAGACCTTGTCTGAAAAAAAAATGCATTTCTGTAGTTTTTCCTTAGATTTCTTAATCATTACTCAGTCCAATAATTTTTTTTTGTTCTTATTAGAGTAGTTGGATAAAAGCTAGACTATTCTGCTCCTGATCATGCCGCCATATTATCTAGGTCTTTCCAGTATCTTTTATCCCTTCTTTGGAGTGCCCTTGTTGCTTCATAAACTCTATAAAGTCACTGTCTCTGGGATCTCAGGAAAAATCTGTTTACTGACAGGGAGAAAGCATAGGGTAGTTGTAAGAGGAATATTAGACCTGACATTGGAACATTGGGTTCATCTTTTGGCTTTGCTCTTATTAGGTTTTTGATGTAACTTCTTTGAACCTTCATTGGACTCATGTTCAATAACCTTCAGATTCCAAATTGAAGATTTAGTGAGGAAAGATTGGTAAGATTCTCCAGATATTCCTGGCTATAGATGACATTGTGACTATTGCCTTAAGATCCAGGATACTACAGGCCCTCTTTAATGAGAGCTATAGACACTCAAAAGAGATTGACCTAACCCCCTACCCTTCATATTGATAGATGATGAGTAGAAAGTTGGCAAAAATAACAGGCTTTCTAGCAGCATCATGTTGAACTGGCATCTTTCTCAAAGAATAGAATTCAAAGTCTGTCACCAGAGGAGATGGCAGAAATCAACCAACAGCACGAGGTCTTCTTAATTGAAACCTAAATAAGTCTTCAGTATGGAGAAGGCACCTCTTTTCATTGTACTCCATCACCCCTAACACAGTAACCTAGTATTTTTACCTGTATTGAAATGTCACTGGTTTAATGGGCCATTCCTAAGGCCCATCCTCCTAAGGCTTCATCCTCAACTGGTGCCATTTCAAACAGCATGGAACCACTTCACAGCTGGATAAGAAACAGTTTAATCTTGTCTCAGGAGGTGGTACACCACAACCTGAACAAACTCTGGAGGGTAATCTCCTAGAAGACATTATTCCAATCTTTGCCAACTCAGGCACCTATAAAAAGCTGAACTAAAAACCAATAGAGGCTTTTCAGCTTTAAGTCAAATATCTCATGTGTCCTCTGTAACCCAGAGGGTGAGCTTCTTCTTGAAGCTAAAGCTACTAGTCTAGCTTTGTAACAGGGATGAACATTTTTCACATGTTGCTATCATCTCATAGAAATGATAATAAAACCCACGGGAGCTAATGATGTCACCAAGTGAAATATTGTCGAGAGAGAGAAGAGAAAAGATCTCAGGACAGAGCCTTGGGTTATACTCACAGTCAGGGGACAGGATCCAGCAAATAATTATGAAAAGAAAATGTACAATAATTAAGAGAAGAGGGAAAGGCTGCATCATGAAAATTCTGAAGAGAAAGAATCCAAGAGGAGAGGGGCCAAAGGTATTAAATGCTTCAAAGATGTTAAAAAAAAAAAAAAGATGAGGACTGAGAAAAGGACAGTGGATTAGGCAAATAAGGGAGCAATAGTAACTTTGTAGAGATGCTAATTTTAACAAAGTGATGAGGTTATTAACCTCAGGGTTGAGGGAGGAGGAGAAAGGAAGTGGAGATAGTCCCCCACCCCCAGGAGTTGAAAAGGAGGAAAGATATCAGACAATATACAGGAGAAATAAGTATCAAGTAATAGCAACAAGATTTGAACTCAGGTTCTCAGGCATGGTCATTCAGCCCCTTCAGGCTCAATATAATCCTTTTTCTGAGAAGTGGTGTAGTTATAGATAGCACTTCTTGCTAGACAAATGGAACTGACTTAGAAACCCAAGAATTTTTGAAATGAGTTCTGCTAAGATAGCTGCCAAGATGGGGCAGCTAGGTGGCACAGTGCACCAGAGCACCGGCCCTGGATTCAGGAGTACCTGAGTTCAAATCCAGCCTCAGACATTTGACACTTACTAGCTGTGTGACCCTGGGCAAGTCACTTAACCCCAGTTGTCTCACCAAAAAAAAAAATGCTAGACAAGATAGCTGCCAAGGTTGAAAGCATATGTCTCTCAGAATTTATACTTGCTGACTGCAGACCTGTATCCAGAAGAGGCAGCCAATTACTTGAGGTCCAGTATCAGAAGTGCAAAGCAAGCATCTAGCCAGTGTGAGCTTGATCTGTGGGCTATGATAGGGTGGGGGTAGGAAAGAAAGAAATGCCTTTCCCCTTTTCTAGAAGACCAAGAAAAAGGCTGGAAAAGTCTCAAGATCAAAAAGAGGATAGAGCCTCTCTACAGATCTTCTTATAATCTCTTGAGAGGGAAGTTTCCATAAGAATCTATCCCCATGATGCCAGTCCTTTTTGGCACAATACTCAAGCCATAGGGACCAAGAGAGTAGTAAGGAGTTTATAGGATATAAGTGTCATTTATCGAGAAGTTCCACAGAGAGTTGTGAACTGATCCAACCATTCTGGAGACCAATTTGGAACTATGCCCAAAAAGCTATGGGACTGTGCATACCCTTTGACCCAGTAATACCACTACTAGATCTGTATCCCAAAGTGATCACAGAAAAGGGAAAAGGACCCACACGTACAAAAAATATTTATAGCAGCTCTCTTTGTGGTGGCAAAGAACTGGAAATCGAGGGAATGCTCATCAATTGGGGAATGGCTGAACAGGTTGTGGTATATAAATATAATGGAATACTATCATGCTGTAAGAAACGATGAGCAGGCAGATTTCAGAAAAACCTCAAAAGACTTACATGAACTGATGCTGAGTGAGATGAGCAGAACCAGGAGAACATTGTACACAGTAACAGCAACATTGTGTGAAAATCATCTTTAGTAGACTTGGCTCTACTCAGCAGTGCAATGATCTAAGACAATTTCAAAGAACTCATAATAGAAAATGTTCTCCACATCCAGAAAAGAAGAACTGTGGCTTCTGAATGCAGATTGAACCATACTGTTTCTACTTTTGGCTGTTTTTCTTTTCTTTTTTTGAGGTTTTTCCCTTGTGTCCTGATTCTTCTTTCACAATATGACTAATGCAGAAATATGTTTAATGTGATTGTACATAGATAGCCTATATCAGATTGCTTTCTGTCTTGGAGAGGGGGAAGGGAAGGGAGGGAGGGAGAAAATTTGGAACAAATAATCTTATGAAAACAAATGTTGAAAACTATCTTTACATGTAACAGGAAAATGATAAAATACTTTCATGATTTAAAAAAGAAAAAAAAAGAAGTTCCACAGAAAGGGGCCAGAGTGTATGCCTAGCTATATGGAAAGTGCTTCAGTTCAAAAGATCAGGGTCCCTTCCCTACAAGCCCCAATCACACCCATTATAAATTATTTCAGTCATCTTACAAAGTATTCTCCTAGTTCTTCACATTTCACCATCAGTTCACACATGTCTTCCCAGGTTATCCATTTCATCTTCTAATGATCACCTCTATTTGGTATTTAGTTAAGAATTCTACCCTTAGCCACAGTTGTAAAAAATACCTCTTTCCCTTTTCTAGTAAGGTCATGTATCTATTTGGAGCTTATTATGGTGTAGGTTGTTAAATGTTGGTCTAAACCTAATTTCTGCCAGACTGCTTTCCAGTTTGCAACAGTTTAAAACATTTTTTTTTTATTGAATACAGAGTCCTTTCCCCCAGTAACTGGCATCTTTGGGTTTATGTATTCAATTATTTTGAGATTTTGTTTATCTAATCTATTCCACTGATAAACTTTTCTATTTTTTAAAAAAGTTTCGGTGATTACTGTTTTGCAGTATTATTTGAGATCTGGTAATGCTAACTAACTTCCCTTGATTGCTACTCCCCCCCCCCCAACCATTATTCTCCTTAGATTCCTGAGCATTTGTTCCTCCAGATTAATTTTGTCATTATTTTGTCTAATTCTGTAAAGTTACCCCAAATATCAGTGTGTCTTATGCCATGAACTCCACAAGTGCAATGTCGATATGTGTAACTAGATCTCTGTAGCATCCAGCAGAAATGAGAGCTGAATAAAACCTTCTTGATTATGATAAGGATAAGAAAAATACCTAATTGAAGGGCAGTGACTCAATAAAGTCTGGATGAATAGAGCCCTTCATACTTTTCAAAGCACTTTCATATATGTTATCTCTTGGATCCACACAATATTGGAGGAGGAGGTATTATAATCACCTTCACTTACAATAGGCAATTATTTTTCAATTGTATATAATTGAACATAAGGCCATATCCAGACCAGAAATGCATGGAAAATACAGATCTGAGGTGCAAGTGAAAGGTCTGTTCAAATAGTCCCACAATATGCCTTTATCTTTCTAGGATATGGTAATGATGGTGATGGGTTATTTTTTGTGTGTTGAGTATTTGTTAATATACACTTATAAATTCTTTGAATCTTAAAGCTTTCTTCTGTAGTGGAAGAAATAAATATCTATCCTATACCTTTTATAATTTTTATGCGTTAAATAGCTTCTCTAGACAGGAACCTGTGAATTTCTTTCAAGATACCCTGAACATGAGCCATACTTAAGCTATGTTTTCAAGATTTTCCCCAGAGGTCTACTTCAAAATGGAGAGTTTGAGAAAAGCCCAACTTCCCTCTTTTAGGAGTTAGACTAGTCTTGAGATGAATCCAGAGCAAGTAGAAATCTCTTATAGGAAGGGGCTTTCCTGAGTCATGTTGTTGTTGTTTGTCCTTCATTCTCAAAGAGGACCATGATGTTGGGGAGGTGATGTCATGACTTACAATGAATTGGATTTAAGTGAGGAAGGACTGTGCAAAGTCACCAGCCTCCCTCTCTCCTCCAGAGCCGTCTGGATCCAGTGGCAAGACATAGGTTAGGATGAATGGAGATGACCCAGGATGCAATGGGAGACCTTGGCCTTTTAAGCTAAGGCCTTTTCAAAGGTCTCAGTTTGCCTGAGGCAACACCCATTCAGTGATTAAGCCTAGGTAAGAAAGGAGGCAAAGAAAGGCCTCTTCTACTTAGTTAAAAAAAAGGGGGAGAGAGAGAGAGAGAGAGAGAGAGAGAGAGAGAGAGAGAGAGAGAAGGGGGGGGCAACCCTCAGAATTTCTGGCCAAAAGAGATACAATTGCTATTTAGACCCACTCTGAGCCATTCTGAGGTCAAACAATGGCAAAAATGAGGCCTGCGACCAATTATTTTTGGCAAATCCACGAGGGCTAGAGCCTTTTCAGTTTAAGGAGTGGTCCTTAGAAGACATCTTGCAGGTAAACCCCCCAAAACCTGTGAGATTTCTATATCATCTTATCTGCATGATTTATCATTTATGAGAAATGTAAAGGAAAACAATTTTGAAAGACTTCAGATCTCTGGTCAATGCTGTGACAAATCATTACTGCATAAAGCTGGTAATGAAACATTTCTTCTGTCTTTTGGCAAAAAGGTAATAGAGTACAGAATGATATAGATAGGTAGATAGATAGATAGATAGATAGATAGATAGATAGATAGATAGATAAGTAGATAAGTAGATAGGTAGGTAGATAAAACATCAATTAAGCATTCACTCTGTGACAGTTCCTACCCAAATTGCTGGAGATACAAGCAAAAAATGTAACTCCTCTCTACAAGGAGCTTACATTCTAATATGGGAGAATAACGCATAAAAGGAATGTAGAGGGATGGGTGTGGGTGTGGGGGGTTGGGAAGATAGGAAGCCTCTCCAGGCTGCTGGAGAGGAGGTGGAAAAGTCCAGAGAGTAAGGAGTGGAACTGAAAATGATATGAGCATGGCCTGGCTACCTCATGACAATGAGGCTTACATTTTCAGATGTTGCCAATAGGATGATGCCAGTGTGAAGGGTGGGCAATGTTAGAGACTACAAAGAGCCAGCATGACTTTATCAAGAGCAGGTTTTCCTAGACTAACTTTATTTCCTTTTTTTTTGACAAGGTTACTAAATTGGTACATCAGGGAAATGCTATAGCTACAGTTTGCCTAGATTTTAGCAAATCATTTGGTGAGATATCTCATACTATTCTTATGGAAAAGTGTGGACTAGACCAGGACTTAAGCTTTTTCCACTCTCAACCCCTTTTTGTCCAAGAACTTTTTACGTGACCCCAGGTGTATAGGTATATAAAATAGGGATACATAACCTTCTACCATTGCCAAATTTTTCACAACCCCCACGTCAAGTTACGACTCCATATAAGGTCTCTAACCACAGTTAAAGAAGCTAGAGAAAGACAATAACACAATTAAATGGCTTCAGGACTAGTTGGATGGTATGATTTCTAAAGTCATAGCTAATGGTTCAATGTCAACTTAATAGGAGATATCCAATGGAGTACTCCAGAGAATCTGTGCTCCACCTTCTGTTGTTAACATTTTTATCAACTACCTATGTGACACATTCATTGCTATAGAGATGGGAGATTCAAGTAGAAGCTATCTCAGAATTCACCAGCTGATGACATGGTTTGAGCTTGCACTTCTGGGAATATATCTGTGGAGAATTCTACTAGAAAGAAGCTGTAAGAAGCTGTAAGATGTAAGGCAGGAGGGTAGAGTGGTGAGCACAACGTATAACTGTGGTCTTCCCTGCCTTCCACTAGGACCTGACTGAGAGAACTATCAAATGCTAAGGAACAAAAATCAAGTTTCTCCGGGCAAGAATTGAGAGTGCCTTGGTCAAGCTGGAGAGCAGCCAAAAGGAATTGCATTTCCCCTCATTTGCTTATTAAAGAAAAATTGGTTCAAAGCTCACATTTCTGTTAAACCAGTGGATAATTTCCTCTCCTTTGCTGGGGAAAGGGTTGAGTTCAGAAAAAGAAGCTGGTTCTGTCTCTACAGCTTCTGACTGATCCCTTTAGAAACAAATTCTCTCTCCCTCCTCCACCTCCTGTTGCTTTTTGTCCATTCATTGCTATTGTTTTACTTCCCCTACATTTATACAAAAGAAATTCTGGTGGTTGCTAAGAAAAAAAATAAATCCCAAGTTTTGTTATTGTTCAGTAATTTCAGTCATGTCCAATCCTTTGTGACCCCATTTTGGGGTTTTCTTGGCAGAGATACCCAAGCAGTTTGCCATTTCTTTCTCCAGCTCATTTTACAGATGAGAAAAATGAGGCAAACAGGGTTGAGTGGCTTGCCCAGGGCCTCACAACTCAGAAGTATCTGAGGTCAGATTTGAACTCAGGTTTTTCTGACTCCAAGCCTGGTGCTCTATCCACTATGCCACCTAGTTGCCCTAAATGCCCAGACAAAAGGACTAAAAAGGTCTAAAAGGAGAAGGTAATAGGGAAGGTATTTTCCTCCTGGTTCAGTTAATGTTGCCTGCACTGTGGGTAAACTGTGATCTTCAACCTCTGAACGCAGCAGGAAATTGTACACTTTTCTGGTCACACAGTCCAATCAAGTAAGCTAAGTAAGCCAAGTAATGGGAAACTCAAGGATGCAGGATACCTCCATGTTAGGTGATCTGGGCATGTGCAGGTCAAGCTCTCTTACACATATAAATGTAAATTTACCCCTAGACCTAGTAGATATAAGTCTTTGAGGAAGGAATGAGCCAAGATTGGGAAAGGAAGGTCTGCACTACACATAGGAACCACCTCCATTAAACCCCACATGTGCAAGTGACCTCTCTCAGTAAAGTATTATACCAGGGCATGCCTTACTTACCTTCCTTTGTATTAGTCAGACTTTTATAAAGGCATAGAATGTAATGCTAATTACATCTGCAGGTGACTCTAAACTGGGAGCAATAGCTAACAACTTGGGGGACAGAATCAGGTTCCAAAAATATCTTTGACAGACTAGGACATTGAGCTGAATCTGATAAGATGAAATTCAATAGGGAAAATGAAAAGTTCTAAACTTGGGTAAAAAAAAAAAAAAGCAACGTCAACCATATGAGATAAGGAATGGTGTGTTACACAGCAGTTTATTTGAAAAAGACCTAGGTGTTTTAGGGGACTAAACGTTCTACATGATTCAGCAATGTGATGTGGTAGCCAAAAGAAGTAATGCAATCTTGGGCTATCCAAAGACTGGCATAGCCTCCAGGAATAAGGAATTTAGAGTTAGAAATCCTAGGTTAGGGGGGCAGCTAGGTGGCGCAATGGATAAGGCACTAGCCTTGGATTCAGGAGGACCTGAGTTCAAACCCAGCCTCAGACACTTACTAGCTGTGTGACCCTGGGCAAGTCACTTAAACCCCATTGCCCTGTAAAAAAAAAAAAAGAAAAGAAAAGAAATCCTAGGTTAGACATCTGCCCTCGTCAGGCCACATCTGGATTCACTTTGGGGGCATCAGAGTTTAAATACATTGATAAACAAAGAGCATCCATCTATAGGAGGGGAACCACCATGATGAAGGATCGTGTTGTTTTTCAGTTATTGTAGTCATGTCTGACTCTTCATGACCCTATTTGGAGTTTTCTTGGCAAAGAGTGGCTTGTCATTTTTCCTTCTCCAGCTCATTTTGCAGATGGGGAAACTGAGGCTAACATCGTTAAATGACTTGAACAGGGTCATACAAGCTAAGTGTCTGAGGCCAGATTTGAATTCAGGTCTTCCTGACTTCAGTCCTGGTGCTCTCTCCTAGGTGACATGAGTCCAATCAGTTCAGAGAACTGGAGAAAAGAAGATTCAAGGGAGATATGATAGTTGCATTCAAGTGTTGGAAGAGCGGTCACTGTTGGGGCTTAGATTCTCTAAGTGACTTGCCCAGGGTCACACAGCTAATACGTGTCAAGTGTGTGGGGTCGGATTTGAACTCAGGTCCTCCTGAATCCAGGGCCAGTGCTCTATCCACTGCACCACCTGGCTGTCCCAACGGCAGTCTTTAAGTGGAGACTGGATGACCATTTGTACCACATGTTGTGGAGGATGACTTTTTTTTTTAAACATGAACTAAATGGCTGCTGTGGTTCCTTCCAACTCTGAAATTCTGTGATTCTCATGTCACATTTTTAAAATGGGACTCTGGGGGGCAGCTAGGTGGCACAGTGGATAAAACACCAGCCCTGGATTCAGGAGGACCTGAGTTCAAATCCGGCCTCAGACCCTTCCTTGACACTTACTAGCTGTATGACTCTGGGCAAGTCATTTAACACCAATCGCCTCACCAAAAAACCCTACCCAAAACAAAAAACAAACAAAAAATGGGACTCTGTTTCAAGCAGAAGCTTCCCAGGAACAATAATTATTAAAAGATTCCAGGAAAAGAAAAACATCAACAATAATAAACACTCTAATTATCACACTCGCTCTAATGATGGTCCCCAGGGCTAAAAAAAGGAGTTGCCAGCACTTTCTCAAGGACAAGATTTGGGATTGACCTTTGGGATTTTGACCCTTCTTCCTAACCTCAAAATCTTATGTTCTCTGTTACAATAGATGCCCAGAACACTTTAAAATAACTGTGTATGTATATGTCTTTTGTCTTTCCGTCATTTAATGAGAGATCATTTTGATTCTCCTTGGGCATCTTCTTGGGTTCTCCCTCCCCTCTGTTTCATTTGGGATCCCCAGCTCTCTTCTTTGCTCCCTGTGGGAGGAGCACATAAAGGTCTCATAGGAATTTCTGAAATCTGGGCTCCCTTCCCATGAAAGAAGAAAACAAAGGTTGATTATTGTTCTGGGCCAGGCTTGACTCAGGCCAATCTGGTGGTTCAGGCTTGGGACTGGAATGAAATGAGATACTCATAGACCATCTAACATTTAACAAAAGGAAGTTTATTCAACAATAGCTTCTAAAGGCTATTTGGCAGGAGGCAGCTAGGTGGTTCAGTGGATAGAGCACTGGCCCTGGAGTCAGGAGGACCTGAGTTCAAATCTGGCCTCAGACACTTAACACTTGCTAGCTGCATGACCCTGGGCAAGTCACTTAACCCCAATTGCCTCACAAAAAAAAAAAAAAAGGCTATTTGGCAAAGATACATTATTGGTTTCAGTTGAGCACCATTTCCCTTGACTCCATATTCGCCATACTTCTATGTCCCATCATAAAGGTATATTGATGTGATAATAGGAAGTCCATCAGTCCTGAGGATCTTTTGACTATTTGTGCACTGGAATTCTGGGTGTTTGGGTAGGACTAGCACCTATGGTGTGAGGGCTTACTGATCCCTTTTCAGGGCTGCTCATCTACCCGATTCACCCAACTCTCACCTGTGGCTCAGAGAAGCTGTAGCAAATGCAGTGGCCACATCCTAGATAAACTATCTCAGCAGATGGACTAAAACAGGTTGAAGGTAACCAACAGGGGAGTGTCTACCCCAAGCATGTGAAGACTTTCACCCTGTGAAGTAGGCAGATGAGAACAATTTGTTCCAATAGCCATGAGGCGGCTGAAGCAGGCACTTAGAGCTTGGTCAGACATCGAAGATGCCAAAGTCATTCACTGCATCCCAGGCCGTCACGGCTCATCCTGACTTTGTCTTGCCACTGCACTTTGATGACTCTGGAAGAGAGAATGAGACTGATGACTTTGCACCATCCACACCCCCCCCCAAATTTATTTGTCTTGGGTGGGCACTGTAATCTCTAGGCAATCAATAGTCTTAAGGCAGCTACATAGGCCTCCATTTCTTATATCCATCCATTATTTGTAAAGACAAAACAGAAGCCCAATGAGTGAGAATCAATCTGTCTATCATTTTATCCTTGATACTATGGACTGACCCTCACCTTTATTAGGTCATTTACTCCATCCCTCTGCAAGATAAGCCCTCTAAGAGTAGATACTTCAATCCAGTCATCCAATCCTTATGAAGGAGCAAAGGCTGGAGTAGGAACTAGCTCTTGGCTTCTTACTCCAAACCATTTGTCCTAAATGGTATCCAGTCTTGCTCAGCCAGGCTTGGCATGTTGAGATGATTAATAGAGATTCGATTTATGTCCTCAAGCTTAAATTATGATTTTTTAAAAAGTAAAATAATTTTATTATTTTCCAGTTACATGTAGAAATAATTTTCAGCATTTGTCTATACAAGACTTCCAATTTCAAATCCTTCTCCCTCCCTCCCCTCCCTCCCCCCTCCCCTAGACAGCAGGCAATCCAACATAGGTTATATATACACAATAGCACCAAACATATCTCTTCATTAAATTATGATTTTCAAAGAGAAAAAAGACTGAGTGTCAATCTACTCTTGGAAATCTTAAACAGGGAGACCTGAATCATCCCTTGATTCCCATCTTCTTCTTCTGACTTCCTGGAAAGTTAGAATGGGGACGGGAGCCAGCTTTCAGGTTAGCTTGGTGTCGTAGAAGAAATCTTGATGGTGAAAAGTTCTACTCCCTCATCTCATACATGCTATTCATTCCTTTGATCAACAAACATTTAATTCTAGATGAGATGGAAAGTTTAATTAGAGTATTACCCTTGCTTTCATAGAGCTTACAGTCCAATAATTAATAATAACAATAACAATAATAGCAATAACAGGTCATATTCCTTTTGTACTTGTATCTACAATTCTGTGAAGTAGGTAGTGCAAGTATCTTTTTATCCATTTTATAGAGAACGCTGAGGATCAGAAAAGCTAAATGAATTACCTATAATCACAAAGCTGGCATCAGAGCCTGAATTCAAACCTAGGTCTCCTAACTCCAAGGCTAAGTAAAGAATGCTTCTTTTCTCCGTACCAAGATGTCTCTGATATGACAGATGAATGACACTTTTGAAATGTGTTCTTTGATAGCACAGTCTTTGTTTTTTTGGGCTCTTCCTTACTCTAAATGCTCTGGGCAGAAGACAGAGACCATGGGAGGGTGGCCGGCTTCAGAGGCTTCCAGATCGTTCATCTACAGTCTTTTTTTCCCTCAGTGTCTTACTCCTAGTCAAAGCAGTGGCTATGGGAAGAGCACCAGGAGGAGCTGTGTTGGCACTGTGACCTCCCAGCATGGTTGGTCTCTTGTCCCCCTCTCATTCCACCTGCTAGCACGGAGGAAGATATTATATCCTCTTTCTCCCTCCATCCTTTTTGACAAGATTTCATCTTACTCAGTTCCTTTCAGAGAGAAGAGAGGAAAACTGTTTTTTCAGACATTGTCAAAGCCCGAATTAGAAAACACTTGAGGCTTTCTGTCAGGTCTTGCAAGCATCCTTCTCAGAGGCATTCTCCTAGGTGGCTGAATTTACCTCACATGTTACATTGTTGATTCTTACCGAACTTGTACCCAAACCAGAAGATTTCTCCGCCACCTGCCCACCCCCCAAATAAGAATAGACAAAGAGGAAATAAAATGATCATTTTTTGCAGATGTTATGATGGGGTAATTAGAGAACTCTATAGAGTCAACTAAAATTAATTGAAATAATTATATAATAATAATTATATAATTAATATTATATAATATAATAATTAATAGCATAAAAGACTTTGTCAGATGCTTTGCTGAAATCTAGGTATATGCATCCCCTGACCAGGGGTTAATCTATTAAGCATGCCAAAAAAGGAAAAGAAGTTAGTTTAGCATAACTTGTTCTTGATGAAGTCAGACTAGACCTCATGATTAGATTCATTTTCTAGATGAAATCATTTTTTAAAATGTTCGATATATTAAAATATGACTTTATTCCTGCAACAGATCTGGGAGGTGGATGTTATTATCATCCCCACTTTACATATGATGGAATTGAAGTTAAGTGCCAGGGTCATCATACAGGATCTAAGTGTCTGAGGCTGGATTTGAACACAGGTCTTCCTGATGCCAGACCTGGCGTCATATCCATTGCCCTACCTAGCTGCCCAAACACTCTGCTCTTGAATCAGAGAGCCTGGGCACAAATCCTACCTCGGATGTTCTCTATGTCCCTTGGACCTCAGTTTCCTCATCTGAAAAATTATGGACCTGGCTTAGCCTATATCTGGTCTCTTCCCTATATAGATATATTTACCTAGTTTTTACCAAGGATCTGACTATTAATAAATATCACTTTGAGCAGCTAGGTGGCACAGTGGCTAGAGCACCGGCCCTGGAGTCAGGAGGACCTGAGTTCAAATCCGACCTCAGACACTTAACACTTACTAGCTGTGTGACCCTGGGCAAGTTACTTAACCCCAATTGCACCACTAAAAACAAATAAATAAATATCACTTTGTAGTGCTTTCAAGTCTGAAAGTATAGTGACCATTAGCCTTTTTTCCCTAGCATGTCCTAATGTTATTCTTCAAAGTCTGTGCCACAATGTTGAGTTCATTCTTTAGTATCTGTTTTCTTCCATCTTAAATACTTTCCCCCTTTTTAATATAAGTTGGGTGGTGGTCTCTTTATGCAAGTCATCTTTTTCTTCTTCCTTAGAATTGTTTCTCTTTGGGGGCGGCTAGGTGGTGCAGTGGATAAAGCACCGGCCCTGGATTCAGGAAGACCTGAGTTCAAATCCGCCCTCAGACACTTGACACTTACTAGTTGTGTGACCCTGGGCAAGTCACTTAACCCCCACTGCCCTGCAAAAAAAAATAGAATTGTTTCTCTTTGTATCTTCAGATAAAGAATTTCCCAACTCTTTGGGGTTAACTTTCCCTACAGAATTTTACAGAATTCCCTATAGCTAATCCTACCTATCCTTCCTCTAAACTCTTTGAAATCCACTGTCCCCAAATCTAGATTTCATAGCAGTCTATGACTAGCTTCCCCTTTCTTCTCTTTAATGAATTCTCAGATAGAGTGGTCACTTCCATCCAAGGTTCCCATTCTTTTTTCTACCTTAGCTTCCAACTCTTCCTTATTAATCACAATCAGAACTAGAATAGCAATTCTCCTTGTTGCTCCCACTACCTTTGAAAGGATGAAATTATTACTAAGACATGCCAAGAATTTGTTAGCCTCTTTGCTTTTGGCAGAGAAAGTTCCAGCAGATGCCTAGATAATTAAAGGCCCTCACAGGTTTGCGATCCCTTCCTTGAACTCCTTATCTGTTTCTTCCTTCTCTCTGGGTTTTCTGTAGTGTAATTTCAGAACTAGGTGGCTTAGTAGATAGAGAGCTGGGCCTAGAATCAGGAAGACCCGAATTCAAATCTGACATCAGACACCGACTAGTTGTTTTATCCTGGACAAGTTGCTTAAATTCTCTTTATCTTAATCTACTGGAGAAGGAAATCACTCCAGTATCTTTACCAAGAAAATTCTACAGACACAAAGAGTCAGACATGACAGAACAGCTCAGTTCAATTCAATAAGTATTTATTATATAGTCTATTGATAAGCACTTGTTTAGTGCTTGGTGTGTCCTATTTTGTTGTTCAGTCATGTCTTTGGCTTCATGAGCCCACTTGGGGTTTTCTTCTTCTTCTTCTTTAAATGAGGCAATTGGGGTTAAGTGACTTGCCCAGGATCACACAGCTAGTAAGTGTCTAGCGTCTGAGGCCGGATCTGAACTCAGGTACTCCTGACTCCAGGGCCAGTGCTCTATCCACTGCGCCACCTAGCTGCCCCCACTTGGGGTTTTCTTGGCAAAGGTACTAGTTTGTCATTTCCTTCTTCAATTTTACAGATGAGAAAAGTTAGGCAAACAGGGTTAAGTGACTTGCCCAGGGTCACACAGTTAGTATCTGAGGCTGGGTTTGAACTCAGGTATACCTGATTCCAGGCCCAAAGCTCTCTATCCACGGGCCACTGTGCTACACACTGTGCTAAGTGCTAAGTATACAAAAAGAGGCAAAAGTAGTTCCTGTCCTCAAAGAGCTTACATCCCAATGGGTACATAAAGTACAAGTAGGTACATAAAAGGGTACAAACAAATGGGTATATACAGGGTAAATTGAAGATAGTCTCAAAGAGAAGGCATAAGCAGTGAGGGAATTGGGGAGAGGCCAGGAAGGTGGGATTCGAGCTGAGTTTTGAAGGAGGCCAAGAAGCAGAGATGAGGAGAGCAATCCAGGCAGGAGACCCAGCTAGTGAAAATGGGGAGAGGGGATGAAGTGTAGTGTTTGAGGAAAAGAAGGAAGAGCCTTGGGGGACAATGACCATGACATGGAGCAGAGGAGACCAGGAGGAACAATCAGTCAGGTTGGAGAAACAGAAGAGCACAGTGCCATAAAAAATAACTAGAAAGTATACAGGAGAAGAGGGTGATCAGCAGGGACAAAGGCTGTGGAGAGATCAAGAAAAGATGAGAGCAATTTTGGTTGATTCATACAGTGATGCACAGAGCATACACAAAGACATAAACAAAACAAGTGCCTCAATAAAGCACTGGCCCTGGATTCAGGAGGACCTGAGTTCAAATCTGGCCTCAGACTCTTGACATTTACTAGCTGTGTGATCCTGGGCAAGTCACTTGACCCTCATTGCCTGCAAAAAAACAAACAAACAAACAATAAAAACTGCGGGGGGGAGGCTAGTTGGCTCAGTGGATAAAGAACCGGCCCTGGATTCAGTAGTTCCTGAGTTCAAATCTGGCCTCAGACACTTGACACTTACTAGCTGTGTGACCTTGGGCAAGTCACTTAACCCTCATTGCCCTGCAAGAAAAACAACACAAAAACAAACAACAAGTGCCTCCCCTCAGGGACTTTACATCTTTTTTGGAAAGAGGGGGAGATAACAATCACAAATTTGTATAATATAAGCTAATTTGAGGACTTAGAGACCACTAACTAGGTGAGTGATGATCAGAGAAGACTTCGTCAAGAATATAGCACCTAAGGGGACAGCTAGGTGGTGCAGTAGATAAAGCATGGCCCTGGATTCAGGAGGATCTGAGTTCAAATCCAGCCTCAGACACTTGACACTTACTAGCTGTGTGACCCTGGGCAAGTCACTTAACCCCAATTGCCTTACCAAACAACAAAAAAGAATATAGCATCTAAGCTAAAGCCTTGAGGAAAGGTAATGATACTTAAAGGTAGTATCAATGAAGATGGAACATATTCTAGGGACTGGGAATCTCTATGAATACATGGAGGCAGGAGATTGAGTATAAGTTTTGGGGAACACCTAGTCTAGTTTGATTAGAAAATAGTCATGAAGGGGAAAGGATCAATTTGTACAAAAATATTTCTAGCAGCTCTTTTTATGGTGGCTAAGAATAGGAAATTGAGGGAATGCCCAATCAGGGAATGACTGAACAAGTTGTGGTATATGAATATAATGGAATACTATTGTGCTAAGAAATGACAAGCAAGTAGATTTCAGAAAAACCTGGAAAAACTTACACAAACTTATGCAAAATGAAGGAGTAGAACCAGATAAATATTAAACATAGTAACAGAAATATTATACCATGATCAAGTGTGAATGACTTAGCTATTGTCAGCAATACAATGTTCCAAGGCAATTTCAAAGGACTCATGATGAAAAATGCTATGCAGGGGGCAGCTAGATGGTGCAGTGGATAAAGCACTGGCCCTGAATTTAGGAGGACTTGAGTTCAAATCCGACCTCAGACGCTTGACACTTAATAGCTGTGTGACCCCGGCTAAGTCACTTAACCCTCATTGCCCTGCAAAAAAAAAAAAAAAGAGAGAGAGAGAAAGAGAGAAAGAAATAAAAAACAAAAATTCTAACTACCTCCAGAAAAAGAACTGATGGAGTATGAATGTAGATCAAGGCCTACTATTTTTCACTTAATTTTTTTCATGTTTTTTTCCTTTTGTTCTGTTTCTTCTTTCATATGACTAATATAGAAATATGTTTTGCATGATTGCATATGTACAACCTATATCAAATTGCTTACCATCTCAGGGATGGGGGAGGCAAAAGAGGGAGGAAGAAAATTTGAAACTCAAAAAAAAATGGGGGGGGGTGGGGCACTGGGGGTTAAGTGACTTGACCAGGGTCACAGAGCTAGTAAGTATCAAGTGTCTAAGGGCGGATTTGAACTCAGGTCCTCCTGAATCCAAGGCTAGTGCTTTATCCACTGTGCCACCTAGCTGCCCCAAAATTCAAAACTTAAAAAAAAATGAGTGTTAAAATTTGACTTCACTTATAATTGGGGGAAAATAAAGCATTATTTAAAATAGTCATTACAAGAATAGTAAGAAATTAAACAAGATTGCTTCTTTGATCTATTATGATTTATTATTTAACCTAATTGTTCTTTAAGTAATATTATTTAGACTTTTAAAGTCTATGTCCTTTGTTTAAATTTACTTTACTGATTTAAATTTTTGCTGTACAATGGCCTATAAAGGATGCATTCTTTATTCATTCTATAAACTTTTTTTTCAGGGCAATTAGAGTTTAGTGACTTGCCCAGGGTCACACAGCTAGTAAGTGTCAAGTGTCTGAGGCCAGATTTGAACTCAAGTCCTCTTGAATCCATGGCCAGTGCTTTATCCATTGTGCCACCTAGCTGTCCCCACAATAAACATTTATTAAGCATCTGTGTGCCAGGGGCAGTCCTTGCCCTCAAATAGCTTACAATCTAATGTCATAGCATGTGATTGAGTTTGCTAAAGGTGATATGCAATATGAAAAAATAAGTACATTTTCCTCAGAAATCATTCTGTATATGTTTTTACTTTTGAGATACTGTTTGATTGAGCCCAGGAAGCCATACAGTTTAGACTGGGTTCATTGCTGGGGACCTTGTCTGTGAGAGGGGACTCCCTTTCCTCCCTTTCATTGGCTCATTAAAGTTCTAAATCCACCTTCCCAGAAACAATTTTACCGCTTAGGTTATGGCTCATATGTGTTGGGGAGTAAGAGGAGTAAAAGAGATACTCACTGTAACAATATGAATAAGTGTCTGAGATAGGTAATATATTCCTACATAAAAAAGGAATGATATATATGAAAAATCATAGCTCAAATTAGCAAAATTAACAGGTTTAAGTAATTTACCTTGTAAACAAAGGTTATGATTGGCTGAGAGGCTAATATTTAAACTGAATTAGAGCATAATATCATTTTAGAAGACTACTAATTAGCTATTTTTCATTTCACCTAGACTGTCCACTGTTCAATCATATGGTCAGATTTGGGACAATCTTCTTTCCAGTGGTCACCCACTTTAATGCAAAAACTTTCCTTGCTGCCAGCCTGCTCTTGTAGTCAGAGAATATCTGCGCAATTTATATTACGTATTTAAATTTAATTTTCTGAGTACATGTTGTTTGCTCCTCTCCCTCCACCCAAAACAAGACATAACATAACATAATTTCCTTGAGTACAAGGACCGTTTACATTTTTCTCTTTTGAATGCCTTTGGACCTGAAGTGCCTGGCACATAGTGCTTTCAAAATGCCTATTGAAATAGAATTGATTTAAGGGGCAGCTAGGTAGCACAGTGGATAAAGCACTGGCCCTGGATTCAGGAGGACCTGAGTTCAAATCTGGCCTCAGACACTTGACACTTACTTGCTGTGTGACCCTGGGCAAGTCACTTAACCCCAATTGCCTCACCAAAAGAAAAGAAAAAGAAAGAAAGAAATAGAATTGATTTTAAAACTTCCTTCTTTTGAAGGAAAAAAAGAGTAGAAATCAACATTAGCTATTTGCAGTTTATAGAAAAATTTAATCCTCCCTCCTTCAGCCCAGGCCAAGTCTTATTTTTTTTTTCTTTTGTAATCAGTCATCTATAGTGGTAGTTTGTTTTGATTGAATCAATGTTCTTCCCAACCCCACCTTCCCATCCTTGTGTTCCTTTTTCCATTGTTATCCAAATTCATCTCCTATTTACTCTACATTATTTCTCGCTACAATCTTTTTTTGTTCATTCCTTTGTTCAATTCAGCTAAGTGTTAAGTTCAGGAGAACTCTATTTCTTTCTATCTTTTACTGCAATGTTG
Source organism: Dromiciops gliroides (assembly GCF_019393635.1). NCBI lineage: Eukaryota > Metazoa > Chordata > Mammalia > Microbiotheria > Microbiotheriidae > Dromiciops > Dromiciops gliroides. The sequence continues at coordinate 216,347,817 of NC_057865.1, forward strand.
TAAAATGACCTTTACCTATGGTACCCCAATTTTAAGAAATGTTTCTTCCTGCTTTCCTTCCCTTGGGTTGTGTTTGATTTTATCTATTTGCTTATTTTTAAACACCCAAGTCCAGAACTGGTCTCTTTTAGTTCCTTCTTTAACACTTAGACAGGGTGTGACTCCGAAAGGTCAATGTTTTTTTCTCTCCATTCAGAAGGTAAGCGTGGATAATCACTTAGCCTTTTCGAGGTGTTCAAACTTGTTTACCTTCCTTGAGTTTACTTTGTCTAAGACTCAGCTCAGCTCCGGTTTTATCAGTTGGAATGCAATGATGAACTAATCATTTCTGCTAAAAAATACTTTTCTTTCCCAGTAGGATTATGTTCAACTATTTAAGAGATAAGTTTTTCTTGACTGTAAGTCATTTTCCATTTATTTTTTGAGTATGTCCCAGTCTATTCTTTCCTTTCCTTTCCAACATTACTGAATAGTGCTGCATGAGTCTAATTGGAGTTCCTCAGTACATGATCTGGCTCTTCTTGGCTGCTCACAATATTTTCTCTTTGTTCTGGGAGCCATGGAATTTGATAATCACATTTATGTGTAGTGGGCCTAGGGTCAGTCGGAAGGATCTTTCTGTGAAGATTAGTTGACGTACTAAGTCAGATGTGCCTCAAGGGTACAAAGAAAGTAGATATAATACAAATATATATATATATATATACATATATATATACACAAATATATAATACAAATCAATAACAGGAGGTCAGATATGCATATTGTGTGATTAGAACCAGGAGGTGGAGATGACCCAGGAGCTCAGGAATATAAACACAACTGTTTCAAGTATCCCCAGCCCTGCAAAGTTATAATTTTTCCATTTTCAAGGCTCGCCCATCTACCCCCTATAAAGGCATTGTCTTTCTTCTGGCTCAGAGAGGAAGAGGTCTTAAACTTCTCCGGGTCCCATTCCTCTGTGCCAAATAAAACCTTATGCTATCTCTGGAGTGTGGAGGACTTGAATTCTTTTTAATTCATTCATTCATTCATTTATTTTGGCAGGGCAATGAGAGTTAAGTGACTTGCCCAGGGTCACACAGCTAGTAAGTGTCAAGTGTCTGAGACTGGATTTGAACTCAGATCCTCCTGAATCCAGGGCCAATGCTTTATCCACTGCGCCACCTAGCTGCGCCCGGGAGTTTAATTCTTTAATGGAGGATATCCAAGAACCAGCCCACCTGTCACATATGGATGAATGAAAGCTGAGATTCCTCTCTGGTAGTGACCTGGGTATCTAACAGTCTGCACTTTGCCTTCTGTCTTCTTTTATGATTTCTCGAAACATGGTGTTCAGCTATCCCCTCATACAAGACTATTGTAATAGCCTCTGAATGGACCTCCCTGCCTCAATTATCACTCCAATCTTTCCTCCAAAGTGATAATATTATAGCACACGTCTATCATACCCCTGCTCAAAGAATAGGTAATCATCCTCTCTTGTTTCCTTTGTTTCACACTCAAAGGACTTCACAAAATCCGGTTCCAATCTCCCTTTCCCGTCCATTTTCACATTACCCCAGTTTGTGCACTTTATATTTTAGCCAAATGGGCTACTTGCCATTTTGCATCCACAACATTCTATCTCCTATTTGTTCCTTTGCACAGGCTGTCCCTGATGCCTAGAATGGACTCCTTCCTTACCCCTTCCTCTTGGAATAACTAGTTTCCTTCAAAGATAGCTTTGAGTGCCTCCTACTATCCAACACCTTCTTTACTTGTCTCCCCAGTTGTGGGCCTCCTGCCCACAACAATTGCTAGGTAAAATATTCCTACATAGAAAAAGGAATGATGGATATTAAAAAATTGTAGCTCAAATTAACAAAATTAACAGGATTGAATAATTTGCCTTGTAAACAAAGGTTATGATTGGCTGAGAGGCTAATATTTAGGCTGCATTCTAGGTTTTTATTATAGATACATTTTGCATTTACTTACAATATGAACAAGGACTATTTCATTTTTGTATCGGTGCCTCCAGCATCTAGCACAGTGCCTTGGCGCTTAATAGATACTTCATAAATACTTTTCATTTCATTGGTTATCTTTCCAAGATCCATCAAAATCATTATCATCATCTTCTGCTTCCTCTTCCTCCTCCTCCTCTTTTTAAAATTTTATTGATATCTACAGTTAAGGAACCATTGTTAGGCCTAAGAGGCTGGTACACTGCTCTATCTCCCTCTCTCTAAGGGACTCCCTTTTTCCAGAACCCTCCAGGCAGTCAATACCAGATTCATTCCATTGACTTCTTGGGGGTTTTTTTTTTGGGGGGGGCAGCCAATGAAGGTTAAGTGACTTGCCCAGGGTCACACAGCTAGTAAGTGTCAAGGTTGGATTTGATCTCAGGTCCTCCTGAATCCAGGGCCTGAGCTTTATCCACTGTGCCACTTAGCTGCCCCCATTCCATGGAATTCTTCTTTTTGGGGGGGGGCAATGAGAGTTAAGTGACTTGCCCAGGGTTACACAGCAAGTAAGTGTCAAGTGTCTGAGGCTGGATTTGAACTCAGGTCCTCCTGAATCCAGGGCCGGTGCTTTATCCAGAGCACCACCTATCTGCTCCCTGTTCCATTGACTTCTTTTTTTTTTTTAATAATTTTTTTTTTTTGCAGGCAACGGGGGTTAAGTGACTTGCCCAGGGTCACACAGCTAGTAAGTGTCAAGTGTCTGAGGCCAGATTTGAACTCAGGTACTCCTGAATCCAGGGCCGGTGCTTAACCACTGTGCCATCTAGCTGCCCCCCATTGACTTCTAATGAGAAATGGGGTAGGCTTTCTCTTCTCATATTCTTGAACCTATTCATGTCCCCTAGAGACAAATTATTTAAAGCTTGGTTTTTGGGTCATGTTTATATCTCCCAGAAACATATTCTGTGTACAATGTAAAATTGTGGGGAAAATACTTATTTCCCACACTGAAAAGAAAGGTTAAAAACACAAAAGACTCACAATGCCCGATGATAGAATGACAAATCAGAATTCAGTGACCTAACTTACAACTACTATTACAATCTCTCAAGAGATTGGTTCTTTTTAAAAATTAATTAATGAATTTTCCCACTTAATAGTATTTTATTTTTTCCCAATTACATACAAAGATAGTTTTCAACATTCATTTTTGTAAAATTTTGAATGACAAATTTTCTCCCTCCTTCCCTTCCTTTCTCTTTCCCCCTCCCCAAGACAACAAGCAATCTGATGTAAGTTTATATCATTTATATATAATATATCACATATCATATATGATATAATAATTTTAAACATAGTTCCACATTAGTCATGTTGTGAAAGAAAAATCAGAACAAAAGAGAAAAACCACAAGAAAGAAAAAACAAACAAAAATAAAAAGGTGAAAATATTATGCCTCAAGCTTCATTCAGATTCTATAGTTCTTTCTTTGGATATGATGAACATTTTCCATCATGAGTCCTTCGGAATTGTCTTGGATCATTATATTGCTGAGAAGAGCTAATTCTATCACAATTTGTCATTATATAATGTTGCTGTTACTATGTATAATATTCGCCTGATCCTGCTCACTTCACTCAGTATCAGTCCACTTAAATCCTTCCTGGTTTTTCTGAAATCTGTCTGTTCATCATTTGTTATAGCAGAATAGTATCCCATCACATTCATATACTACAACTTGTTCAAATGTTCCCCAATTGATGGGCATCCCTTCAATTTAAGAGATTGATTCTTAAATCTCATCAAAACATAGAGTAGTTTTCAGGACTGCTGATTAGGCATATTACATTTTTGTTTCACCTTTGTACTCTTCAAACAACTGCCAGTCATACTTCTGTTTCTCAGAGTTAACATTATCTTTATTTTAGAAATAAGGAAACTGTAGTTAAGTGTCTTATCCAGAGTCACACAGTTAGTAAGTGACTGAGGCTGGATTTGAACTGAGGTTTTCCCAGTTTCAGATTCAATGCTTTATGCCCTGTGCTATCTTGCTCCTATGAGAAAACTCCTCTGGCACCAATCATCTCCACTGTAGGAACCTTATATACTTCTCTTGAACTCAAAAAGTCTTCTATATAGAGATAAAAATTGAATTCATGGGAGCTAATGAGATTACCAAGATTGAGGGAGGACCCAGGACAGAGTCTCAGGGCACACCCATAATTAGAGAGTAGAATATGAATATACCACAAAGGAGACTGAAAAAGGAGTTGTCTTGATTGGTAGAAGAGTCAAGAGAGAGGAATGTCCGTAGAAGTATCCAGGAGAGGTTCACTAACAGTGTCCAATGCTGCAAAGGGATCCAAAAAAGGTATGAGGACTGAGAAAAGGCCATTGGATATGGCAATTAAGGGGTCAGCTAAGGGGCACAGTGGATAGAACACTGGGCTTGGAACCAAGAAAACTCTTTGTGAGTTCAAATCTAGTCTCAGACACTTACTAGCCATATGACCCTGGGCAAGTCACTTAACCTTGTTTGCTTCAGTTTCCTCATCTGTAAAATGAGCTGGAAAAGGAAATGGCAAACCCCTCCAGTATCTTTGTCAAGAAAACCCCACTGGGGTCATGAAGAGTCAGACACAACTGAACAAATGACAAGAGAGTATTAGTTAACTGGGGAGAAAATAGCATATATTGAGCAACAAAGTGGGAAACCAGACTGCAAGAGGATTGAGAAATTAGTAAAAGTAGATGAAGTAGAAGAAATGCATGAACACTGGCTCTGGATTCAGGAGGACCTGAGTTCAAGTCCAGCCTCAGACACTTGATACTTACTAGCTGTGTGACCCTGGGCAAGTTACTTAACCCTCATTGCCCTGCCCCCCCCAAAAAAAATCAGTATCTAAATGGTAATAAATTTAAGAAGGTATTGACAAGCTTTCCCATGTAGTGGAAGACATTTACTGCCCTTCATCAAAGGGGCTAATGAAGTCCTCACTCCACCCTACCATCTTAAAATAATTGGTTGGATATGATTATGCCAATAAATGTAGAAAAAGCTTTTTAAATAAGTATAACATTCACTTATGCTATAAAAAGTCAAGTCAATAAGCACACCCTATAAAACATAAGTATAGGAAGATCATTTTTGGGGGGTAGCTAGGTGGCACAGTGGATAGAGCACTGGCCCTGGAGTCAGGAAGACTTGAGTTCAAATTCCACCTCAGACACTTAACTCTTACTAGCTGTGTGACCCTGGGCAAGTCACTTAACCCCAATTGCCTCACTAAAAAAGAAAGAAAGATAATTTTTTAATATACCAAAAAGTTTCCATCTCAAACCAAAAACTAACATTCTATGTGCTAGGAAAAACACTAGAAGCTTTCCCAATAAACATTGGAGTAAAGGAAGGATATCTCCTTTCCCTGATGTTATTTGACATAGTTTTGAGATATCATAGCAATAGTAAGACAAAAGTAATTAAGGGCAAAGACGATTTTAAAAAATCTTTATTTGCTGATGGCTTGATAATTCACTCAGAAAAACCTAGGAAATGAGCAAAGAAGTTTCTAATTGAGACAACTAATAACTTTAGCAAAATTTCAGTATGTAGAATGAACCCACAAGTATCATCAGTATTTCTATATATAGTAATAAAATTCAGGAGAAACCAATAGAAAGGAAAGTCATATTCAACATAACTTGAAAATGCACAAAATAGGGGGAAGCTAGGTGGTGCAGTGGATAAAGCACCAGCCCTGGATTCAGGAGGACCTGAGTTCAAATGCAGCCTTAGACACTTGACACTTACTAGCTGTGTGACCCTGGGAAAGTCACTTAACCCTTATTGCCCAGCAAAAAAAAAATGCACAAAATATCTGGGAATCAGCTAGTAAAGTCCATTCAATAGATGAAGAAAAAGGTTTTGAAAAAGTATAACCTATCAGATTGGCTAATATGACTAAAAAGGAAAATAATAAATGTTGGAGAAGTTGTGGAAAAATTGGAACACTAATGCATTGTTGGTGGAGCTGTGAACTGACCCAACCATTTTGGAGAGCAATTTGGAACTATGCCCAAAGGACTATAAAGCTGTGAATACCCTTTGACCCAGCAATACCACTACTAGGTCTTTTTCCCAAAGAGATCATAAAAAAGGGGAAAGGATCCACATGTACAAAAATATTTATAGCTGCTCTTTTTGTGGTGGCAAGGAATTAGAAATTGAGGGGATGCCCATCAAGTAGTGAATGACTGAACAAGTTGTGGTATATTAATGTAATGGAATACTATTGTGCTGTAAGAAAAAATGAGCAGGAGGAATTCAGAGAAACCTGGAAGGAACTTGCACGAACTGATGCTGAGTGAATTGAGCAGAACCAGGAGAACATTGTACACAGTATCAACAACATTGTATGTTGATCAACTGTGATGGACTTGACTCTTCTCAGCAATACAATGCTCCAAGATAGTTCCAAAGGACTCATGATGGAAAATGCTGTCCAAATCCAGAAAAAAAAAAGAACTATGGAATCTAGATGCAGATTGAACCATACTATCTCTATTTTTTTTCTTTTTTGAGGCTTTTCCTCTTTGCTCTGATTCTTCTTGCACAGCATGACTAATGCAGAAATAATGTTTAATCTATAACCTATATCGGATTGCTAGCTGTCTTGGGGAGGGAGAAAAAATGAAACTAGAAATCTTAGAAAAATAAATGTTGCAAACTATCTCTACATGTAACTGGAAAATAATAAAACACTTTTATGGGGAAAAAAAGAAAAAGTATAACATTCACTCATGCTAAAAAAAAAGTCAAGTCAACAAGCATACCCTACAAAGTTTAAACATAGAAAGATATTTTTTTAATACAGTAAAAGTTATACAAATACAGTTTTGTTGTTGTTCAGTCATGTCCAACTTTTCTTGACCCCACTTGGGTTTTTCTTGGTAAAGATACTAAAATGGTTTGCTATTTCCTTCTCCAGCTCATTTTACAGATGATAAACTCAGGCAAATAGAGTTAAATTACCTGCCCAGGTTTAGCTAATAAGTGCTTGAAGCCAGATTTGAACTTATGAAGATGAGTCTTCCTGACTTCAGGCCAAGACTCTACTGTGCCACCTAGCTGCCCCCCAGAAAAAAATACAGTTAAAATACTGTAAAAAAAAATCTGTCTATATCTGTATAGCAAAATTCTCCTTAAAGAAATAAAAAACAACTTAAGTAACTAGAGAGATATTTAGTGCTCATGGCTGGGCTGGGCCACTGTAATAAAAATAACAGTACTCTCAAAATTAATTTACAAATTTATTGACATACCAACCAAACTATCATAGGAATACTTCACAAACCTAGACAAAATAATAAAATTCATTTTGAGGAACAAAAAATCTATAATATCAAAAGAATAATTTTTTAAAGGTAGAAATGAAGGAAGGAGTCTTCTTACAGACCTCAAACATCATAAAGCAATAATCATCAAAACTATCTGATATTGTTTTTAAAAAATAGAAAAATAGATCACTGGAAAAATATAGAAACAAAAGAATCAAGTACAAGTATTTGAAACTCGATAACCCAGTGTGGGATAAACCTGAAAGCATAAATTACCTAGAAAGAACTCCTTGTTTAACAAGAATTGCTGGGAAAACTGGAAAGTAGTCTGGTAGGAATTTAGTTTGGAGGAACATTTTATACCATATACCACAGAAAAACCAAAATGGATATGTGACCTGAATGTTAAAAATATTAGAATAAAAAAAGAAAAGAAAAGCAGATCAATATAGCTATGGCTAGGGAGAGAGGGAGAATTCTTAACTAAACTTTTTGGCTCTGAGATTTTACTTGTAAGTATATAACCCAAAGAGGTCAACGGAAAAAAGAAAAGCCTCATGTGCACCAAGATATTTATAGCAGTATTTTCTATAGTAGTAAGGAACTGGGGGCAGCTAGGTGGTGCAGTGGATAAAGTACTGGCCCTGGAGTCAGAAGGACCTGAGTTCAAATCCGACCTCAGACACTTGACACTTACTGCCTGTGTGACCCTGGGCAAGTCACTTAACCCCATTGCCTCACCAAAAACACACAAATGAAAAAAGAAAGAAAAAGAACTGGAAAAAAAAAGAAAAAGAGATGTCCATCAACTGTACCATGGCTAAAGAAATTTTGGTCCATGAATGTGATGGAATATTACTGTGCTCTAAGAATTGATGAATGCAACGATTACAGAGAAGCAGGGGAATACTTATATGAAATGATTCAAGCAGAATCAGGAAAACAATATACACAATGATTATAGCAATGTAAGTCAAAAGGACAGCAGCAAAAACATGGTTGAAAATGGTTGCTGAACAATAATAAAGACTAAAGAGGAGATATGGGATGACACCTCAGCCCAACTTCATTGCAGAAATAGAGGCCTCTGGGTGTGGAACACTAATTTTAACATCAGACTTTTTTGATTGGCTGGTTAGTATTGCAGAACTTTTTTTCCTCTTTTTTTTTCCCTTTCTCCTTTTTTGGGGGGTGTGGGGTTGGGCAATGAAGGCTAAGTGACTTGCCCAGGGTCACACAGGTAGTAAGTGTCAAGTGTTTGAGGCCGGATTTGAACTCAGGTCCTCTTGAATCCAGGGCCAATGCTTTATCTACTGTGCCACCTAGCTGCCTCATCTTTTTTTTTTTTTTTTAAAGTTTTCATAAGGGATGCCTCTCTGGGAGGGGGATGAGAAGGAATACATTAGAAAATCCAGGAGGACGTCAAAGCAGAAGATATTGGCAAAAAAGTATTTTACAAAATAGCTGTTTCCCCTCCCTCCAAATGCTAGACTATTCCTATCTTCTTCCAGCCCACTGATTTGAAACATTTCTTTTAGATTTTTTCATTTTGTAGCCTAGAGTGTTGGACTAGAGATTAGGTCCCTCATGTGACCCTGGCAAATGAAAATGTTGACCATTATGCCTTCAAGCTATTTCAACATGTGAACGAGTTATTAAAAGACACAAAGAGATTCTTAAAGCTTGACACTTTATAGCCTTTTAAATTTTACTGTTTTAAAAACATCATTAGATTGTGAACCCCTTAAGAATATTGTCTATGTCTTATTCATCTTTGTCTATTCCCTTATCACTTAGTGCAGTACCTTGCACAGTGTAGGTGAGTTCTACTTCAAATAAATGGAATGTATTAATTAATGATATTTTTAGGACATTACTTGGAAAATATTCCAGTATATGTTTCAATCAACACAACAAGTATTATTAAGTGCCTTCTACGTGCTTGTCATTTAGTAGTGCCTACTATGTACTAGGCTCTTTTTTTTTTTTTTTGGTGAGGCAATTGGGGTTAAGTGACTTGCCCAGGGTCACACAGCTAGTGAGTGTTAAGTGTCTGAGGCTGGATTTGAACTCAGGTACTCCTGACTCCAGGGCCGGTGCTCTATCCACTGTGCCATCTAGCTGCCCCTGTAGTAGGCTCTTTGGAAAGATACAGATTTAGTCAGGTCAAATAAAACCTCTTCTATCTTTGATGTTTTGTTAGCCTGAGTGCTTGCATGGAATTTCACGACCTTTTTAGATACAAGCCACATTCTGATGTATACAGGAGAAACTCTGGTTTGGGGGGCATGAAACAAAGGGTATGATTATAGGGAGGAATCTGAAATTGAATTTGGATTCCACAGTTCCCTGCAGTCCTTGTAATGAACATTCTGTGACACCACCCCAAAAAAAAAACCCAAACAAAAAACCCCAACAAACTAAAGCATGGAGCTTTAGAGACAGAACAGAGGTAATAAGGTGATATTGGTTTATACATTCAGTCCCTGAAGGACAAAATGAACTCACATCTAGGGAGTGTCCAAAACTACCCAAGCCCACTCTGAAGCAATCTAGACTTCTGAGTGACTTTATAAGCTACCCAGAGAGGATATGAAGTGTGTCTTACAGTACCTTCATGGACTATGCCTCTAGTCCTGTTTCTTCTAACTCTCCTCATCCTGCTCCCTCCTCTTTTTTTTCTTTTTTCTTTTTTTACCTTTCCATGCCTGCATAGCTTAGTGAATCCCCGGTGTTCCCTAACCTCCCGAGTTGATACCATGACATCAATTCCCTGGGCCCTTCAGAAAGTCATCTCTTACTGCTTAAGAGGAATATTTAGAACCTGATGATGGTAATAAAATCCCCAAATGGCCTAAATAATTGCCACCTCCGCAGTTCAGGCAGATGCCCAACCCCAGGTAAGATTATCAAGGAATGTATTACTTGATAGTACAAGGTACTTCCTCTTTTCCCTTGCGCTGGCCCAAACAGGGCCCTATCTCTAAGCAGCTGAGTCTTACTGTATCAGACACTGTATAAATACAACACCATCCTCCATTCTTCTCCCAAATGGATAGATGCCTATCTGAGGATATTTTTCAAGGCCCAGCACCTTCTAATGAAGCCTTCCCTGACTCCCCCAGCTAGAAGAGATTGATCACTCATCAGGTCTCATAGTATTTTGCCCCATTCTCATGTACTTACTATGCTCTAATTTGTATTGCTACCTATTTATCTGTGTATACTTTATCACCTCTACCAGATTACTAGATAAAAAATAATCTCCTTTAAGGCAGATCCTGTCTTATTTATGTTTTTTTTAATCTCACGCAGAATCCAGCAATAAATTACAGTTTAAGGAATAAATGAAAATGAACTGTGGACTGGAATGATGAATTTGTCACTGTTGGGACCCTCTATAGTCAGAGAAAGTCCCATCCAGAGCATGGGAGTGGTGGGGAACTGAGGGAGAGGAGGCACTATCCCTGTCTTCAAGAAAATCTTAGTGTGATGGGGGAGATGGGTAATAAACACAAAAAAAGGCTAGGATATAATTAGGAGCAGGTGGGCTGAGCTTTAGATAGAATGTTGGGAGTGACAGGAAGGTATGGAACATGGAAGAGTCCATTGTTGATGAAGGCTTCCTAAAGGAAGAGAACCATCTGGAGTTGGATTGGGAAGAAGGGAAAGAATAAGCCTTAATGGAGAGGAGAAAGGATGTTATAAAATAGGGGTAGAATGGCTTAGGGAAGAATAGGGAGAGATGTTGACAAAGGGAGGTAAGAAGTATATGACCCAGAAAAAAGGGGTGAGCAGATGGAGGAGGAGAAAGAGTAGATCATTGCTTGAAGCACCTTAGATCTCCTAACTCAATGGAAGAGACATTGTAGGAGACATGGGTGGACGTGAAGATCACACGGAATTGAACAACAAACCAAGACTGGACCAACTAATAGAGCACAAAAGTGCTTTGCTTTATGGAGCAAGGAGCCTGGGGGAGGGAGAGAGGGAGGAGACGGAATGAGCTTTCACATCTTGGCCAGGTAGTGCTCAAACAAATCACCTCCATTCTAATCAGTTTAAGATGGCTTCTTGGAGGAACCATTTCAGAATCTATTAAATGATGAGAGAGACAGGTTGGCAAGTGGAGGAGGCTGTTCTGGACACTAGTCTGGAGAGGAGCATTTGGGGGCTTGTGCAGTGGATGGATTGATTGAAATGACCAAGGAAACAAAAGCTCGAGTTTCCAAGCATTTCAATTTATCAAGCAATGTATGCCAATAGCATAATAAACTGGGACCAGTCCTCCTCAGCTTGATACTAGACCCCAAATACAGGGGGAGACAGATTTTATGCATTAAAGGAAAACAATTAACAGGATATGAAACCAAGATACAAGAGTAGTTAACCTGATTTCTAATTGTAGGAAATATTAGGGGCTTTCCAAGTCAGGAGGGGGAAGAGCTAATAGGTACAATTCCCTGAAATAAAAAAAAGAGGTCTACCACTTCCCCCAAGTGTCTGTATTCAATCAAAGGAACAAGGAAACAGTTGATAGACTAGTACAGGGCCAGTTTTCAGGTACGGCATATGGGTTGCTCGAGATGTATAACTGTGAGAAAACTCCTTGCATCAATCTTCAGATCTGACAGGGTTTCTGGTCAGTATAACCTGGATCCTTAGTTCAAGTCTCTAAGCAACGGGTAGAAGTGGCCCAGTTTCTCAGCCACATAGGGCCAGAGTCAAACAATGCAATCAAACTTTCTAATAATTCACATGATTGAATAAAGTTTCTCACAAGACAGAAATTGGACTAGCCCAAAATTGAATAGAAAGGGAATGGAGCTAGATCCAGAATTGAGTCACAAGATGGAATCAGTGTGGTTTGCTCAATTCTTACAATTCCCTAACTTGATAAAATGAAGAGAGGGAGCAGGTCGACTTAAGAGATGGAGAGGATAGCGTTGGGGAGCCTAAGAAAATGAAAGAGATTGTCTGGGGGTAGGCTAGAGAATGGTTATGAAATACAGGGTAAGAACAGACTCCATCACAAAGAGAATCTTTGATCTGGGAGCCCTTAGAGGTCTCATTGAGAGAACCTTAGAGAAATAACAAAATATGGGGGCAGCTAGATGGTGCAGTGGATAGAGCACCGGCCCTGGAGTCAGGAGTACCTGAGTTCAAATCCGGCCTCAGACACTTAACACTTACTAGCTGTGTGACCCTGGGCAAGTCACTTAACCCCAATTGCCTCACTAAAAAAAAAAAAAAAAAAGAGAAATAACAAAATATAGTGCAAAACTTCTTAAAACTGTGGATGGGGCAGCTAGGTGGCACAGTGGATAGAGCACCAGCCCTGGAGTCAGGAGTATCTGAGTTTAAATCCAGCCTCAGACACTTAACACTTACTAGCTGTGTGACCCTGGGCAAGTCACTTAACCCCAATTGCCTCACTAAAAAACAAAAAACAAACAAAAAAACCCAACAAAACTGTGGATGGGGTTGTGTAACTCAATGTGGAAGGGGGTTGTGAAAAATTTGGCAACAGCAGAAGGTTATGTATGCCTACTTTATATACCCATATATGCAGGGTCACAAAAAAATTTCCCAGGCAAAAAGAGGTCACCAAGTGGAAAAAGTTTAAGGCGCTCTGGTCTGATGTAAAAGTTGGTCTTAGAATGAAAAGATCTGTGTTCAAATGCTGTCTGTGACACTTACTAGCTGAATGGCCTTGAGCAAATTATTGGTTCAATTTCTTCACCTAAACATTATAGTCAGATCTCAATTGTGAATAATGAGTTCTGTGAACTGGCCACATTATACGAATTCTCACTGGAAATATTTCCATTGGGCTGGAACCAATGACCATATTTTACATAATTGTAGCTTCTGATAGTGTACATTTGAATACATATAATACTTATTCCATAGGAATATTATGATCAAAGTGATTTGTAAATCTAAAGTCACAATATCAATGTGAATTGTCTTCACATTGCACACAGTCCTAACTCATGAGCCAGTGCAAAGGATGCTGGGTTTGGATTGAGAAGATCTCAGTTCAAATCCACACTCTGTTAATTATTACCTGTGTGACTGTAAGCAAGTCACAACCTCTCTGGGCCCCAGATTCCTTATTGTAAATTGATGTAGAGCTTCTAAGGCCCTTCCTATCTCTAAATCTATAATCTCTTGTGAATGATCTGTGACTCCCACTCCTAAACAGTGGACATCTATTTTCTACTTGAATACCTTGGTTAATGAAGAGCTCTCACAAGGTGTCTCTCTATTTACTGGAAAGTTCTTCCTAGATTCAAATCTAGCCCCAAGACACTTAGCTGTGTGACTCTGGGCAAATCATTTAACCTTTGTCTGCCTTAGTTTCCTTAACTGTAAGATGGGGTTAATAATAGCACCTACCTCATACACTCATTGTGAAGATCAAGTGAGATAATTAAGTGCTTAGCAAAGTACATATAACAGATACTTAATAAATGCATCTTTCCTTCCTTTCCTCCTCCACTCTTTCTCTTCTTCTTCTTCTTTTTGCAGGGGAATGAGGGTTAAGTGACTTGCCCAGGGTCACACAGCTAGTAAGTATCAAGTGTCTGAGGCTGGATTTGAACTCTGGTCCTCCTGAATCCAGGGCCAGTGCTTTATCCATTGTGGCACCTAACTACCCCCCTTTCTCTTCTTTCTTTCTTCTCTCCCTTCCTTCTTCCCTACCTCTCTTCCTTTTCTACCTCCTTCCTTTTTTCCTTCCTTCCATCTATCCTTCCATCTTTTTCTCCCTCCCTCCTTCCACTGACCTGAAAACTGCCTCTATGTAAATTCCAACAAATGAAATCATGCATATAAAGCATTTTGTAACTGCAAAATGCCAAAGCTTTTGTTACCTTCATTTGGCTCCAACCTGACTTTCCAGACTGATTACACATTACTTCCTTTTCTACAATCTACAGTCTGGTCAAACTAACCTCACTATTTCTCACATGCAGACATTCTATCCATCTCTTGTTTTTGTGCCCTTGCACAGGCTGACCCCCATGCTCCTTGGGTCTGTTTCTTAGAATCCCTAGGTTCCTTAAATGCTCACTTCAAGCTTTGCTTTCCTGAAGCTAGGAAAGAGGTAGCTAGGTGGTGCAATGAATAGAGTGCTGGGTCTGTAGTCAGGAAAATCTGAGTTCAAATTCACACTTACTAGCTGTGTGACCTTGGGCACATCATTTAACCTCTATCTACCTCAGATTCCTCAACTGAAAAATAGGGATTATAATAGCCCCTATCTCTGAAGGTTATTGTGTGAATCAGATGAGATAATATTGGTAAAGTACTTAGCCAATTCTTGACATGTCATAGGTGCTTAATAGATGTGTGTTTCCTTCCTTCCTCCCCCACCCCCAAATTACCTTGTGCTTACTTCATATATTTTTTGTGTATCCCCAATAGAATATAAACTTCTTAAGGGCAGGAATTGTTTCATTTTTGTCTTTGAATCCTCAACACCTAAAACAGTATCTTGCAATCAACTAATTAGTCAACAAACATTTAGTAAGCATTTACTAAATATGGCGTTGTACTGGGGATACAAAGAAAGCAAAACAAGTCTTAGTCTTTGCCTTTAAGGAGCTTACCTGCTAATGCGGGAGGCAAGATTCAAATAATTACAGTGTAAATAGGACTTAACCCCAGAGGGAAGACACTAGCAGTGTGGGGAGACCAGGAAACAAATATCTGTTGATTGACTGCCTTCTGGGATTGAACACATTATGTGAGAGCTCTTCAAATTTGTGCAGATAGCTATAATAGTTCCCCAAGAGAAGAGTCTTTTCTTCTCTAGAATGGCGCTAGGTCCCATTGTGGGCTAATGGGGAATCTAGGTCTGGCTCCAAAGAAGGAGAACTTTGTTTAGAAGGATAGTCCAAGAAGATGGCTTTGGGGACAGGACTTGGGTAGAGACCAAAGGATGAGTCCGCTAGTGAGGGGAGGAGGAAGAAGCTGTCTCTGCTCCTTTCCAAGAGGGGCTTGGGCAGCTGCTCAAACAAGGAACTTGACGAGTGATGACTGACTGACAGCATGTGCAGTGGTTAGTGATGGTGAGATTGTGATGGTAGAAGCAGCAGTGGTGATAATGATGATTAGGACGGTGATGTTAATGATCATGAAGTGATATTGATAGTGCTGGTGAGAACTGTAGTTTTGTGACTGCGAGAGTGATTTGTAATATAATCTTGGTGATGATGATGGAGCTGTTGATGGGTGTTCATGATAATGGGGATGCTGGGAATAACGATGAAATCCCAAGAAAATTGGCACAGAAACTTCCCTTTTCCAATGTTTCGCACTTCTTCCTTTTTAAGGTGAAGAAGAGAATGCTGAGGGCTAATGTAATAAATTGTCAGCATAAGAAGAATGTTGTCATATTTGTTGTTTAGTAATTTTTAGCTGTGTCTGACTCTTTATGATTCCATTTGGGGTTTTTCTGGCAAAGGCACTGGAGTGGTTTGCCATTTCCTTCTCCAGTTCATTTTACAGATGAGGAAACTGAGGCAAACAGGGTTAAATGACTCGCCTAGGGTCACACAACTAGGAA
Organism: Dromiciops gliroides; assembly: GCF_019393635.1. Lineage (NCBI taxonomy): Eukaryota > Metazoa > Chordata > Mammalia > Microbiotheria > Microbiotheriidae > Dromiciops > Dromiciops gliroides. Next base: position 216,363,678 of record NC_057865.1, read on the forward strand.
GTTTATGAGGCCATATTTGAACTCAGAACAGAACTATGATGCCACCTCAACAACAACATAAGGAGACTATTGACCAGCTGTTCTACATTTCCAGAGAAGACAAAAGGGGCAAATGGGCTAAAAATTACTGCAGGGAAGATCTAGGTTAGGAACCAGAGAGGTGGGACGATTCAACTCTTAGTAAAAGATAGTGAGACCTCCATCCCTAGAGAACTTTAGGATTAGGATAAGTGTCATTGGGTCATAAGATTTAGCACTGGAAGGGATTCTGAGATCCCAAGAGGTAACTAGGCAGCACAGCAGATAGAACTTGAAATCAGGAAGATCTGAGTTCAAATTATCTGGGCACGTGTTTCTAGCAATGTGACCGTGGCAAGTCACTTCACTTCTGTCAGCCTCCGTTTCTTCATCTGTAAAAGAGGGATAATAGTAACACCTACCTCCCAGGATTTTTGTGAGTAGATAATGTGATGATATTGTAAAGCATGATGTAATCCTTAGAGTACGACATAAATGCAAGATATCATTATATGGTCCAACCACCTTATTTGCAGAGGGGGAAACTGAGACCCAGTGTCATGCCCACAGGCATATAGGTATAGGTGACTTTGCTGTAGTCATATAGGAAGTAATGCACCTCCCTTGCCCAATAATTGCCATCGTGAAGTTTGGAATGTATATTGCTCCTCTCCTCTCTCTCCTCTCCTCTCTCTCCTCTCCTCTCTCCTCCTCTCCTCTCCTCTCTTTTCTCCTCTCTCTCTCTCCTCTCTCCTCCTCTCTCTTCTCCCCTCCCCTCCCCTCCCCTCCCCTCCTCTCCTCTCCTCTCCTCTCCTCTCTCTCCTCTCCTCTCTCTCCTCTCTCCCCTCCCCTGCTCTCCTCTCCTCTCCTCTCCTCTCTCTCCCCTCCCCTCCCCTCCTCTCCTCTCTCTCCTCTCCTCTCTCTCCTTTCCTCTCCTCTCCTCTCTCCTCTCCCCTCCCCTCCTCTTCTCTCCTCTCTTCTCCTCTCCTCTTCTCTCCTCTCTTCTCCTCTCCTCTTCTCTCCTCTCTTCTCCTCTCCTCTCTCTCCCCTCCCCTCCCCTGCTCTCCTCTCCTCTCTCTCCCCTCCCCTCCTCTCCTCTCTCTCCTCTCCCCTCCCCTCCTCTCTCTCCTCTCCCCTCCCCTCCTCTCTCCTCTCCCCTCCCCTCCTCTCCTCTTCTCTCCTCTCTTCTCCTCTCCTTTCTTTTCTCCTCTCTTCTCCTCTCCTCTCCCCTCCCCTCCCCTGCCCTCCTCTCCTCTCCTCTCTCCCCTCCCCTCCCCTCCCCTGCTCTCCTCTCTCTCCTCTCCTCTCTTCTTCTCTCCTCTCTTCTCCTCTCCTCTCCCCTCCCCTCCCCTGCTCTCCCCTCCTCTCCTCTCCTCTCTCCCCTCCCCTGCCCTCCTCTCTTCTCCTCTCCTCTCTCCTCTCCCCTCCCCTCCTCTCCTCTCCTCTCTCTCCCCTCCCCTCCCCTGCTCTCTTCTCCTCTCTCCCCTCTCCCCTCCCCTCCTCTCCTCTCCCCTCCTCTCTCTTCCCCTCCCCTCCCCTCCCCTCCTCTCTCCTCCTCTCCTCTCCTCTCTCTTCCCTCCCCTCCCCTCCTCTCTCCTCCTCTCCTCTCCTCTCTCTTCTCTCCTCTCTCTCCTCTCCTCTCCTCTCCTCTCCCCTCCCCTCCTCTCTCCTCCTCTCCTCTCCTCTCTCTTCCCTCCCCTCCCCTCCTCTCTCCTCCTCTCTTCTCCTCCCTCTCCTCTCCTCTCCCCTCCCCTCCCCTCCCCTCCCCTCCCCTCCCCTCCCCTCCCCTCCTCTCCCCTCCTCTCCCCTCCTCTCCTCTCCTCTCCTCTCCTCTCCTCTCCTCTCCTCTCCTCTCCTCTCCTCTCCTCTCCTCTCCTCTCCTCTCCTCTCCTCTCCTCTCCTCTCCTCTCCTCTCCTCTCCTCTCCTCTCTTTCCTTCTCCTGGGACCTCACAGCTTTCAGGCATTTCCTTCTCTCTCTACTGAGCGTGTTCTTGATGGCTTAGGAAGAAGTCTTCCTGGAAACAGGGACCTGGACATTTTGGCCCTGGAAATAGGGGTGGAGATGGATTTCATATGTGTATCAGGATCTAGAATTCTCATGGGGATCTTGGTAAAGAAGAACAAAACTGAATGTTCTCTTCTCTCTATTGTAGCAGGAAGACATAGCAGCAAAGTGCATGAAGTAGAGGCTGATATTGTATTGCAACAAAGTAAGCAGGGGATTAAGTGCCCCACCTGTATTAGGCATCCCCCAGTGCCCAGGAAAATACCAAGCAACTGGGCCTTGCTCCCATGAGAAGCTGGCACTCTGAGGTAATCAGGCAGGAGATTAAGGAATCATGGCCTAGTGAGCTGAAGTGATGATTAAAGAGGTGGGGCAGACCCAGGAAAGAAATGAGTTCTATGCAAGTCTTCAGTTAATCTATCCTACCACCCCTGTGCTGAGCATCCCTATTCGGAGACTCCTGTCCTGGGCTCTGGGATGGGGGGGAACTTGAAAGGAGAAGGAGATAATTCCTGCCCTTTAGGGAGCAGCTTAGGGGGCAGCTAGGTGGTGCAGTGGATAAAGCACCGGCCCTGGATTCAGGAGTACCTGAGTTCAAATCCAGCCTCAGACACTTGACACTTACTAGCTGTGTGACCCTGGGCAAGTCACTTAACCCCCATTGCCCCGCAAAAAAAAAAAAAAGGGGCGGGGGGAGCAGTTTAGGCTAATGGAGGAGACAGGAGACGACATACAGACACTGAGAAAGATCAAACTAGGAGTAGCTGGCCCGAGATCACTAGACATTAGTACCAACGGAATGGGGAGGAAGTAAAGAAGGGAAGTGTGGCATTTGGTTAGGAAAGGGGGAAGAGCCTGGCACAGGAGAGCACAGAAGAGGGGAGAATTCAGAGGTGGGAGATGGGGTGTGAGGACCCCAGAGCATGTTTGCTCTCCTGGGGAGGGGCCTCCTAGCTGAAGCCCTGACCAGATCAGACCTTAGGGATCCATCCCAAACTAGCCCGTGCCATCCCCCGGACGATGATAACTAAGTGCTGGTGCTGTGAGCATCCTGTGAAGCAGATGATGCCAGTACAATCATCCCCACTTTATAGGTGGAAGAATTGAGGTTAAGGCCGTTTAAATAACTCGTCAAGGTCCTATAGCTGCTAAATGGCAGAGCTTACGTTTCCTGATCTCTTTCACCTTCAGCATGCTGCCTCCTGCCATGCTCTGGGTGCGCAGAGTATTTGGTATCAGGTCCTTCCCTACCAAAGAACACCCAAGTACAGACAATCCCATATAGCCCAGTGGGCTGGGCTGCTGGGCTGGGCTGGGCTAGGCTGGGGGTGGCTATGACAACAGAGAGGGTGAGGAGAGCTCTGAAAGGTTCAGGATCGAGGAGTGGAACAGGTTTGAGTGACCTTTGGGAGGAAGGTCAGAGGCATGAATATTGTAGCCAGCAAATTTTAGAGCTCATTATCCCCTCCCTTGCCCAATCTTGCCATTATGAAGTTTGGAATCCATATTGCTCCCCTCTTGGGGTCTTCTGCCTCTCAGGCACTTCCCCCTCTCTTTATCGTCCAGCCCAGAGGCAAGGATTGAGAACAAGGGTCCCTGGGAGAGTTGGGGGCTTAAGAAAAGGTTGAATAGAAGAGGTAGGAGGCAAAGGGAGGGGAAGAAAGAGAAAAGACAAGGGAAGGAGGTGACAGCAAGATGGAAGCCCAAAGAAGGCTGTCATCGAGTGTTAGAGAGCCACAAACTTGTTGGGGCTACTGCCTTCCCAGCTTCACAAAATGAGGGAACTCATGATGGAAAAAGTCAGAGGGGGCAGCTAAATGGCGCAATGGATAGAGCACCGGCCCTGGAGTCAGGAGAACCTGAGTTCAAATCCGGCCTCAGACACTTAACACTTACTAGCTGTGTGACCCTGGGCAAGTCACTTAACCCCAATTGCCTCACCAAAAAAAAAAAAAAAAAGATATTCTTCAGAGAGTGGCATTCATTCCATGATTCCTGGCCATAGAGCATCGTGAGAATACTGATGTTTAAAAACAATAAAAGTTTTTATTTCAGAGAACAGTATGGCACCATTGAAAGTCAGGCATAATCTCCTACTTGCAGCTCAGGCTGCTCAGCATTATATGGTGGAAATAGAGGACCTGAGTCCAGATACCATCTCTGATACTACTGGACCCTTGCAATAACCCTAGGAGATATGTGCCATTTTTGTCCCCATTTCACAGATGAAGTAATTGAAGCTGAGAGAGGTTAAGTGACTTGTTCAGGATCACAGAACTCCAAAAATGTCTCAGGTAGGATTTGAACTCAGGTCTTCCTGACTCCAAGTCCCACCTGCCAGACACTTAACCTTCCTAGGGCTTGATTTTCTCATCTGTAAAAAGAGGAAGTTAGAATTAACTAGCCTCTAACGTCCCTCAGAACTCTGGATGTTAGCCAATGATCTTCCTATTCAGTTTTAGGCCCAACTTATCTTCCATCTGTTGTATCAGTTCAAGAAATGGAGAGACATCCACCCTCACATGTCCATATGCTTGTTTCTTTTTTAACCTTTGTAAAGAATTAATTGTTATTTGAGTTTTTTATGACCCCATCTTTTGGCTAGAATTTTTTTTAAAAACCTCGGCCTACTGGTCTCTGGGGCTCAGGCAAATGGCACGGTGCTCCACCCACTGGTTGTAGCCATTGCCATGGCGCTGGCACCTCACGTCATCACCACTAGCCGATGCCTACATGGGCCTGGCAAAATTATAATAATTGGAAGCCTAGTGAGGGCAGTCATGTGACTGTCAGAGCGGCCAGCCAATTGGCTGGGGGCAGCTAGGTGGCACAGTGGATAGAGCACCAGCCCTGGATTCAGAAGGACCTGAGTTCAAATCTGACCTCAGACACTTGACACTTACTAGCTGTGTGACCTTGGACAAGTCACTTAACCCTCATTGCCCTGAAAAAAAGAATTGAAGAAGACTTAAAAAAAAAAGAAAAGAAAAGAAAAGAAACAAGCAGGATGACTTCAGAAAGGCCTGGAAAGACATGCATGAAATAATGTATAGTGAAGTGAGCAGAACCAAGAGAACATTGTACACAGAGTCAGCAATATTTTTTGATGAAGAACTGTTAATGATTTGACTATTCTCAACAATACAATGATCCAAGATAATTCCAAAGGACTATTGATGAAACATACTATCCACCTCCAAAGAAAGAACTGATATTGATGGAACATAGACTAAAGCATACTATTTTTTACTTTCTTTCATTTTTTTCTTTTATTCAAGTTTTCTTGTACAAAATGACTAACATGGTAATGTTTTACATAATCGTAAATGTATAACCTATATCTGATTGCTTACTGCCTCATGGAGGGGAGTGGGAAGGGAGGGAAGGAGAGATAAAAATTTGAACCCCAAACTACAAATAAAAATGTTTATTACTAGAAAAAAAATTTGAGTTCCAAATTTTTCTCCCTCACTCCCCTCCCTTCTTCCTAAAACAGTAAACAATTTGATATAGGTTGTATATGTGCAGTCATATAAAACATAATACTTCTATATTAATCATAGTTGTGCAGGAAGAAACAGGCCAAGAGGGGAAAAAACACACAAAAAAAATCAAGTGAAAATAGAATGCTTTGATCTGAATTCAGAACATAGCAGTTCTTTCTCTGGATGTAGATAGCATTTTCCGCCATAAGTCCTTTGGAATTGCCCAGACTCCTTCCTTCCAGCCAATCTGGGTCCTTGGGACACCTTTCAAGAACAAGCAGCTAAAAGACCAAGGGAGACTGTCATCTTTGACCAAGGCACCTTGCTGATTGGCATTGCCATCCTTATTGACTTGGGGTTAGAAAACGAGTTTTGGTATATCTATTTACTAGCTAATACCTTGGATCGATTCTTTCTTTTTTTTTTTTTTTGCGGGGCAATGGGGGTTAAGTGACTTGCCCAGGGTCACACAGCTAGTAAGTGTTAAGTGTCTGAGGCCAGATTTGAACTCAGGTACTCCTGAATCCAGGGCCAGTGCTTTAACCACTGCGCCATCTAGCTGCCCCTCTTGGATCGATTCTTCTCCGAGGTTCAGTTTTCTCATCTGTAAAATGAGAGGTTTAAATTCTTATTACTATGGTCTCAACTAACTTTAGAACCTTCTTTACTCAGGCCAGTAAGACACAAGGAAGGACTTCCTGACTGGTGTGGGCTTAGAACAGGCTGTCCTCCTTTCTTGGATTTAAATGGGTAAGATAGTGTCAGTCAACAATCATTTATTAAGTACCTACTATGTGCCAAGCACCATGCTAAGCACTAGGCATACAAAGAAAGGCAAATGACATTCCCTGTTCTAAAGGAACTCAGAGTCTAATGGGAGAGAATATACAAATTATGTACAAACAAGGTAAAAAAATTATTTAGAAATAGACATGGAAGGAAGATACTAATCTTTTTTTTTTTTTCAGGGCAATGGGGGTTAAGTGACTTGCCCAGGGTCACACAGCTAGCAAGTGTCAAGTGTCTGAGGCCGGATTTGAACTCAGGTACTCCTGAATCCAGGGCCGGTGCTTTATCCACTGCACCACCTAGCTGCCCCCGAAGATACTAATCTTAATGAGGAATTGGGCAAAAGTTCTTTAGCTGGAACTTGAAGGAAACCAGGGAAGCCAGGAGGCAGAGATGAGGGAAAGCATTCCAGGTATGATGGGACAGATGATGCAAATGCCTGGTGTCAGGAAATGGAGTGTCTTGTAATAGGCCATTGTCACTGTATGGAAGAGTACATGTAGGGAGGTAAGGTGAGGAGAGTATAAGAAGATTGGAGGGAGCAGCTAGGTGGCGCAGTGGATAAAGCACCAGCCCTGGATTCAGGAGGACCTGAGTTCAAATCTGGCATCAGACACTTGACACTTAATTGCTGTGTGACCCTGGGCAAGTCATTTAACCCTCATTGCCCTGCAAAAGAAGAAGAAGAAGAAGAAGAAGAAGAAGACTAGAAAGATAGGAAAGGACTAGGAAGATTTCACATTGATCCTGGAAACACTGGAGTTTATTGAATGGAAGATCGTTGTCATTTGGCTAAGTTGTTTGGGGTGGGCTGGTCTAGAATCAGGGAATGAGGTGACCTCTTAGGGTCATTGATTCAATTCAATCCAATACGACAAGTATTTATTATGTGCCACCCACTGGAGCTAGAGGGAGAAAAGAAGAGAGCCCAGGATAGAGCTCTATGGGACATCTATGGTTAGTGGTCATGACCTGGATGATATTTTTAATCATATTTTATTTTTTGTTATCTACCTCCAGAGAAAGAACTGTTGGAGTCTGAATGCAGATTGACGCATACTATTTTAACTTTATTTTTTTCAGTTTTTTCCTTTTGTTCTATTCTTTCACAATATGACTAATATAGAAATATGTTTTACATGATTGCACATATATAACCTATATCAAATTGCTTAACATTTTAGGGAAGAGGGAGAGGAAGGGGGAGGGAGGAAGAAAATTTGGAAATCCAAATTTTATTTAAAAATAAATGTTAAAAATTGTTTTTACATGTAATTGGAAAAAATACTATTTAAAAGAAAAATATTTTCTTTTTTTCCCAATTACATATAAAAATTATTACTCTCTCTTTCCTCTTCCCCCCTCCCTGAGACAGTAAGCAATTTGATATAGGTTATACATGTGCAATCATGCAAAACTTATTTCCATCTTAGTCACATTGTGAAAGAAAACACAGACAAAAAAAAACAAACAAACCACACACACAAAATGAAAAAAAGTATTCTCCAATCTGCTTTCAGACTCCACCAGTTCTTTCTCTGGAGGTGGATAGCATTTTTCATCATGAGTCCTTTGGGATTATCTTGGATCATTGTATTACTGAGAATAGCTAATTCATTCACAGTTGAGCATCAGTACAGTATTGCTGTTACCCTGTGGAGTATTCTCCTGGTTCTGCTCACTTCACTTTGCATCAGTTCATGTAAGTCTTCTGGATACATATTTAGCAAAGGAGACTGAGGAAACATCAGATAGGTTAGGAGAAAAACCAGGAGAGTTGAGTCTTCAGGGGAAGAAGTATAGGCTGTGTTTTAGGTTTCACTGGTTTAGGGAACTCCTCCAGCATGGAAACTCCCTCCACCAAGAGAGTAAGTCAGCAACTGCACAGCAACATATACTCTTAGACAATTGTCTGGGTCACTAAAAAGTTAAGACTTTTCCTGCAGTGTCAGAAGCTTAACTTGAACCCAGCTCTTTCTTCAGAGGACACTCATTGTTCTTCCAAACTTTTAAAAATCACTTTTCAAACCTCTTATGGCTCCTTCTCTCTCCAGCCTCTCAGCTGAGAACGTTGCCTCATATTTTACTAAAAAAAACACTGCGCCAATTTGCCAAGAGTTCCCCCTTCTCCCTTCTTCCTCAGCTCATATCACTCAGTTAACCTTCTGCCATTACCTCTTCCTTCATCCCTGACTCACATAAAGAGACACTCCTTCTCCTGGTCAAGATAAACACCTCTACCTGCACAAGTGATCCCATCTCATCCAGACTCTCCCACTTATCTTCAGTCTCCCCCTGTCTCCTGACTGCTTGCCCTACTGCCTTACACACATGCCCATGTTTCCCTCACTCGAACCATCCATCCCCTCCAATGATTGTCCCATATTTCTTCTGCCCTTTGTGACTAAACTCCTTGCCAAGTCTGTCCCCAGTGGATGCCTCTACTTCTCCTCTCAGTTTCTTCTTTACTCTCTTCAGTCTGACCTCTGACCTCATGATTCCACTGAAACCCCTCTCATCAAAGTTACTGGTGATCCCCTAGTTGCCAAGTCCATTGGCCTTTTCTCAGTCCTCATTCTCCTTGACCTCTCTGCCGCCTTCGACACAGTATATTATTCTCTTTTCTTTAATATTCCATTTCTTTAGGTTTTTGAGACTCAACTCTTTCCTGGTTTTTCTTCTAACCTATTTAATCTCTCTTCAGTCTCCTTTGCAGAACCTACACCCAGGTTATAATCATTAATCATGGATGTCCTATATGGTACTATCCCAGGCCCTCTTCTCTTCTCCCTCTATACTACTTCACTTGGTGAGTTAGTTCATCAGCGCCCATGGATTTAATTACCATCTCTTTGTGGATGGTTCTCAAATGTACTTATCCAGCCTCTCTTCTGACCTCTAGTCTCTCATCTCCAACCTCCTATTAGATATCTCAAACTGGAAGTCCTGTAGACATCTTTTTTTTTGGGGGGGGGGGATAGATGTCCTTTATGGAAGGTGGCAAACCAAAACAAATAAAATTAAAGGGATCAGACGTAAAAACTGGGTGTGAGAAATAGAAATAGCCAATTTAGTTCTTCATCCCTTAATATCAGCTCAAGCCCCAACACAGAAGGGTGATGTCAAGGAAGCCAAATCTTTCCCACCCACCACCTCCAACCATGAAATTATAATTCATATTCAAATCCCTATCTTCCCACTCCTCTACCTCCACTTCCCCCCAGTGACAAAATCATCATAAATCTCCCATCCCCACAAAATATTCAGGCAGAGCCACATGGCACAAAGGCCACTGGGAACTTGGGAATTCTTTGTGTGTCAACATGAGGCCCCCAAAGACCTCTGGAGTCCTGTGGTAGTTTCTCTTCTGTGATTAGTAGTAGGTTAGGTTTCTGTACAAGCAAGAAGAAATAAGGGGAAAGGAAGGCAGGAACAGGGGAGATCTCCAGAAACCTTCCTCATGGGACTCCAAACTGCATGACCAACTCCTCTTTTGCATTGACTGGGGTCTGAGAAAGTGCATGATAGGCATAAGCAGCTATTCTAGAGACCTGCTGAAAATCTGCAAAGGGGATGGGGTCACTGGCAAGCACTTGGTGGGACTGGCTGGTGAGTGACGGCAGTGTTGGCAGCTTCTTCCAGTGAGTCAAGCTCAAGACAGCCAGGTGGGTGCTGTATTGTCTCGCTCGGTCCATGTACTCATGATGCTCCATGTCCTGGAAATCTGCTGCCGATATATCAATGATGTTGCTGGCTGTCTTGGCAAGGCTAGAAGACAGCAGGGCCTGCTCATTCGTACGGGCCGCAGGCAGACTGTGGTAGTTGGGTTCTTCTCCATTTAGGGTCTTGGATGGGGGACTATTGGGGTTCAGAAGTAGTTTCCTCTCCTCTCGATCCTGGTCTGAGTCCTCATTGTCACTGCTATAGCAGCACCCCATGGCCGGGGCCAGCTCGGGGAGCTCAGATCTAGGGGATCAGCATCCAACAGGAGTCCTTTCTTGTCACCTGACTCAAGACCTCGGCCCACAGGCTCCCCGCCCCGTAGACATCTTAAACTTAACATGTACAAAACTGAACTCATCCTATTTCTGCATAAACCCTTCCCCACCTCCTAACTTCCCTATTACTGTGAAGGGTAACATCCTACTTACTCCCAGTACCTCAGGTACACAACCTCAGTGTTGTCTTCAACTCGTCATTATGTCTCAACCTCTATTTCCAATCTATTACCAAGACCTGTCCATTTTCCCTTCATATCATTCTTCATATATGCCCCCTCCCCTCCTCTGGTACTGTCACCACCCTGGTACAGGACCTCATCTCCTTATGCATGGACTATTGCAATAGTCAGTTGATTGGTCAGCTTGCTACAAGTCACTCTGCTCCAATCCATCCTTCATTCTGTTGCCAACATGATTTTCCTATACCTCAGGTATGACAGTGTCACTCCCCTGCTCAGCAAACTCCAGTGCCTCCCAATGACCCGTGTGGCATTTAAAGCCCTTTCTAACATAGCCCCCACCTCACAATTTCAGCTTCCTTTCATATTACACCCCCTACCCAACACACACACACACACACACACACACATCCAGTGGCACTGACCTCCATGCTGTTCCTTGAACAAGACACTATATCTCTCAGCTATGGACATTCTCACTGACTGTCCACCATGCCTGGAATATTTTCCCTATTCATCTCTGCCTCTTGGCTTCCCTGGATTCCTTTAAGTTCCAGCTAAAATCCTACCTTCTACAAAAAGCCTTTCCCACTCCCTCTTAATTCTGATGCCTCTTCTGTGTTGATTGTTTCTTATTTATTCTGCATATCAGGGCTTCTCAAACTTTTTCCACTCCTGACCCCTTTATGCTTGAGAAATTTTTACACAACTCCAGGTAGATAGGTACATTAAGTAGGCATACATAACCTTTTACTGTTGTCAATTTTTTCATGACCCCTACATTCCGTTTAAGAAGCTTTGCCATAGGGGCAGCTAGATGGTGCAGTGGATAGAGTACCAGCCCTGGATTCAGGAGTATCTGAGTTCAAATCCAGCCTCAAACACTTGACACTTACTAGCTGTGTGACCTTGGGCAAGTCACTTAACCCCAATTGCCTCACCAAAAAAAAAAAAAAAAAAAAAAAAGCTTTGCCATATATAGCTTGTTTGTACACAGTTTGCATATCGTCTCCCCCATTAGACTGTGAGCTCCTTGAGGATAGAGATGGCATTTTGCCTTTATTTGTATCCTCATTGCTTAGCCTAGCACATAGTAGGCACTTAAGAAACAATTATTGACTACCTATGAGCTTGCAGCAGAATTAAACTCTGCCCTCTCCTTGCTGCTTATACCACAGAAAACCAAAAAGCTTTCTCTGTCTGGAACTGCCATTCATCAGGGTTCGGTGCTACAATAGAGCTCAACTAGGGAATTGTTCTCCTCAGAGAACTGAGAAACAGGTAGATTTGGGGCAGGACACTAAACTGTATGACTGAAGAAAGGGGTTTAGCATTCAGTTGGGGCTGGTTCTGTCCCCTCAGAAGTAACTTGTGGCAGAAATTGAGGCCAGTGAACCATGAATTCCCCATCATGAAAAGAGGCTGAGATAATTTAGAGATCCATCCTCTGGGGTAGCCAACCATCAAAGGGGAAAGAACTAGAAAGTGAGTAATGGGGTCGAGTGCTAGGCCTGGAGTCAGGAAGACCTGAGTTCAAATCTGTTTGTTTTAATTTACCAGAGAATGAAATGGCAAACCACTCCAGTATCTTTGCCAAGAAAATCCATTATGGAGTCACAAAGAGTTAGACATGACTGAACAACTGAACAACAGCAAAAAAAGGGGTAAGGCGCGAAATGAGGAAGAAAAACTGTAATTACCAAAGATCCCAGGAATAAAACTGAGTTAAAGACCTTAAGCATAAGAGAAGATATTAATGACAAAAGGGAAATATGGCCTCTAGATCAGCCAAATGAGTCCAGACATCTCTGAATAAATATTGCAAGACAAAAGAAAACAAATAAATACCTGTTGAAGCAGAGGACCCTGTGAATTCCCAAGGGATCATAGTACCATAGAAGGATGTTCCTAAATGGTTTAAAAGATAAATAAGAATTGTGAAAACAGCAGAAATAATTGTCAGGCTAGAAAAATGCACCATGGCAAACCTCACCAAAGAAACAAAAGAGAAAACATCTGATTGGGAATGCAAATATAAAGAAATGAAGGACAATCTATCTAGAAGAAGAGAAAAGCAGTAACATTAAAAGAAAATATGATCCATGCAAGCAAAACATATTAATCTCAAAAACGAGACACATAAGGACAACGTAAACATTTTCCCAGATTGACATGACAAATCAAAAAACCTGAATGCCATAATGCAGGAAGAAAACTGCCCAGAACTGCCGACCATAAAAAATAAAGTGCCAATTGAAAGAATCTACAGTCACCTTCCTCCCTCCCCCCCCCCAAAAAAAATCCTATGCTGAAAACTCCAGGACACATAGTAATTAAATTTAATAATTCTAGTGACAACAAATTTTCCAAGTGACCAGAGGAAAGACCTTCAAATATAAAGGAAAGGAAATTAAAATAACACAGTACTTTTCTGCACCCACCAGAAACCACAAGAAGGAATAATGTGTTCCAAAGAGAAAAGAGCTCAAGATGAAACCCTACAAACCTAAGCTTATCTTAATGGGAAAAAATGGAAATTTAATTTTTAAAAGAGGCTTTTGAAGCATTCCCACAAAGAAAACCAGACCTGAACAAATTGTATACTTTGCAAGCACCAGAGACAACAGAAGAGACAAGAAAGGGAAGCAAATATAGCAACCAAGGAAAGCACAGATTATTAAATTACCCTAGAAAAAAAAGAGGAAAGGAACTAAATAGAGAGTCTCTGCCATAAAGGAGTTTATATTCTACTGGTTGAAACAACATGAAGACAAATACATCATTATATAAAGAAGGAACTTTACAATTTTACAAAGTAGACAGATATATGGAGGATCCAGGACATCTTGGGTACCCTGGGAAAGATAAATATGGTCTTTATCTTCAGGGAACTTACAATCTAGTAGGGGAGAAAAGACAGCCCAATCACCCAAGCGCAAAAATCTCAGGCATCTCTGATACTTCCTTTTCTGCCAATACACTAGATGTACAACAATAGGCAAGTTAAATAGCCACTTAGAGCCTTCTTCCTTATAAAATAGAAATGATAATATTTACCTGTTTTCCAGGCAGTTGTGGGGAATGTAAACCCCAAGTCACCATAGAAATGTGAAGTATGATTATGCGTGTTGCAGTTGACACTGGTGTAGATCCTCATTACCTCTTACCTAAATTCCCTCAACCTTCTCCTTCTAGGACTTAGCTCTAGCTATTGAAATCTTTCTCTTCCTTCAAGATCTGAATCTCTCTTTTGCCCCGTTACATTTTACTGAGTATACTTATTTGTAAATGTGTCATATCTTCTTTATTAGAATGTAAGTCTCTTGACATCAGAAACAGTAGCATTTTTATAATCATCTTGGCGGCTAAGTGGATAGTGCATTATACTTGAAATCAGAAGGACCTGAGTTCAAATCCTGCTTCAGACAACATTTTTAGCTTATGTGATCCTGGGCAAGTCACTTAACCTCTCTCAGGCTCAGTGTCCTCAACTATAAAATGGGGATAATAATAGCACCTACCTCACATGGTTGTTGTGAGGATCCAATAAGATCATACACATAAAGCATTTTTGCAAACTTTAAAGCACTATATAAATGCTAGCTATTATTTTTATCTTTAGCACAGCGGGGCTACACATAAAAGGCTCTAAGTTAAAGGTTCTTAACCTGGGAGGCTAAGATTTTAGGAGGTCTGTGAACTTGGGTAGGAGAAAATTGCATGTTTATTTTCATTAACCTCTAACTGAAATTTACCATTTGTTTCCATTTAAAAAAAAAACATTATTCTAAGCAGGGGTCTAGAAGTTTTACCCAAGGTTAAGAACTGCTTTAGGTAAATACTTAGTGGATACTTAGAACATGCGATCCCCAGATCTTTACAGTCTATTTCCCTTGAGGCCTGGGAGGTCCAAAGCTGGTTTCTGGACTCACTTTTCTAGATATTCCCCATCTAGATTGGTTACTGTCCCTAAGCCACAGGAGAAGCAACATCTGCCCTGAGGAGAAGAGGAGAGAAAAGAATCCAAGAAAAACAAGATGAAGAAGGTTAGGTTCAGTGCAGTAAGGGAGTACCCAAGAAAAGTCAAACAACAGAATCCAGTCTTTCTGTCTGTGTCCTCGTCTGTGTCTGTGTCTGTGTCCTAGAAACTTTCAGTCACTTCTACTCACTCTGAAAGTCCTACTCACTTTGAAATTCCCCCAACTGATCCCATCTAAAATGGAAAGATCAGGGGTATATCTCAGGGGCACCCTCATTTGTAAATTAGATAAGCCTTTCTCTTTCAGGTAAATAATTTGGAATGTATGTAATGAAGTCTTTCTGCTTCCAAAAACACCTCCCCACCATTGATACTCAAAATTTGACTATGAGTTCATCCCCTTGTATCAAACATTACTCTCATCCTCTTAGTCTCTTTGAAAAATCATATCCTCTTAAAGGAACAAAACTTGAGTTTCTAACCCCAAGTATTAATGAGTTTCTTCTGATCCATCAGCAGCAGAAGGTCAAAGGACAATGACTTCGAAAAGGACATGGAATGAAGAGGAAGGATGCTGAAGACAAATTTGACCTACTTCATAGCTTTGTGGACAAAGTGATGAGTTGTCCCTAGTGCCATAGACACAATAATCTAGAACAAGAATTTTTAATATTTTGATAACTGTTTTTCAATGTTACTGGTTTTCTTTGCAATCCTGTGTATTTTATTTTATACATTTAAAAGCATTATTTTGAGAAGAGGTCCAATACTAAAGGGAATCATATCACAAAAAATTGTTAAGATCTCTGATTTAGAGAGGAGACACAACGTCTGTCCCTGGGGAGCTCCCAGTCTGATGAAGGATACAGAATAAGTGCCTGGAGCATGGATAGACAGAGGCTATGAGACACACCCAGTGAGGCAATGCTAGGGAAGAAGAGGAGAATAGAGAAAGGCAGAACAGAAGTCTATAGAAGTTATAGAAGTCTTTCTAGGAGAGGAGAACATAGAACAGTGTGGACAATAAGGGGAGAGAAATAAAAAGAGGGTGGTGTAGAGACACCTTGTGTGAGGAGGGCAAGAGGATAAACAGTACTGTCTGTTTTGTTTTTTTGCAGGGCAATGAGGGTTAAGTGATTTGCCCAGGTTCACACAGCTAGTAAGTGTCAAGTGTCTGAGGCTGGATTTGAACTCAGGTCCTCCTGAATCCAGGGCTGGTGCTTTATCCACTGTGCCAACTAGCTGACCCCTAGCTGACCCCTAAATAGTACTGTCAAAGAGCAAGTTAATGTGGAAAGAGCAGAGAGGCTAAGCTGGCAATAGAAAAGTCCATGTGTCTTAAACCCAGATCTCTGGGATTTAGACACATCCTCCAATCTTGGTTTGTTTTTGTTTTTTGCGGGGCAATGAGGGTTGCCCCAGGGTCACACAGCTAGTAAGTGCCAAGTGTCTGAGGCCAAATTTGAACTCAGGTTCTCCTGAATCCAGGGCTGGTGCTTTATCCACTGCACCACCTAGCTGCTGCCCCGCCCCCCATCCTACAATCTTAAAGGCAGGCCAGGTGTGGATGATTTTATTTTACTAAATGTTCTTTTTGACTCTGAGTTTAGAGCAGGATGAGGAGACAGAGAGAAATGACTGAGATGGATCTCAACAAACCATCCCTCTGTTATCCTGTGGGATCAGGTTGTCTTGGCATGGAGCTGAGATGTGCCTTGCTTAGGAATGACATGGGGATCAGGATGTTGGGACATTATTCCAAGAGGAAAACAACAAGGCAAGAAGCTTAGGATGTGGTAGCAGGAGTGGGAGGAGGCTCGGCTGGAATTTTAAGTCCATGGAACCAGGTTATCAAGGGATCTTGGCCTCCCTGAGGCTGCACAGCTCACTAACTCAAAGAAATGTCCCAGCCCAGTTGCCCAGGTGGCTCCAGGGATTCAGGGGGAGTTCAGGCATGAGGATCTTGGTCAAAAAACTTATAATGTTAATATTTGAACTTTGAAGCAGCCTGGTATGCTGTTGGGAATTGATAGCTGGAGAACCTTCTGTCACTCTATCTCCCAAGTTTCAGAGTCTTAAAGAGCTTTTGAGAGGTCCTAGGAATATGGGATTTAGATAGGGATCCATTATCTAGTAGAGAGGCAACCTGTCATAGTGGATAGAGTGGTGGGCTTGGAGTCAGGAAGACCTATATTAAAATCCTACCCCAGGATGGGGCAGCTAGGTGGCGCAGTGGATAGAGCACCGGCCCTGGAGTCAGAAGTACCTGAGTTCAAATCTGGCCTCAGACACTTAACACTAGCTGTGTGACCCTGGGCAAGTCACTTAACCCCAATTGCCTCACTAAAAAAAAAAAAAAAAAAAAAAATCCTACCTCAGATACTAGGTGTGTGACCCTGGGCAAGTCACTGAAGCATTCTCCTTATTGCCTACTGATCAGGAAGAACCAGTGATTCAGTGGATCTTTAAAAAAGGATGACTTAAGTGAGCTTGAGCCTGTGCTCCAACTGTCTTTCCCTTGTGTTTTCTTTCCTTGTTTATGAGAGATAGGGTGCGTTAGTAGATAAAGAGCATCTTCAAAGCCAGGAAGAGTTGTGCTGAAGTTCATTCCTGACACATATTGCCTATGTGGGGTAAAAACCCACACTTTTCAGTACCTTTATCAACTTTTTTATGACTATAAATGTCAGAAAAGTTGCCAACCTGATTTGGTAAAGTGTACTTTTCCACCTAGGGTTCTCCATATCAATGAAATCACAAGTCCAGACCCAGTGTCTGTACCAGAATATAGGCATCCAAGCAGCAATTCTGAGAGTGGGTGCATCCCATCTTGGAGACAACTTTGTGAGTTAAAAGGAGTCTCTGTTTCTCTGTCTCTGTCTCTCTCTGTGTCTCTCTCCCTTCCCATCCCCCCCACATTAATTTCATAAAGGAAATAAATAGCTGTCCCATCCCTGATCCACATTATACATTTCTATACATTTCTGCTTTGGAGAGACTCTAGACATGAACCCAACCTAAGGTATAAGTATTTTTTTTCCAGAGTATTTGAGGTGGGGTAACAAGCTAAATGGTGAGGGAAAATAAATCTAACCCTCCTTTTATGTAGTTGGCTCCCCAGTACTGAACCATGTGCATCAGTCTAGAGCAGAAAGATCCCTTAGTGGAGGAAGGAGGGGGATGCTCGTTTAATTCTTAGACATTTATAAGTTGTGGAAAGGATGTGTTTCAGGAAAGTCTATCCTTTGGTAGTGTCGGTTCAATATTTCAATAAAATAAGACTCATGTAGGTCATTGAATAGTTAATAAGAAGCTTATTTAGCCACAGCAGAGAAAGGAGTTTTTTCTTTTTCAATCTTAATTTTTTTTTAATGAGGCAATTGGGGTTAAGTAACTTGCCCAGGGTCACACAGCTAGTAAGTGTTAAGTGTCTGAGGCCGAATTTAAATTCAGGTACTCCTGAATCCAGGGCCGGTGCTCTATCCACTGCGCCACCCAGCTGCCCCCTTAATTTTATTTTTTGCAGTTACATGTAAGGATAATTTTCAACATTCATTTTTGTAAGATTTTGAATTCCAAATATTTCTTCCTCTCTCCCTTCCCTTCCCACTCCCCAAGACAGCAAGCAAAAGCTGATATGGATTATACAGTACAATCATGTTAAACATATTTCCATATTAGTCATATTGTGAAAGAAAAATCAGAAGAAAAGGGAAAAACCTCAAGAAAAAAAAAACAAAAACAACAAAAAAGCAAAAATAATATGGTTCAATGTACATCCAGATTCCACAGTTATTTTTCTATAAGTCTTTTGGAATTGTCTTGGATCACTGTATTGCTGAGAAGAGCGAAGTCTTCACAGTTGATCATCACACAGTGTTGCTGTTACTACGTACAATGTTCTCACGGTTTTGCTCACTTCACTCAGTTTCAGTCCATTTAAATCTTTCCAGGTTTTTCTGAAATCTGCCTGTTCATCATTTCTTATAACACAATAGTGCTATAATTACATATAATTACATTCATATACTACAACTTGTTTAACCATTTCCAATTGATGGGCATCCCCCCAATTTCCAATTCTTTGCCACCACAAAAAGAACTGCTATAAATATTTTTGTACTTGTGGGTCCTTTCCCCTTTTTAATGATCTCTTTGAGATACACACCTAGTAGTATTGCTGGATAAAAGGGTATACACAATTTTATAGCCCTTTTGGCATAGTTCCAAATTGTTCTCCAAGATGGTTGGATCAGTTCACAACCAGAGGAAGGACTTTCAACAAGCATACTCAGTGAAACTACCATATTGATACTTAAGCACAGCTTCCCAGTGTTAGTCATGCTGTTGGTCCATGTTAGAAGCCTCAGAGAGAAGACTGGAGGGCCTTGTGGTCTTTCATAGTCGGGAAACCAGGAAGTCATGTTAAGGACCTAAGCTGTCCCCTTGACCTCAAAGGTGAAGATGGCCTGAATTACATTGGCAACCTATGTGATAAAGGGAAAGATACAAGAAATGTTATGGAAGTAGAAAATGTGAGATTTGATATTTGATTAGATAGAGTTGAGGGAGAGTGAAAAGTTGAGGAGAATAATGAGGTTACAAGTCTGGAAAAGATGGAAGGATAATGATGCTTTCAACAGAAGTAGGAAAGTTAGGGAGAGGGTCAGGTTTTGAAGAAAAGATAATGTTCAGTTTGGGGCAGGTTGAGTTTGAAATGTCTCCAGGACACTCAGTTTGGAATATCCAATAGGCAGTTAGTGATGTAGGCCTGGAGTCAGGAGGACTTGGGTTGAGTATGCAGATCTAGGAGACATTTGCTTAAAGATAATTGAACACAAGTGAACCAAAAGTCAGTGCAGAGAGAGAAAAGAGGCCCCAGAAGAGAGCCTTGGGGTAAAACCACAATGAGGATACAAGAGAGAGATGATGGTCTAGCAAAGGTGGATCAGTTAGATAAGTGAGAGGAACTAAGAGAGAGCAGTGTCATGAAAACCCAGAGAAGAAAAACTAATCAAGAGGAAGACATGTCAAATCCTTCAGAGAAGTCAAAAAAGATGAGAAATAAGAAAAGGGTCATCGGATTTAACAATGTAGAAATTACCTGAACTGTGTAATAGCTTCTCATTTGTTTCTCCACCCTTAGTCTCTCCCTGCTCAAAGGCCATTGAATTTGGCTATTAAGAAATCATTGGGAAAAAAAAATCACTGGAGGGGGCAGCTAGGTGGCACAGTGGATAAAGCATCTGCCCTGGATTTAGGAGGACCTGAGTTCAAATCTAGTCTCAGACACTTGACACTTACTTGCTGTGTGACCCTGGGCAAGTCACTTAACCCCCATTGCCCTGGGGGAAAAAACAAATCATTGGAGAGTGCAGTTTCAATTAAGTGATGAGATCATAAGCCAGATTTCAGGGAATTGATGAATAAAGAAGAAGAGAGGAAATGGAGATAACTAGTTTATTTGGTTTTGAGGTTTTTTTTGGGGGGCGGTTTGTGAGGCAATTGAGGTTAAGTGACTTGCCCAGGGTCACACAGCTAGTAAATGTCAAGTGTCTGAGGCCAGGTTTGAACTCAGGTCCTCCTGACTCCAGGGCTGCTACTCTATCCACTGTGCCACCTAGCTGCCCCAAGATAACTACTTTAGACAGCTTTCTTAGGCTTTGAAAAGTAAAGATATGGGAGGATAGATCAAGGAGATGGTAGTATTAAGTGAAGGATTTTTAAGTGTGGATGAGTCTCCTCTAGGGATGAGATGGGAGAGGATGAGATCAGGGGTCTTTCCTTTGTGATGAGAAGGATCACCTCTTCATCAAAACTTAGAGTAAAAGAGGAGAGACTATGGGACAATGACATGGAGTTTTAAGGCATAGAGTAGTGGAGAAGAGGGAGCTCACCCCTGACTTTTTAGTAATGCATGAGAGGAGGTCCTTTGTTGAGAAGAAAGGAGGAAGAGTGGGAGACTTGATGAAAGAAGAAGAGATTTGGGGGATTTTGTTGGCAATCAATTAAGTGACTTGTCCAGGGTCACGCAGCTAGTAAGTATCCAAGGACAGATTTTAACTCAGATCCTCCTGATTCCAGGATACTGTTCTATCTACTCTCTGTCACTTTACTGCCCCAAGAGAAGATTTGGAAAAGCTGCTCTGGGGAATGAGATCAATAATCAATTAGAGAAGAACAAAAAGATCGATTACCTTTCTACAGTGAGGGTCCAGTTCAAATTAAATAACATGAATTTGTAGTGAATCCAATCAACATTTGGGTTCAGGTTCTACTTCTGACTATATAACTTTAAGGCAAGTCACTTAATCTGTTGGTGCCCCCAAGTAATTTTCTATAAAACTTGGTGTTGTTTGTCCTTCATTCTCAAAGAGGACCAAGACATCAGGGTGATGCCATGAGTTTTCAGTAAATTAAATTTAAGTGAGGGAAGGCTGTGCAAAGTCACCAGCCTCATTCTCTCCTCTAGAGCCATCTGGGTCCAGTGGCAAGATATAAATCAGGACAACTGAAGATGGCCCAGGATGTTGAAGGCAATTGGGGTTAAGTGACTTTCCCAGGGTCACACAGCTAGTTTGAGGTGAGACTGGAATTCAGGTCCTCCCAACTTCAGGGCCAGTGATCTCTCCACTGTGCCACCTAGCTTCCCTCTCGTTCAAATAGAATAAGAACAAATGTATCATATTTATCCATGACAAATGACTTCATCACTTATTTGTATTTTAAAATAGGTATTTAAAATAAAATAAGATATATGCCAAAATACTTATTCCAGGACTCTTACTGTAGCAAAGAACTGGAAATGAAATAGATCTCCCACTGATTAGAATATACTGCAGTTAAACAAATTGCAGCACATAAATGTAATGGATATTGTTTCACTGTAAGAAATAATGAATATGAAGAACTCAAAGAAGCATGGAAAGACTTATATAAACAGATGTGAAGTAAAGGAAGCAGAAGCAGTAAAACCATATATACAAATACTATGATATAAATGGAGGAAAAACCCTAAACTGGATGCTGTGCAATTATGATGACCTGGGTTGACCCCCCAAAAGAAAAAAAACCACACACTTCTCCCTTTTCTTTGCATAGGTGGAGGATTGTGGATGTGGAATATTGCATACATTGTCAGGGGAACTGCTGGGCCTGGAGTCAGGAAGACCTGAGTTCAAATCCAGCCTTGGACACTTACTAGCTGTGTGATCCTGGACAAGTCACTTAACTCTCTTTGCCTCAGTTTCCTCATCTGCAAAATGAACTGGAAAAAGAAATGGCAAGACACTTCAGTGTCTTTGCCAAGAAAACCCTGAATGGGGTCACAAAGAGTTGGACACAAATGAAATGACTTAACAATATATTGTCAAACTCCATTGATGGGTTAGTTAGCTTTGCTGAACTGCTTTTTTCCTTCTTCTTTCTGTCTCTTTAAAAAAAAAATCATCATTACAAGAGATGGCTCATGAGAGGGTAAGAAATATGTTCCAAAATGAAAATGATATAAAAACAAGACATAATAAAAACTTTTAAAAATCAAATAGAAAATTGTTCTGTACTCAAAGGTTATTTTGTAAAGTGATTAACTCTTATTCCCACTTTTCCATAAATTCCACTATCTTGTCTTTTTTAATTCCAGTATGAATGAGGATCTCTCATTCATTTATGTAGAGTACTCAGTTTAAAAAAATGTCCTCCAACTCCAATTTTCAAGGGGAAATTTTCCCCATAAAACACAAGGGCTCCAACAAGGTTCCTCAGGTTTACAAGGATATAGACTCAATCCTGGGTGGCCTGACCCTGAAGGGCTTAAACAAGCCACAGTAATTTTTTTTTGGGGGGGGGGGAATGGGGCAACAAGGGTTAAGTGACTTGCCCGAGGTCACACAGCTAGTGTCAAGTGTCTGAGGCTGTATTTGAACTCAGGTCCTCCTGAATCCAGGGCTGGTGCTTTATCCACTGCACCACCTAGCTGCCCCCAAGCCACACTGGTTTAAAACTACTGTTATACTCTCCTAAGACATCCATACTCAAAACATCCAAACATGAGACACTTTGTGAGACTGCTAAATCATCATTTCACCTTCACCTTGGCTTTACACTGTCCAAACAACTTTTATAAAGTCCATGTATTCTACTAAGCCAGTCTAGGACTCTTTTCATGGCAATCTTCTCTAAGAACAGTGTTGTTTCAAAATACTGCCACTAATACCAGTTGGCTTTGTCTAACTGGGTGCTACCAACATCTTGAACTCATGAGACTGACCCCAAGGTTGGACATGTATATCTCAAGATCACGGCTCAGTCACCTATGCTCAGGGAACATGAAACAGATGAGGGTGTCAGAAGCTCAAGGTCCAGGCTCAGCCTTGCCTAGGCAGGACATGTGCCCATTGACATCTGCTTGAAGTCGCCATGCTCCAAATATTCCCCTCTTTTACCCCTAAAAAGAAGTCCCAGAGTTACTTATGCCACATGTACCGGAGAGAGAAATGAAAAGAGAGAACAGAAGTTGTTTCTCATTTTAAATTGACACACTGCCCAGGCCCCATAGCTATCATGAAGTAGACAGGCAAAAAATCAAAGGACCACTCAAGATCTATTATGTCGTTCCAAGGCATCAAGTCCTTCACAGCTGAGCATGTTTCCCCAGAAGTGGCCAGGGAGCAGGCTTAGCACTGCATAGTGTCTGTTGCAGCCAGGGTAGACCACAGGGGCCGGCCACATTATCTTCATTATACAAGCACAGTGATTTTTCATTTCTACCATTAACAGCACTTGTGAATCCTAATGAAAATAAAGCAGGCTGTATCTTCTAGATTTGGACTTTCTTTGTGTTTCTATAGTTCTGCTACTTAAACTGACTCTATTATCTTTGCTTCTGTAATGCCAGCTTCAATAGCTTCTCCCACAGAGACCATAGATACCATTACTGTATCATTAAAAGGCAATAAAATCCTGACTTATTGCCAATATGGCTTCTTCAATAGGAGGCTGACCGCCCAGCTCCCACATAACTACTACAGCAAAACCCTGAAATTAGAATCAGACTGAATAATGATCAAGAAATCCAATAAGAAATTATAATAAGTGCTTCCTTCAATTCAGAATTGCACAAAAAAGTCAGCCAGGAGCTCACAGAAAATAGTAAAGAGCTCCTGCTAACAAAGAGAGCATCATCGTACAGTAGCCTCCCACTGTGGCCAGGGACACATGTGGTCTGCAAAGCTCTATGTCTAGAGGCAGCAGGAGCAGAGGAGTCCCCTAAAAGTTCCCAAAATTGTCAGAAACCACCAGGGTAAGGACTTTGGAAGATTCAGGCAGCTAACAATATGATGCATTAAAACTCAGACCAGAATACCCCTGGCCCAGTGGCACTATGGTCCCTAACAATCTCTCTTGAGACACTAGAGATAAGCCTAAATATATGCAGTGCTCTGAATTTTAAAGATCCAAGGGGGGGGGTGGGAAGAAGGGGTCTAACTGTAGGAAGTGAAAGTCAACATAGGAACCTAGGGGATCCAGGATACTAGGTAGGATTGACCAACCCACCCAAAATCTCAGCAGACCTAGCCTTGGCACAAAGACTCAATTCAGGAACTAAAGCCGGAGAGATGAGCAAAGCAAAGAAGATATCAATCAATATGAAAAAAATGTTGCAAATCTACGGGTGCCATAAAGAGAGTGACTATAAAAGTTGCAAGCAGAGACTCAAAGGGAAAAAAATGAATTTTCCACAAGGACTTACATGACTTCCTAGGATAAATAAAGCAAGAGATATAAAATGATATAAAGGCTCTGGGGGAAAGAATAAGTCATTTAGAACAGAATACAATTTACTCAAGAAATGGACTTCCTGAAAACTAGAAGAAATTAAGAAGAAACAAATGACTCCATGAGGTAGCAAGAAATGCCAGAATACCAAAAATCAAACAAACAAACAAACAAACAAACCTGAAAAAAATAGAAGAAATGTGACATCAAAAACAACTGACCTGAAAAACATGTCAAAGAGACAGAATTGAAGGCAGTATACTTTCTGAAAACTACTAATTTTAGAAAGCCTAGATACCACATTTCAAGAAATCACAAATGAAAACTACTAAAGTCTATTCGAAGCAGAGGATAAAATAAAGATAAAAAGAATCTGCCAATAAGCTATCGGAAGGAACCCCAAAAGAAAAAGTCCCAGTAATGCAAAAATAAGATGCAGAACTCCAAGTCAAAGAAAATACTGCAAGCATCCAGAAAGAATCCATTCAAGTACCAACGAACTAATCAGGATCACACAAGACCTGGTAGCAATTACTTAAAATAAGAGGAGATCTTGTAATACAATATTCCAAATGGCAAAAGATATGGGGGCAGCCAGGTGGCGCAGTGGATAGAGCACTGGCCCTGGATTCAGGAGGACCTGAGTTCAAATCGGGCCTCAGACACTTATCACTTACTAGCTGTGTGACCCTGGGCAAGTCACTTACCCCCAACTGCCCTGAAAAAAAAAAGATATGGTCAGCTAATTAGCATTTATTAAGTATCTACTCAGTATCAGGCATGCTCTCACTATGAATAAAAGGTTCATTGAGATCCTTCAAGAATAAGTGAGACAAAAGAAGACATTGCTCATGCTAATAAGCCTTTTTGAATGCCTCTGTAGTCAATCAATGATCCTCGTATTCAATACATGGTTCATTAACCAGAATAAGTTACAAGATATCTTTATAGGCTCCACAGTGTCCCCAATGCATTTTCCTTACACATCATCACGATTCTCCTGGAATCAAGGTCCTTAGCCTATCCACAAGAAGAAATTATGTCACAGGTACTCTGCACATGTGCCATACCTCCATTACAAGTGTAATTATACACACACACACACTATGCACACACACACACATGAACATGTGTGTATGTGCACACACATATAGCACACATGTATGTATGTGTATTAAAAATAAGCAGTATAAAATGGGAATTTATGGTTTTTATATAAAAATCCTCTTTTGGGTTCTGCTTTGTATATTGGAAATGCTATTGGGTTTTGGTGCTTAAATTCAAAATAATTCTTAAGTGGGAAATAGCATCTTGAGAAATTGGTATTCTAGAGCAAATGTAACCTTTTATGGCTAATAAAAGATTGAGTGAGGTACAGAGAGAAAATAAATGAGAACTTCTTATCTGATTGAACTTTTAACCTTTATCTTGTGCAGAAAAACCAAAAAAGAATTCTTGAAAAACTCTGACTGCTATCCAGAGACTGAAATAGTGAGATGATGTTCCAGAAGTGAAGAGAAATCAAGGACACTTGGCTAAAATATTATAAATAATTATTTATATCTTCATTTTATTATACATTTTACTATTAATCAGCTATATTGCCAATAACATTAATGTTTATTTGAAACAGTTTTGATGTATGAAGCAAGATGAGGGTTTCTCCAGTTTGTAAAATAAAAAATATTTAATACACTGAGATGGGGCCTCGAGGCTAATTGATTGCAATTTTAGCAATTGATATGGAAATATCAGAACATTCTCCTTAATTATCACATAACCTAGGATGAGAGAATGAATATGGTAATGAGTCATGCAGCAGAATGAATAGTGACCATCTCAGATAGGCTACATGTGAATATGTTTAATGCTAAAACTCTGACAGACTTCTATTAGGTTCAACTATTACAGTAGATTCTCTCCGTGTCTTGATGAATGAATGAAAAACGCATTAAACATTTATTACATATCAAGCACTGTACTAAGAAACAAAAGCAAAGATAAGTCCATGCCTGCTCTCAAGGAGCCAACTACATTCGTGTGTGTGTGTGTGTGTGTGTGTGTGTGTGTGTGTGTGTGTGTGAGAGAGAGAGAGAGAGAGAGAGAGAGAGAGAGAGAGAAGCAATTGGGGTTAAGTGACTTGCCCAGGGTCACATAGCTAGTAAGTGTCAAGTGTCTGAAACCGGATTTGAACTCAGGTCCTCCTGAATCCAGGGCCAGTGCTTTATCCACTGTGCCAGTTAGCTGCCCCCCAAGCCTACTACATTCTAATGGGGGAGTCTGTAAATATCAGGGATTATTGATCAGAAAGAGGTATTTTGTTTTAAGGGATTAAAAGGTCAGCGAGAGGAGCAGCTAGGTGGTGCAGTGGATAAAGCACCAGCCCTGGATTCAGGAGGACCTGAGTTCAAATCCGACCTCATACACTTGACAATTACTAGCTGTGTGACCCTGGGCAAGTCACTTAACCCCCACTGTCCCACAAAAAATAAAAAAAAAAATAAAAACTAAGCTTGAGGCAGCTAGGTGGCACAGTGGATAAAGCACCGGCCCTAGATTCAGAAGGACCTGAGTTCAAATCCGGCCTCAGGGACTTGACAATTACTAGCTGTGTGACCCTGAGCAAGTCACTTGACCCTCATTGCCCCACTTAAAAAAAAAAAAAAAAGGGCAGTGAGGTGAGTCATAAGGAAGCTATGTCTATATACCCTTACCAGTCACAGTGGCAGCATTGATTTGATTGTAATTCCATAACTGGAAAGTGAGAAGGGGAGGAAGGGATGAACTAAGGAACGTATGCAAGTGGTAGCAAAGTAGCTAGCAACAAAATGACTGGGGAGTAAAGTGAAGCATTACTGGAGCAGCTGTCTGAGATATTCACCAATTAGGGCCTTAGGGGCCACAGGGAGGGAGTCCTGGAGCTGCAGAAGTTAATGCAGCTCCAGGTCCAGGCAGTAAGATGATGAGGAAATAAAGTGAAGTATGTCTGAAGCAGCCAGACTGATGGGCCATGTTTGAGTTACTCACTAATCAGGATAGTGGAGTCTCAAGGGAAGGCCCATCACAAAGAGATCTTATTTCACTTTTTAAAAATTAGAGACAGGAGGGGCAAAGGGAGAAATACAAAGGGGAATTAATGCAGTGTAAAAAAAAGATATAGGGGCAGCTAGATGGCACAGTGGATAGAGCACCAGACATGGATTCAGGAGGACCTGAGTTCAAATCCAGCCTCAGACACTTAACACTTACTAGCCGTGTAACCCTGGGCAAGTCACTTAACCCCAATTGCCTCACCCCCCCCCAAAAAAAGATATCACTAGAACTTTTTTTAATTAGAAAGAAAAATCAAAGACAATTAACTTTAATTCCTTAAAGTTAAACTTAATTTAAAAAAAAATTTAAAATAATTAGCCATAATTGTTCTGGACTTCCATTTTTTTAAAGTTGCAGGGTTTTTTTTCCCAATTACATGTAAAGATATTTTTTTTAAGTTCCAAATTTTTCTCCCACTCTTCCTCCAGAGGTCAGCAAGCAGTTTGATATAGGTTATACATTACAATTATGTTAAACATATTTGCACATTAGTCATGTTGTAAGAAAAGGATCAGAACAAAAAGGGGGAAAAAAAGCAAGAAAGAATAAACAAGAACTACAAAAGTGAAAATAGGATGCCTTAATCTAAAGTTGCAGATTTTTTGCAAACCAATTTATTATGTTGTTTCACACTCCTCTCATGTGTAGGTCTTTTGACTTTGGACTCCAGCAGACCAGATTCAGTCTTGGGGAAGCCTGACTTCAAAAAAGAAGGAATTGTGATTTTTTCACACTCACATTATGCGCTCAACTGGGTGTCCTATGGAAAAATCTCTTTTAAAAGATACTTAGAGGAGGCAGCTAGGTGGTGCAGTGGATAAAGCACCAGCCCTGGATTCAGGAGGAACTGAGTTCAAATCCGACCTCAGACACTTGACACTAGCTGTGTGACCCTGGGCAAGTCACTTAACCCCCATTGCCCTGCAAAAAAAAAAAAAAAAAGATACTTAGATATGGCTCACATCTGGAGTTTTCCCAAAAGGAATTATAAGGGTCCCTTTCAGAAAAGTTATTTAAATGTACAAAGTAGTAGGTATCAGGAAAAGGATAGCTATCTATTTCCTCTACAACAAAAGAAATGCTTAAAAAACAAAGGACTTGAAGCACTTATTTACAAATATTTAAAATATGCACCATAAGATTCACATATAGATAATACACACTATCATGCCTCATCTTTATTTAACTCTCCCAGACATTAAAGACTCCCAGATAACTTGTGGAACTACTGGATAGCTATTTCAATATTCATATTAGATCTGTACTAATGAGTAGCAACTCAAGGTCCCTGTCTTCTGGTCAACCAGGCATGTGTGATTTCTCCTCCTAGCAGTGCTCATCTTCTCCAAAAAGGGAGCCCCCTAGGGGGCGGCTAGGGGGCGCAGTGGATAAAGCACCGGCCCTGGATTCAGGAGGACCTGAGTTCAAATCCGGCCTCAGACACTTGACACTTACTAGCTGTGTGACCCTGGGCAAGTCACTTAACCCCAATTGCCCCACAAAAAAAACCCCAAAAACAAACAAACAAACAAACAAAAAGGGAGCCCCGCAGACTGGGTAATCATTATCTCATTCAATGACTCCTTACCTCCCAAATTCACAGAGCAGCCATGAAAACTGGAAATGTCCCTTTCTCATGATTGCTATTCAGGGACCGATACTCAGGAAAAGAAACTCAAAACAGAAAAGAACAGAAATTCTATTTCAGGCTTACCTAGACAAGCACACGTTGGTCATTATTGTGATGTGTTTAAACTATGGCTTGCCATTGCTGCTGGGTTGGGGCAGAAAGAGAGAAAATGCCTCCACTTCCCCATACAAGTCCAAGGGAGAGTTGATATTGGGTGTATAGCAACAAAGAGCCTGCTTCAGAAGGGACCAGACCATCTCTTCTTGTAGCCCAGAGAGGGTGAAGCTCTTCCTACTTCAATGGGCAATCATCTTTGACACAGCTCTTTGCCATAACAGAGACCAAAGGACCAACCCAAATCTGTTAGTCATATGTAGCTTTTTAGTAAGGGGCTAGAGCACATGTCTGAGACACAGGCCCAATCCTGTAAACGTGAATGTTCCATGGGATGGCCCCTGATATAATTGTACTTATCAAACTGAATGACATTGAGAAATAAAACACATACAAAAGATTGTTTAGTTTTGAGCTTATATACTTCGTATTGAAATGCTACAGATTACACAATTCATCTGTGTCATGAGCTTAACAAGAGCTGATAATACTGGTGACAGGTTGTACCCAAGTCAAGATTTGAGATTCAACAAGTTCTGACTAAATCGACCTCATTTTTACAGACCATTTTAAATAATAACTGCACTGCATTCACTGTCAGTTGGAGAGAATTCATATATTAGTCTTGCTTTCACTGACTTTGAACTTTGTTTTCTCTGAAATATGTGGATCTGTGATACAATGATCCATGACAATTTCAAAGGATTCGTGATGAAAAATGCTATCCACCTCCAGAGAGAGAACTGATCAACTCTGAGTGCAAATCAAAGAATATGCTTTTTCACTTTATTTTTCTTGCTTTTTTTGGTGGGGGGGGAAGACAACATGGCCAATATAGAAAAGTGTTTTGCATAATTTCACTCATATAATGGGTATCATATTGCTTGCCTTCTCAATGGATGGGGGAGGGAAAGAATTTAGTACTTAAAATTTTTAAAAGCATGTTTAAAAGAAAATAATGAAAACACTGACCAAAAAAAACTGTGGATCTGCTTATGTGGGAATTATCCTATGAAATATCCATTCATTTTAATTATTGCTGCATAACCTCCTGAATCTCTTGCCTCTTTGTCCTATTGCCAGTCACACCTTGACAAACACCAAGCCTTGGTTACTCCAAATATCACCCTTCTCTTCTCCTATTCACTGCCACTGAATACTGCCAGAGCAAGTCGGGTAACAGTGCAAACTGGATCCACTACAAATTTATGTTATCTAATCCCCAACCGGGCCCTCATAGATGTAACACGATCTTTTTATTCTTCCCCAAGTATCTAATACACTTTTCTCAGTGGCTCTTCCAAACTCTTCTCTTCTTAGTCTCTCTATACCATCCCTTTCCTATTCCCTCTCAAAGGAGGACCACAGCTGCTACTTTCCTGAAAAAAACAGAATTCATCCATCTCAAGCTTCTTTTTCTCTGTTCTACATTTCAAAACCCACTCTCCATCATTCCCAATTTTACCTTCCTTTGCCCTAGTCTCTAGGGAAGGGGCGGCTCTTCTTCTTGCTAAGGTCAATTATTCTTGATTCCACTCTCTTCTCTCTTGACCTTCAACTCTCTGGGAGCTTGCCCTTTGGAGTTCTTCCATCTTCAATATGTCCTTATTCACTTTCCCTATTGCCTACAAACGTGCCCAGATCTCACCCACCCTTAAAACAAAACAAAAAAAATCTTTACTTGACCTTACTATCCTCCATCTGTCCTCTCTCTTTCCCATTAGACCACTGGGAAGGGCCATCTCCACTCATTGCCTCCATTTCTTCACCTTCCATTCCTCAAGTCTTTGCCATCTGATTTCTAACCTAGCTACTCTGCCAAAGCTGCTTGGTCTGAGATTACCAAAGATCTTTTAACAACAAGATCCAATGGCTTTTTCTCAATTCTCATTCTACTTGACTTCTCCAGTTTTTAATATTGTCGAAGGGGTGGGGAAGATGTCTTTCTGGATTCTCCTTCCTCCAATGGGCTTCTGTGACACAACTCTCTCCTACAGGAATCTTTCCCAGCTCTCTCCCTACATATTAGGGTTCTCTTATTCCTGACATTGCTTTGTGTTTACTTATCTGTGTATGTGTTCTACACAGTAGAAGAAGATCAAATGGGATAGATAATAAAGCCCCTTTGCAAACTTTCAGTGTCAGCTAGTCAGCTCCTGAAAGAAGGGACTGTTTGTTTTTGTCTTTACATCTCCAGAGACTAGGATAGTACCATGTATGTAGCACATGCTTTAAAAAAAAATGTTGAATTGAATTGAATTGAATTGAATGACCTCCAGAGTTTCTCCTTCACTGGTATGTAGCTGGGGAGGAGGGAGTGCCCAGGGAAGGGGAGCCAGAGGCCAGAGGAGAACAAACAAGGAAAAGGGGGAGATATTACAGTGATCTAGGACCTATTAATGGGGAACTTTAGTCAGCTGTGAAGGAAAAGATGGGGCGATAACCATGCTGGCAGCAATCAAGGGGTGGGGGTGAGTGGCTACCAAAAAAGCCAAGTTATTGGGTATCAACCTGATTTCCCGCCCCTCATGTGTCCCCCGTGCCCATGCCTGTACCTCGTACAGCCCTATAAATGCCCCAATCCCAGCTTTTTCCAGAGACTGACCAAAAAACTTCTTTTGCCTGAGTGCTTCTGTGCTTCTCACAGCCTCCAACTGGGGCCCCAGCCCAAAGGATGTGGGAGTTGCGTTCCTTAGCCTTCTCCCGGGCTGTCTGTGCAGAATTCTTGGCCACACTCCTCTTTGTCTTCTTTGGCCTGGGGTCAGCCCTCGACTGGCCTCATGCACAGCCCACTGTCCTACAGATCTCCCTTGCCTTTGGCCTGGCTATTGGTACCCTGGTGCAAACGTTGGGCCACGTGAGTGGAGCCCACATCAATCCAGCTGTGACTGTAGCCTGTCTGGTGGGTTGCCATGTCTCCTTCCTCCGAGCTACCTTCTATGTGGCTGCCCAGATCCTGGGAGCTGTGGCCGGGGCTGCCCTTCTCCACGAGCTTACCCCACCTGACGTCCAGGGGAATCTAGCCATCAATGCGGTGAGTAGTCCAAAAGCCTGGCCCCTCAGCACAGGGGATCTCATCGAATGATAGAAAAGGCACTAGACAGGGGATCAAGAGAGTTTCCACTTAATAACTAAAGTCAATTCAGCATTGTGGAAACACCAGGGGCCTTGAATTAAGCAGAGACCTGGTTTTGAATCCTCCTCTGATATTCACTAGGTACATGACCATCATCAAATCACTTAACTTCTTTGCACCTCAGTTTCCTCATCTGTAAAACATAAATGATAATTCCTGTAGAACCTGCCTCTTTGGATTTTTGTGATGATCAAATGAGTTAATCGATACTGAGTGCTTTATAAATCCCAAAGGATTTTTATAAATGTCAGGTGTTATTAGCTACATGATTCTGGGCTAGGCAATCTCTAGACATGTCTTCTCATCTGTAAAATTGAGATAGCAACACGTACCATTTACTTCACAGGCTCTTTGTAAGTTGGAAAACATTGTACTAATGGGAGTTATTATTATTTTCAATCTCCAGTAGTAGAAAAGCTTTTGCTTATTACTGGAATAAACAATGGTCTTAGACTCAGGATTGTGGGTTTGAACCTGAGACCCTGGGGTTTGTTGTTGTTGTTTGTTGTTGTTGTTTTAATGGGAAGGAGAAGTAACCAGGAAAATCTGTGTTAAGTGAGGAATGTTGGGGATTGGAGGTGAGGATCGAGCCCCAGGTAGAGGCTCTAGCCAAAATCAGAATCAGGGTTACAGATGTAATTAAAAGTTATCAAAAGCCTGAGTCATCCTGAAGGGATGGATTAGAGATTAGTGATGGGCCCATGCATTCAGCATTTTGTTCCAAGGATCAACCTTAGAAATCAGCTCTTGAGTACAAGGGTCTTAACCTTTTTATTTTATTTTATTTTATTTCTGTCCGGGAGTCCTTTGGCAGTCTGGAAGTGAAGCCTTATCTGACCCCTTCTCAGAAGAAGGTTTTTAAATGCATAAAATAAAATAAAATAAACCTAAGTATATTGAAATTAGTTATATTGAAATGGTTATCAAAATAGGTGTGTTTAAAAAAAAATCCCAAGTTCATGGACCTCCATTAAGAACCCCTGTTGTAACAGAAAAGGCGCTTATGTTGCTCAGCTGGAGAGCTGAGTTCTAGCTCTAGTTCACTTAGAACCAAGGGGAAGGAGGTAGGTCTGTAGGCTCTGAGAAATCCTGATTGTGAGTAGTAGGGGTTGGGGTGGGGGCGTATTTTAGGGACAACTGGAAATCCAGGGACTCTGATTCTCCCCTTCAGGGGCAGGTGAGGGGATCTACTAAGCTCCTCATTTATACTCATCAGCAACTTTCGTTCTTTCCCTGACTCCATTCCTTGTCCCAATCCTTCTGTTTCTCCCTTTCAGAGCCCATCGTCACTCCTCCGACTTTCCTATGAATATGTCTACTACCAGAGCCTAGTCAGGAGTCACCCACTATACAGAGGGAATAGTAGCTAATTCTGTGGGGGGGACCAAGCTGTGTTGACGATTCCTTTTGACCCTAGGCAAGTCACTAAATCTCCTCGACTCTCAGTTTCTTCATTTATCAAATTAAATTAATAATACTTATACTACTTATCTCACAAGATCGTTATTAGAGGCATCCAGGAAGCACAGTGGATAGAGTGCTGCTCCTAGAGTCAAGAAGACTTGAGTTCAAATCCAGTCTCAGATACTTACTAGTTGTGTAACCCTAGGCAAGTCACCCTTGCTACAGTTTCCTCATCTAATGAAATGGGGATAATTATAGCATTTGCCTTCCAGGGTGGCTATGAGAATAATCTTTATAAAGTGCTATATAAATGCTAGCCATTATTAATTTTTTTGTGTGAGGCAATTGGGGTTAAGTGACTTGCCCAGGGTCACACAGTAAATGTCAAGTTTCTGAGGTCGAACTTGAACTCAGGTGCTCCTGAATCCAGGGCTGGTGCTCTATCCACTGTGCCACCTAGCTGCCCCTAGCCATTATTATTTAAGGCACTATGAAAAATATGACTTATTATTATCGTTTTAGAAGTGAAGAAACTGAAACCCAAGGAGGCTAGGTTCTCTAAATATTGCCATTATGCCCCACAGTCTCTTCTTGCTAAGTTAAAGCTAAAAAGAAATGCAAGTCGCTCTTGTGCATGTAGTGCTGCTGGAGTATAGTGTTTGTGGGGAGGGGGAGTTGTCTGGGTGGAACAGGCTCTGCCCATCATCACCTAGGGAGACCTAGAAAGCCTGAGAAGCATTTCTAGCCACAGCCTTAGAGAGGTCCTTGAGAAGGCCTTTGAGTTAATAATAGCTAGGAATTGCCAACATGATTCCATGAGAGGTATGTTAGAAAAAGCTGTAGCCTTACAGTTAGGATCACTGGGGGAATGTTTTCAAAGACAGCTTGCACTATCTTTGGAAAGTGACAACCTCCGTGAATTCCTCATCTGTAAAAATGGGTATAATAATTACCTATCTCACAGGGTGGTTGTAGAGAAAGCTCCCTATGAGCCTTAAAGAAATGGAAAAGCGGGGGGGGGGGGGGGGGGGGCGCCGCGGCTAGGTGGCGCAGTGGATAAAGCACCAGCCCTGGATTCAGGAGTACCTGAGTTCAAATTCGGCCTCAGACACTTGATACTTACTAGCTGTGTGACCCTGGGCAAGTCACTTAACCCCCATTGCCCCGCAAAAAAAAAAATAATAATAAAGAAATGGAAAAGCATGAGCTATTATCATAATACATTATGTGACTGATTCATCTGCTGACATGGAGAGAGCCCACACCAGGAGAGCCCGAGGTATGCCAGGCACATGTGTTACCCTCCTTCTCCGGCCACGACTTGAACTAATGGGATATAATATTTGATCCTCCATCCCGCCCCCATGG
This sequence comes from Dromiciops gliroides, assembly GCF_019393635.1. Taxonomy (NCBI): domain Eukaryota; kingdom Metazoa; phylum Chordata; class Mammalia; order Microbiotheria; family Microbiotheriidae; genus Dromiciops; species Dromiciops gliroides. The sequence continues at coordinate 216,398,657 of NC_057865.1, forward strand.
CCAGCTCCCCAAACTTCCCAAGGCTGTCCGATGGTATCTGACCCACAGTCCTAAGGTAATCCATTGACACGGAGAAAGGAGCCCTAGATCGGGAGGCAGAAGAGTCAGATTTGAGTCACAGCTCTGTTGCTTACTTCCAATGTGATCTTCAACCAATCCGTTGACCTCTCTGTGGCTTAGTTTTCTGCTGTTAACTGGGGATCTTGGATCCTGTGTCCACAGTAATCTCTAGGATTGGGCACAGAACTCTCTCACTATTCCCCGCCCTTAAAGTCCAGGTCACTTAGGTTCTGCTTCTTTGCCTCAGTTTTTTACATGCAATGATACTTGCGATCTGCTTTTTGGCCCTCTCTGGACTCCTAGAAGAGGTAAGTGGGATGCTCCCAAGGAATATCAGCAAGACTGGGTCCTGAGAAAGTTCATCCCATCCAGCTATCATTTGCAGAGAACACAAAGGCATGAGGGCTAACTAATACTCTGAATAACAGTATCCAAAATGTTCATTATAACTTAGACAATTAGACCCAATCTAAACTCAAAAGGGAAAAACTTAGGTTCAAGAAGTTGACTTTGAAAGTCATAGGGAGGCATAGTTAGACAATAGTTTGAAAAAGACTTGAAGATTTCAGTTGACTGCAAGCCTAATATGAGTCAATAATGTGATTTGGTTATAGATGAAAAGAAAGGAAAAGGAAGGAAGGAAGGAAGAAAAGAGAGGAAGGAAAGGAAAGGAAAGGAAAGGAAAGGAAAGGAAAGGAAAGGAAAGGAAAGGAAAGGAAAGGAAAGGAAAGGAAAGGAAAGGAAAGGAAAGGAAAGGAAAGGAAAGGAAAGGAAAGGAAAGGAAAGGAAAGGAAAGGAAAGGAAAGGAAAGGAAAGGAAAGGAAAGGAAAGGAAAGGAAAGGAAAGGAAACTGTGATAATAATGACCCAGTTTGGCCCCCCAACAGAGATAAGAAAATGTACCTCTCTTCCTTCTTTGCAGAGGTGGAGGACTATGGGTGTGAAACATTGCATACCTTGTCAGACTCCATTCGTGGTTTGATTAATTTTTCAAAACTGCTTTTCTTTTTCTCTTTCTTTTAAAATTTTTCATTGCAAGGGATACCTCTCTGGGAAGGGAAGAGGGAAGGATCATAGAAGTGATGTAAAAACAACAGATATCAATATAAATTTTTCTAATACGATCGATAGCCCTAAAAGCTAATGACATGTTGGACCACATGGAGGGACATAGCTTCCAGGAGCAAGGTTGTCCGATACCATCGAGGTATCTAGGTTATCAGGTTAAGTAGTAGGTTAAGTTTTTGGCCCCACAGTTTTGGAAGAATGTTGATAAGCTGGAGGGGGCCCAGAGCATAACTCAGACAGCAAAGTGTCCATGATGCGTGAAGATTAGTTGAAGAAATCGAGGCTCCTAAGCCTGAAGAAGAAAAGGCTCAGGGGGATCTAAAGCCATCTTCAGATGTTTGAAGGGCTGTCATGGAAGATGGATTAGGCTGGTGATATTTGACCCTAGAGGGCAGAATTAGAGTCATGGGTGGAAACAGCAAAGAGGCAAAAATTAGGCTTGAAGACGAATTTCCCAACAATTGGCGGTGACCTCGGAGTGAGCCAGGCTGCCTGAGGACGAGAGGGAGGAGGAGGAGGTGAGGCGCTGTCACTGGAGATCTCCCAGCAAAGATCAGATGACCGCCTGTCAGGAACATTGTACCGGGAATTCCTTCTTGGATATGGGTTGGACAAGATAATATGAACAGCTAATATACAGCATCTTAAACTTCATAAAGAACTTTACATGTTTTAAAAAAATGTTATTTGATCCCTGGACCCAACAGAGTACTTCGTATGTAATAATAACAATAACAGCACTACTAATGATAATAGCTCACATTTATAAACCAGTATTTAAGATTGTAATTGATTTACAACAAAGGAGGGACTTTCTTAATGCATTTGTTGGAAAGCTAACAAATCAGGCTCCCCCAATCAAGGAGGGTTGGTGGAATCCCCTTCATTAAAGGCATTAAATGCTAGGAGAGAACTTTGCATGGCTGTAATGGGCCAGAGGCGATTCTGATCCAAAGCAGCATAATGGATGCTGAGGAGTCTCAGAGTTCCAGCGTGTCCATTAGTGGCTCTCATCGCCAAGAATAATGAGAGAAATTAAGGTTTAATGCTAGAAGATCCTCCAATAGACCATGATCACCCAGGGTAGGATAGGGAAAAAAAGAAGACAAGGCAGGCTGGGACCTGGAAAAGCACGGGGGGGGGGGGGGGGGGGCTCTTACTGGCATCTCTTCCATTCAGACCAATGCCCAAGCCCTCAGGGCAGGGAGAGACTTGGCAAAATTAGCAAAATTCTCAAAAACTAGGTGTGGCTAGGTTATGAAACCACCTAAGGCTGTTCTGCTTGCTCCCACCCAGCTTGGCATAGGGGTGAAGTTGGTGCCAGGAGTTATACTGGGATGGATGGGGAGACAGAATAATTAGGGAAACTGAGGCTCACAGAGGGATTGGTATAGGCCAGGAGTACATCAAGGAATAGGCCAACCCTAAGAAACAGAGACGGTAAAATCTTGGTCCAGAGAAAGAATTAGGGACTGAGAATAACCTTCCAAAAACTTTTCTTCCTACTATGGAAAACTTCCCCCAAACCTGATGCCCCAACAACCAACTAGTTCCCCCCAAATTTGGGGAATTATAGACAGCTTCTAAAGAAGCTATAATTCTAAGAATTATAGGTTTAAATTTTTTTAAGTATAGGTTAAGCTTCTAAACTCCCCCCAAAATAACTGCCTCCTCCCCCTCTCCAACCCCCTCAAAAGTTAATCCCAGGGGCAGCTAGGTGGCGCACCGGCCCTGGATTCAGGAGTACCTGAGTTCAAATATGACCTCAGACACTTGACACTTACTAGCTGTGTGACCCTGGGCAAGTCACTTAACCTCCATTCCCCCACAAAACAAAACAAAAAACAAAAGCCTGAGCCTGTATCCTGATCCCAGTATAGGCATACCTCTGAAAGATTGTGGGTTCACTTCCAGACCACAGCAATAAAGCAAATGATACAATAAATCGAGTCACACAAATCTTTTGGTTTCCCAGTGTATATAAAAGTTGTGTTTACACTATACTGTAGTCTATTAAGTGTACAATAGTATTATGTCTAAGAAACAATGTACACGCCTTGATTTTAAAATGCTTTATTGCTTAAAAAAAAAATTTGAACTATCATCTGAGCCTTTGGTGAGTCCTAATTTTTCTTTGCTGGCGGAGGGTCTTGGCTCCATGTTGATGGTGGCTGACTGATCAGGGTGGTGGTTGCTGCAGGTTGGGGTGACTGGCAATTTCTCAAAATAAGACAGCTGTGAAGTTTGCCGCCTCTATTGACTCTTTCTTTCACTTGAACACTGAGAGGCCATTGTAGGGTTATTAATTGGCCTAATTTCAATATCATTGTGTCTCAGGGAATAGGGAGGCTGGAGGAGAAGGGATAGAGACAAGGACAGGCTGTCAACGGAGCGGTCAGAACATACATTTATCGATTCATTCTGCTGTCTTACATGGGCCTGGGTCATGGCTCCCCCAACAATTACATAGTGACATCAAAGATCACTGATCACGGATCACCATGACAGATATAATGATAATGAAAAAGTTTGAAATTTTGTTTTGTTTTGTTTTGTTTTTTTTAGTAAGGCAATTGGGGTTAAGTGACTTGCCCAGGGTCACACAGCTAGTAAGTGTTAAGTGTCTGAGGCCGGATTTGAACTCAGGTACTCCTGACTCCAGGACCGGTGCTCTATCCACTGCGCTACCTAGCTGCCCCAAAAGTTTGAAATTTTGCAAGAATTATCCAAAAAAGACAAAATGTGAGCACATGGCTGTTGGAAAAATGGTACCGATAAATTTGCTTAACGCAGGATTGCCACAAACCTTCAATTTGTAAAAAAACCAAAAAACCAAAAAACAAAACAAACATCAAAACACCTACACTATCTGCCAAATACAATAAAGCAAAGCCCAATAAAATGAGGTTTGCCTGTAATGCCCTCTCCTTATCTCCACCCTCCACTCTCGTCTCAGGCCTAGACAACATCTGTTCCTATCACTGTTTCTCCTCAGAGTCTGGCTCCCAAACATTTATACCATGAAGGTTACTCCCCTTCCTCTATCTGGATATGTCCATACTCTCCAAGCTCCAGGTAGGAACACAAGGTAGGGAGAAATTATGACCTTTGAATTAGGATGACAGATGACCCTAGGAATACATCATTCTATATTAGCCCCATATAGAATGGTTGGGGGAGTAGAGGGAGGAATATGATGTCTACTGAAAAGAGAACTGGACGTGGATTTCCACCAGGTTTGGGTCCATTCCTTTGAAGCATCATAGAGCGCTGGGCTTGGAGTAAGTAATACTTGAATTTAAATCCCACTTCAAATATTTTTATTAACTGTGTGACCTTGGGCAAGGCCATGAATATAATTCAGCCTCAGTTCTCTCATCTGTAAAATGGAGATTAATAAAAGCATGTACTTCACAGGGTCGTTGTGAGGATAACATGTGTAAAGTGCTTTGCAAAATTTAAAATGTGATATAAATGTGAATGACTATTATTTTCCCATTCATTAGCTCTGTGACTTTGGCCAAACCACAAAATATCTCTAGGTTTTAGTTTTGTTATCTATAAAATGAGGACCAGAACTTGAAGGTCTCTTATGAAGCCCTATGAACTTCTTGAAGGGAAGGAAGGAAGAAAGGAAAAAAGGGAGGGAGAGAGGAAGAAGGAAGGGAGAGGGGCAGCTAGGTGGCACAGTGGATAGAGCACCGGCCTTGGATTCAGGAGGACCTGAGTTCAAATCCGGCCTCAGATACTTAACACTTACTAGCTGTGTGACCCTGGGCAAGTCACTTAACCCCAATTGCCTCACCAAAAAAAAAAAAAAAGAAGAAGAAGGAAGGGAGGAAGGAAGGAAGGAGGGAGGGAAGGAAGGAAGAAGAGGAAGGAAGGGAGAAAGGAAGGGAAGGAGGGATGGATCGAGGAATGGAGAGATTGAGGGATCAAGGGAGTGAGGAGTGCCTGCCGCACGGTGCTGCATCTCCTCTGCCCCCTTCAGGCCACCCTTTCCCCTGACTGCTCTTTCTCCAGCTCAGTAATAACACAACTGCTGGCCAAGCCGTCACCATAGAGCTCTTCTTGACCCTGCAGTTGGTCCTCTGTATTTTTGCCTCCACTGACGACCGTCGAGGGGACAACGTTGGCTCTCCAGCCCTCTCCATTGGCTTCTCAGTGGCCTTGGGCCACCTGCTAGGGGTAAGTCATAGCCTAATTCAGGCCTTTGGAGAGAGGGGAAACACAGAGACACAGTGGATAAAGCTCCGGCCCTGGATTCAGAAGGATCTGAGTTCAAATCCAGCCTTAGACACTTGACACTTACTAGCTGTGTAACTCTGGGCAAGTCACTTAACCCTCATTGCCCTGCCAAAAACAAAAGACAAAAACAAAGACAAAGACAAAGACATAAAAGATTACAATGACGATTGAAGAATAACTGGCATTTGTAACTTGTACTTTAAGTTTTACAAAATCTGTTACATCCTCATTGCCATGGATCCTTACAGCACAGTTCCTGAGGAGGGCCCTGTAGGGCCCATTGTACAATGACATAGGGACAGGGCTGGGGAGAAGGTTGTGTGTGTTGAAGGTGGGCTTAAAACCTGAGTTTCTCCTATCTAGAAGTCCAGGTCCCTTTACTTATATGAACTCAGCAGTTTTCTTCATACAGCGAAATCTTTCTCCTTCCTCCCATCCCCTATGTCCTATATACACATACACCTGTCGAGGCTATCTGGAGGCCAAGTGGTGGTAGACAGAGTATTTCAGGGAAGGAGAGAGGATATCAACAATGAGAAATTCAGGAAGCCCTGAATGAGGGTCAGGCTGAGGTTGGGCACGAAGTGAAATCCTCAGTCTTGCTGCCTTAGAGCACCCATTTAAACCCTGCTCCCTCCTTATTGGGGATTCTCCATGATTTTTTTCTCCCCCAGATCCACTATACTGGCTGTTCCATGAATCCAGCCCGTTCTCTGGGCCCTGCAGTCATCGTGGGCAAGTTTGATGACCACTGGGTAATACCTGAAACCCTCTCCTTTCCCCACAAAAGATTCCAGAGGGAGACTGAGGGACAGTATGTGGGGCTTCTGGGAAAGGGAAATTGGATTGAAGGATTAATATCATAGGGATTTGGGGGCAGCTAGGTGGCACAGTGGATAAAGCACCAGCCCTGGAATCAGGAGGAGACCTGAGTTCAAATCTGGCCTCAGACACTTGACACTTACTAGCTTGTGTGACCCTGGGCAAGTCACTTAACCCTCACTGCCCAGCAAAAAACCCAAAACAAAACAAACACACACACACACAAATATCATAGGGATTTCCCAAGGACTTAACTATTCCCCATCACCAAAGCGGTAGAGTCTCCCAAAGGGGCTTTGATTGTTCTTGAAGGTTTGGGGTAGAACCAAGTCAGTCCTGGAGAACCTGTTTCATTTCAGAAGCGGAGGCCTTGGCTCAAAATGTAGATTCTTTCAGATTGAGTTCTGGGAGTTCCTGAGATGGGGGTGGGGAAGATCCAAGATGCTCTAGGATTCCTACAATTCCCTTGGAAATGGCTTAGCATCACAGACCCCCGTCTGCTGGTTCAACAAGTCCTAAACACTTTCCTCTCCTCTTCTCCTAGGTCTTCTGGATTGGACCTCTGATTGGTGCCATCCTGGGCTCACTCCTCTACAATTACCTCCTGTTCCCTCAAACTAAAAGCTTCTCGGAAAGGCTGGCCACTCTGAAGGGGAAAGAGCCAGATGTAGACTGGGAGGAGAGGGAGGTGAGGAGGAGGCAATCCGTGGAACTCCACTCCCCCCAGAGCCTGCCTCGAGGCAGCAAAGCCTGATGTTCCTCTGCCCCACCCCCACCCCCACATTCCCTAGCCCCACCAGGCCCCTCTGGAGCAAAGAGAAGGAACCCCAGAGATAGAGCAGCTAGGGGAACCTGGAACTGTTGACTGTGGGGTCAGAGCTTATGCCCTAGACTGGAGGGGGTCTCCCATCCACACACTACTGTGCCTTTCTTCTATATCACCACAGGAGACAACCTACCTGCTCCCACCTACATTCTCATCCTTCCAAGGAAGGAAGTTGGCCCCAGTCAGGACAGGATTAGAAACGGTTTCCTGTACATTTGATGCAGTGAGTGACCCCTGCATAGGCCTAACACAGGACACAGATGGGGGGGGAGGGGAGCAGCAGGTACAGGTAGCTGTAAGAAGGACTGGGGCAGGGGATGAGGTGAGCAGACAGAAGCAGCAAGAGCTGCTGAGTTACAAGTGAAGAAGGAGTTGATAGATTCCCTCACTTGACCCTGGAAGGCAGAATCAATTCCCAGCTGGTATACATCTTCCCCCCCCCCCACACACACACACCCCCTTTCCTTAAGATGGCTCAGAACCCACAGATCCACCTCCCTCTCTCTCAGCTCTCTGAGCATTTAGATTTTCCCTAACCTAAGCTAAGAGCCATGGGGCAGAGGGATGTCAGAAGATAAGTCACCGCATGTCATTGGGTATCTGGGGTTCAAATGTGTCGATGTATGTGTTTGCACGTGCGGATTACTTCTCAGAGTGTATTTGTATTTGCACAGGCACCTTGCCGTGTTTGTGTACAAATGTGTATTTGCACAAGTGATTGCGCTGTTCTATATGTATGCATTGCTGTGAGTATGTATGTGCACAAGGCCTATTTGGGTGTACCCAGGAGTAAGTATGCATTCTTGATTGTATATCTTTGATGGTAAATGTCAGAGTCCCCAGCATGAATGTCTGTTTCTGGAAGCATCTATGAATGAATGGGTCTGAGCCAAGGACCCCTCCCTCTTTCCTTAACTTGTCTCACCTCCCCTATTATGGCCAGACCTTGGACCATTCTCTCTGGGTTCACACCAATCGCCTGCAATAAACCAGACTCCTCAGCTTAGAACTCTGATGTTTTATGGCATCCGAAGAGGGGCGCCTACTAGAGGCTAAATGAGTTGGTGCTGAATGGGGTAGGATAAGGCAGGAAGAAGTTGGAAAGACCAAGAAGCTGGGGACAATTAGAGATTGACTTGGGTGGGTGGGGGGAGGGGAGGAGTGAATCCAGTGAGAAATAAATAAATAGGAGCAGGGTCCTCAATTTCCCCACCCACTTTACCTAGAAGAGTCTTCTGACTTGTCCCAGGTCCCGAACATGAAGCTGCTGGGTTAGGTTATCCACCTGCTAGAGCTTCTGGTCCAGGCTCCTCAATGCCCAACCACAAAGCAGGCATCCAGCCAGCGTGCAGGGAGCTTTTTTCCCTCCCCAGACATAGAGAGGCCTGAGAGGAGGGGAAGGAGAGATGGAGAAGGGAGGAGACTAAGAATACCCCAGACGCCTGAGTCCCCATCCCTCCCTTTCCCTCCCTTGGAAGTCAGCTCCATTTAAGGGTTTAGATGGAAGGTTTTTTTAGAGTGGGGTACGTGTGGATGCATGAGTGTGTTCATCACCTAGGTCCCCATTCCCAGAGATGAAATTCGAGTATCAGTGAGAACAAAAGGCATTTTGTGACCCTTTGGCCTTTGTCTTGGGGAGGGAGGGTGGTAGAGAGGAATGAGGGGGGAAGCTTTGCAATGAGATACTTCTTGAAAGAGGACACTCCTTTCTCAAGCAGGCTCTCCCGCCCACCACACACACTCCTACCCTACCCAAAGACACTGACACCAAGCACTACCTTCCTGTTCCTCCCATCCCTTCCCCCCCCATCCCCCAAACACCCAATGTCCCCCACACAAGCAATGACTTCCACTCCTATCTCTCCCTATCCCAAACTCTTTCAGCCATTTCTCAAGAGAGAGAGAACATCGTGATAGGGGCCTCATTCTCAATGATCATCATCCGAGGCCAAGACTGATGTCTTATCTGAGGGGGAGGGAGGAGGGATAAGACTCAGAAATCCTGAGACCCAAGGTGGAGCAGGGTAGTTGTTCTGTTTCTGTTTAACCCTCATTTGCCCCTTGGAGTTTCCATTTGTAGGCTCGTGGCTCTAGAGCCAGAAGGGACTTCAGAGACCCCCCTCATTTTACAGATGAGGAACAGGGGGCCCAGTGACTTGCCCGTGCTCAGAAAAGCCTCAGGGAAAGGGGTTTGCCCTTAGACCTCTGACTCCAAAGTCAATGTGATTCCCACTGTATGACCCTGCCTTCCTAATTTCATCCAGGCCAATGTGCCCCTCACTCACACTTTGACCTTTGTCTGACCTTTGATCTGCACACAGGCTATTTCCATCCCCTACCTAGCTCATAGGTGTTCTTCCCTCTTCTCCCATCAGCTCTGACCACCCCCTTTTCATCCATTCTGTTCCAACCTCCTATCCTCTAGGAAGACTTTCTTTTTTTTTTTTTTTGATTAATTAATAAAGTATTTTTTTTTCTGTTACTTGAAAAGATAGTTCTCAACTTTTGTTTATACAAGCTTTACAATTTCGGATTTTTCTCTCTCCCTCCCTCCCCCCTCCCCTAGACAATAGGTAATCTGATATAGGTTATATATATATATATATATATACACGCATAATAACATTAAACATATTTCTGCATTACTCATGTTATAAGAGAAAAAATCAGAGCAATGATGAAAAACCTCAAAATAGAAAAAAACAACAGCATCAAAAACAAAAGAAATAGAATGGTTCATTCAGCATCTATACTCCGCAGTTCTTTTTTTTTTTTCTTGGATTTGGAGATCCTCTTCCATCACAAGTTCCCTGGAACTCTTCTGTGCCATTGCATTGGTGAGAAGAATATAATCCATCACAGTAGATCAACGCTCAATGTTGATGATACTGTGTACAATGTTCTTCTGGTTCTGTTCATCTCACTCATCATCAGCTCACGCAAGACCCTCCAGGTTTCTCTGAACTCCTCCTGCTCATCGTTTCTTACAGCACAATAGTATTCCATTGTATTCATATACCACAACTTGTCCGGCCATTCCCCAATTGATGGGCAGCCCCTCAATTTAGGAAGACTTTCTTGATTAACCTCACCTTGCTTTGCTCATTTTCCCGGCTTTGTCATTTGACTTCTCAGTTTCCTTTCCACATTCGTCAAATACGAGGGTTGGACCAGATCACCTCCAAGGTTCCTTCTAGATACAATTGTCTGGGATTCCTTCTCCCTCTGGAAATACCTCCAGAGGTCAGTACAGGACTCTGGTCATCAAGAATCTTTAGGATAAGATGAGAATAAATGAGCTAATCACTGGCTCCTTACACACTTGCTACATACACTGACGGTTCACTTCTGAGTTGGAAGTAGCATCATAGCCACCCTTGATGGGTCTACCACACACATGTGCATGCATGAGCACACACATACACTCACACACACACACACACACACTCTTCAGGGAGCTGAGGCTTAGCCTTCCTCTGGGGGGACAGAGAAAGGGCTGCCCAGGGGCAGAGATGGGGAGACACCCTTGAAGCTATCTCAACAGCCAAGGCCTCTCATGAATTCAAACTCCTTGGAAAAGGTGGGAGCGTAGAAGTCAGCATGAACTCATCTTGACACAGGGTTTTGGGTGTGCTGCCTAATTTGCTGAATGACTGAATAGTTTTAAGAATATAATTGAGTTCTACATGTTCTTCCCTCAGGGCTCCCAACCCTTCTAGGTTCCAGGCGTTCTGTCCATGAGTCCACAAAATTGATGGGGACTCTCCTAGGTGCTGACGCAGAGCAAGATTGGTGTGAGCCTGGACCGATCCTCCCACGCTCCTTCCCAGGAAGTAGCCCTCACCTCACATCCATTGCCCAGATTAGAAGGCCAGTAGGAGGTCAAAGGTCAAAGCCAGAAGCACATGGTACTAAAATTGGAAGGAACCTTGGGGCTCATCTAATTCAACCCATCCTTGAACTACAAATCCTATCAGGTGGGGCAGCTAGGTGGCAGTGGATAAAGCACCGGCCCTAGATTCAGAAGTACTTGAGTTCAAATCCGACCTTAGACACTTAACAATTACTAGCTGTATGACCCTAGGCAAGTCACTTAACCCCAATTGCCTCACCAAAAAAAAAAAAAATCAACAAATCCTATCAGGAATCAGGAATCCTCATCTCCCCCAATTCCTCTTGTAAGCAACACCATCTTGAAACTAGGGAAGACCTTTAGTCAAGTGGAAAGCAAGAGGTGGTAGCTCATCCCACTCCACCAATGTCCACTTCCACTCCATTACAATCCCCTAAACAGGCCAGATGTTCTCCCTGTATACCAGGGCATTTAGAATTTTCTAAACTCTTTCCTTTCTCTTTCTCTCCACCTTCTCTCCCACCCTCTTCTCTCATCCTCAGGGTCAAATGTGTCCCAGACAAAGGATTACAAGACTGCTTCCCCAAAGTAAACTAGCAACAAACTGAAATCTGGGTACAGTATTCAGAAATATACATAGGAGGTGTATCACAAAAGTATGAATTCAATAATTGAATTGAATTGAGTTGTTCAGAAGGGAGACAGGATTGAGATGGGGCCGAGTCTCTGTGAAGGCCTTGGAGCCTATAGAATCCCCTGAAACATGCCCTGCCCCATCTTCCAGAGCCACTCAGAATTACCCTGACCTGAAAACTTCTTATATTCAGTCAGTCATTCAGTCAACCAACATTTATTAAATACCTACTGTTTGCCAGACATTGTACTAAATGATGCAGATACACAGAAAGGGAAGAAAACAACAATAGTCTGTGCTCTTAAGAAATGCAAGTCTTATGGCAGCTAGGGGGTGCAGTGGATAGAGCACCATCCCTGGAGTCAGGAGGATCTGAGTTCAAATCCAACCTCAGATACTTCATACTTACTAACTGCATGATTCTGGGCAAGTCCCTTAACCTTGATGCTCCACAAAAAACAAACCAACAAACAAAAAAAGAAATACAAATCTAACGAAGGATATGACATACAAATGACTATGTACAAACAAGATGCAGACAGGACAAACTGGAAATAATCTCAGAAAGAAGGCGCTGGGGGCGGCTAGGTGGCGCAGTGGATAAAGCACTGGCCCTGGATTCAGGAGTACCTGAGTTCAAATCCGGCTTCAGACACTTGACACTTACTAGCTGTGTGACCCTGGGCAAGTCACTTAACCCCCATTGCCCCGCAAAAAAAAAAAAAAAGCGCTGCTATATAGGGGCTCAGGAAAAGCTTCTTGTACAAGGTGGGCTTTGAACTGCGACCAGAGGGAAATCAGAGAGAAACCAGAGAGGCCCGAATCAGTGATGAGGAGGAGAGCCCTGTCAGTGATATCGAAGTGGGCCCAGCTATGTGGGGCAGTGGAAAAAGCACCAGCCCTGGATTCAGGAGGACCTGGATATCTGCCAAAGTAGAGCTTCCTCTACTTTGAGGGAGTACTCGATTTGACTGGGGAGACAGTGGGACATATACTGGGGAGACACAAACAGACCCATGACCACAAAACCCAGCTAAGACCAGGGTAAAGCCTTGAGTGGAGGCACCCCCGCAGAGGCTGACAAGAGGTGAAATCAACCCGGTAATGACCAGGAGGTCATTTTTGTACCCACAGGTGTTTGTGGCACCTATCCCATCTACATGATTAATTCTTTGAGGTCAGAGACTCCTTCCTTTTGTCTGTATTTCATTGCCTAACCTGAGCACTTAGAACACTGGGCCTGGAGCCAGGTAGATCTGAGTCCAATATGGGCCTTAGACACTATTTGTGTGATCCTAGGAGAGTCACCTAACCTGGGTTTGCTTCAGTTTCCTCATTTGTAAAATGAGAATAAAAAAATAACCCCCTATGTCACAGAGTTGTTCTGAGGGTCTAATCATATTTGTAAAGTACTTGGTACAGTGCTTGGCACATAATATATAAATATTATATAAATAATAATATATAAATATAATATAAATATATAAATGCTTGGTCCCTTCTCCTCACATAGCAAGCCCTCAATCGATGCCTTTTTTTTTTTTTTTTGGTGAGGGAATTGGGGTTAAGTGACTTGCCCAGGGTCATACAGCTAGTAAGTGTCAAGTGTCTGAGGCTGGATTTGAACTAAGGTCCTCCTGAATCCAGGGCTGGTGCTTTATCCACTGTGCCACCTAGCTGCCCCAATCGATGCATTTTTGATCTATTGATGAATGCCCGTCCTGCCCCTAACTTAAAAAAGTTCAGTCAACATTGGTCTCTTACCAATTTGCTGAATGAACGCCCTACCACTCTAGGGGAGGCCCGGCCTCATTACTGTGCTCCCCAAATTCTGTAGCTTGATTGGCATTTTTAGAAAGAAGGCGTGAAGGCATCTAAGGGCAGAGAGTGGACCCAGAACAGATACCAGTCCTGGAAGGAACAAGAACCAAAGGGAGGCATGGGGAGCTGGGGGAGTCTCTTCTGTCCCTGTGTCAATCACTGAGAAGCACTCCTTCAGTCCCTGGAGGCCTAGGGATGAGCCAGGTGCTTCCTACCATGCCCTTGGGGACCACATCACTATTAGACCCCAGTCCCCTGCTAAATTGCAGCATGTTCTCAGACAAATTATTTACCCTCTCTGGGCTTCAGTTCCCTCCCCTGTAAAATGAGAGGGTTCTACCAGGTGGCATCCTGGATATCTGCCAGTTCTGAAATTCTAATTCTATTGTAGTTGAGTAATACAACTGGTCTATTGTATAGGCCAGATAGTAGTATAAAGGAAGGGAGAGAGCAGTAATGGAATGGAGTAGAGTCCAGAAAATCTGAGTTCTAATCTTGGCTTATGTGACCCTAGGCAAACTACATTCCTCCTTTGGACCTCAGTTGCTTCGCTTCCAAAATCAAAGACCATCTATTTTTAAAATAATTGGTCTTAAAAAATAAATAGGGGTACTAGCTGTGTGACCCTGGGCAAGTCAATTAACCCCAATTGCCTCGCCAAAATAAATAAATAAATAAATAGGGGGTAGCTAGATGGCACAGTGGATAAAGCACTGGCCTTGGATTCAGGAGGACCTGAGTTCAAATCCAGCCTCGGACACTTAACACTTACTAGCTGTGTGACCCTGGGCAAGTCACTTAACCCTCATTGCCCTGAAGAAAAAAAAAAGGAAGAAAGAAAAATAAATAAATAAATACTTGGTCTTGGGGCCAGCTATGTGGGGCAGTGGAAAAAGCACCAGCCCTGGATTCAGGAGGACCTGAATTCAAATCCAGCCTTGGACACTTAACACTTACTAGCTGTGTGACCCTGGGCAAGTCACTTAACCCCAATTGCCTCACTAAAAAACAACAACAACAACAACAAAAATAATAATAATAATAATAATTGGTCTTTAAGGTCCCTTCCAACTCTAAAATCTTGCTCTTCTAGTTCCATAACCTTGAACTTCCTTTCTCAGGGTCTTAGTTTCTTTATCTGCAAACTCAGAGGGGGGAGGGGGGAGGAGAACTAAAGGACAATGGAAGTTTCTCTAACTTCATGTGATGCACATCAAGATAGTCTGAAGCTTTCCAATTCTACTTAAAGGATACCCCTTATCCCATTCCCGATAAAGAGGCCTTTGGAACTGGATGGGGCTGGGCTGGGAAGGGCACTTTGTTGAGGGCCATAAAGATTCAAAAAGATAGCAGAGCTGGGTTCTGAGAACTTTCCCCAGGAGACAGGGGCCCCAAACCTCTGCAGAAGGGGATTGATTTCATTTTTGTCTTTGTTATCCTCTGTACCTAGCATACACAGTGCCTCAAACATAGTAGACATTTCATGTGTTGAATTGAATTGAAGAGTGCCCTGAAGTGAGAAGGCTCCAGGCCCAGAAGGCTTTACCTACTATTGACATCTCACTATAGGACCACGAGAAATGTGCTGATCTCTATTTCCCCCCTGATTTACCCTAGAACAGAAGGGAACCCACATCACAGGACAGGGATCCAACGATCTCTTCTTTCTTCCTTCCCAGGGATTCTCTTGTTTTTACCTCCCCTTCAATGTAAGACCTGCCCTTGAGCCTCACCCATATGCTTGACCCCAAGGAAGAGAGAAAAAGGTGGGAGAGAGGAGGAGAAGGGGGAAGAGAGAAGAGAAGGGAGAGAATTGAGAGAATTCTAAATGACAGGGAGTACACAGTGGTGGAATGGGATTAGCTACCACCTCTTCCCCACCTCCCCACATGACTAAGGGTCTTCCCTAGTTCCAAGATGGCCCTGCTTACAAGAGGAATTAGGAGAATCAGGGATTCCTGATTCCTGAGGGTTCCTGTTTTGAGATCAGAAAAATGCTTCAAACAATTGAAGATGAAACTCTTTGATGTTCTAATGACCTCTATAACTTTCTTAAGACTGCCCAGTCTTCACCAGTCAGTCCTCTGGCTCCAGGAGGGAGGACAGGGAAGTGGGGGTGGGGAAGGAAGCAGCATGAGCAGGAAATGCCATGAGAACAGGAACAATAGTGGGGTTTCATGGGCCCATGTTTTCATTGGCCTTTTCTCTGCCAAATGTTTACTTCCAGGCTCCTCCCCTCCCCCTGGCCTTGGTCTCTCCCTCCCTAAAATGCTTCTCTCCTTCCCCACTCCCAACCCCCATCTGTCCACTGGCCAGAAAGCCGATAGTCGATAGTCAGCCAAGGAAACCTGTTCCCTCATCTTACCTTTACACCCCCCCCCCCCCCCCCCCGCCAAGGCTGGCTCCCTTTCCTTTTCAAGCTCCAATTTGCCAATTGTGGGGAGCAGCTTCTTGTTCTTCTCCATCATACTGCCCCCCCTATCCTGAGGTCACCAGATGCTAGCTCCGAGCACAGTTCACCAGGAAGTCACTGGAGAGTGTGTTTGGAAAGAAGGAAGAACTCCACCATCAACAAGAGCTAAAGGACTTCAGTGACATCCTCCCCCTCCCCACCCCCACTCCCACCAGTCCGGGGCCCTGGGGCCCTGGGGCCCTGTCCTTTTCCAACACTCCATTCCTGGATAAATTCCCAGCCTCCTCCCCACCCCCTCCCCACCTGCCCTTTCTCTAAACACTAGAGAACAGAGCACACACACTAGAACCTCATTCCCCACATGCCTGACCCTACCTAAGAGGGGAGAAGGCAGGAGGAAAAGAAAATGGGAAAGGGAACAAATGGGGGAGGAACACATGGAATTCTAACATCTATGAGGGACTGGGAGTTATTGGGAATTTGAGATTGATGGAATGGGAAAATGGGAGAAGACCAGAAGAGAAGAAACTGGGTGAGAGGGGAGGAACGAGAGAAAAGGGAATAACAGGAGAGAGATGGGAAGGTCAAAGGGAAGAAATGGAGGGACTCAGGGATGGGGAATGACCAGAGATTAGCAACTGAGGGAAAGAAAGGGAAACTGAGACAGAGAATGAGACAGATAAAGGCATTACAAAGCTAAGAGGGAAGCTGAGAGTAAGATTTAAAGTGAGATAGAAAGGAAGAGTATGAATGTATGAATTACTATCCCCATTTTACAGATGAGAAAAACAGATGTTCCAAGAGGTAAGTGGCTTGCCTATGGTCACTTAGTGACAGATGGAGATAACCACCAGGATTTGAATTTATAGCCTCCAGACTCTATGTTGAGCCACATTGCCTCTCCAAGGGGAGAAATAGAGGGAAGGAACCACAGGACAAAGATAGAAAACTGAGAAACGAGTAGAAACTAAGAAGGGGCTGAAGGTGGGGAGGGGGATAAGGGCTGAGGCATGGGATTGGGGTCACTCAGGTCAATAGTAAAGTCTGGATCCAAATCCAGGCTGGGTCCCAGTCCTCCTACTTCCCCTCCACCCCATCCATTCTTAGACAAAAAAAAAAAGAAAGAAAAATCTTTCACACTAGGAGCCCCGCCCACATTCACTTATTCATACAATGTGTGAATCTCTTCTCTTGGGACTCCTTCCTCTAAACCCTACTTAAAAGCAGAACAATTAAAGCATCAAGGTCACCCCTTCCTCTCCCATTCCCTCCCCTCTATATCCTTTACTGGATGAAAAGACTGAGGGACAGAAAAAGACATTCCTCCCCCTCCCCCTGTGAATAGTGAAAAAGAACCCCTATGTCCTGATTTGCTAGTCCCAATCCACCCACGAAGGTGGGAAAGGAACCATCAGAATTGGGAACAACTGGAACTAGTCCCTTTCCTACCTTCCATAGGGGAGGCAGGGGGAAACCCCTCAGCCTATACCTGAGGGAAGTCAAATTCTCCCATGGGGTTAACAACTCTGCTACTCATGGGACAAAGAGCCCTATTTAGTCAGCACACCATAGGGAGGTAGACTTGCCAAGTAGCTGGTGGGCACAGTGCCCAATCTTGCCAATGTGTCCTCCTGACAATTTCAACCCCTTGTAGGGGAAAAAAAATCTTTGAGGCCCCGATGCTTGCCCTTCCCATGCCCAGGGTGGACAGAGCGGCAAGGACAGACAGGGACCCATAGGGCCTACAAAAGGCAAGGGGTCTGGATGCCCACTGGACCATAATGACTGTCTATGCTCGCCCTTGCTAGTCATACTGCCTGAGTCAACTCAGGCAGGTGAGATGATACACAGGATTCCTGAATCCTGAGGGAGAGGAGCTGAGGAGTGTGCTGCCGTGTGAAGAGAAGCCAAGTTGAGGACAGACTGCAGAGGAGAAAGATTGGAGAATGCTGATAATAAACAGGTAGAGAAACAAGACAGGGAGACATCAAGGAGAGCAGAGAGGAAGGGGGGAAAGAAAGACTTGTGTAGAAAGAGGAGACTGAAGATAAAGTGAGAGGGAATCTAGGGGAGAGAAGAGGATTTGCCCCAGAGTGAAGCCTGGAGGGGGTGGGGGGAGCTGGAGAGCAGAGAGAGCCCCACACCCTACTTATACAACCCTGTGTGTAAGTTAGCCGGACTGGTCACCAGATCCCGGTCTGTGGTGGATGGGTCGGGCAGGTGGGAGGGAGCTAGGAGCCAGCCCTAAATGGAAACTTTTTTCCCCATTCACAGCCTCAGGGTGGAGGAGCCGCCCAGTTCTACCACCCCACCCCCCTTTACCCCCTACCTGGACTCCCGCCTCCTATATATCCCTCTCCTCCTCCTCCTCCTCCTCCAGTACCAAGCAACCAGGAGGTGGAAAGAGCAAGTGAGAGACCAAGCAGGCTGGATTCAGCATAGCGACAGGAGGGCAGTGACCCCGCCACCTGTGACACCCCCTCGGGACTGCCAGGGAGGGTGCCTTTGGCCACCATGAAGAAGGAGGTGTGCTCTGTGGCCTTCCTGAAGGCTGTGTTTGCCGAGTTCCTCGCCACCCTCATCTTTGTCTTCTTCGGCTTGGGCTCAGCTCTGAAGTGGCCCTCGGCACTACCCAGTATCTTACAAATCTCCTTGGCATTTGGTTTGGCTATTGGCACCCTGGCCCAGGCCTTGGGTCCTGTGAGTGGTGGGCACATTAACCCTGCCATCACTCTGGCCCTCTTTGCGGGCAACCAGATTTCTCTGTTGAGAGCCGTCTTCTATGTGGTCGCTCAGCTGGTGGGCGCCATTGCCGGTGCTGGCATCCTTTATGGACTCACCCCTGCCAATGCTCGAGGCAACCTAGCTGTCAATGCTGTAAGTCCCTGGCCTAGAGGCAATTGAATTCTGGGTGGGGTGGGATGGGAGGTATGGAATGGGGATGGGAAGGAGGTATTGGGGGGTAGAGGAATACCAAGTCTCTCCATCCCCTTCACCAGAGGGGGTTCCTGATTTTAGTCTCTAATATAGGCCTCAGTTTCCCATTTAGGAAATGGGCAGGAGGGTCGCCATTGTTGAGAGGTGGAATGAAGGACTTCAACCTGTGCCAATGGATCCTTGGTCAAACTCCTGCCCCCAAGCCCTACCATCTTTCCACATGTGCCTTCTCTCTCCTCCTCTCTCCTCTCCTCACTTCTGACCTGTTACTGTTCTGACTGCTCTTTTCGTTTCTTTTCCTTGACCATCCTCTTCCCTTTCAAACCTGTGTCCTTGCCGGCATCCCTTTTCTCTTGGCCCCTAATTCCCAGACTCTGTTCCAGGATCCTGTCCTCTTTCTGCTCCCCTTCCCCTGAATACTCCTTCCCCCAAACCCAGAAGTACTGATACAAACCTTTTTCCCTAACCTCAAATCTGGCCCGTGATGTTCCTTACAGTCTGGACTCATTAATCCAATATTTGAGTCCAAAGGAGGATTTTCTTGGCTACCGTGAGGCAGTCTGCCCCACTGGAGAGACGGGTTTGGAGTTGGCACTGGCATTTGGCCAGGTATGGGTGTGGGGAGGAGTGGGATAGTTGGGTAGCTCCTCACAGAATGGGAGAGGGAACAAAGTACCATTGGAAGAACAAAGTTCTCCCCTAAATAAATCATTTCAGATTTAGCCAGGACAGAGCTGTCCAGGGTACAGATGTGGACCTATCAGAGGTTCTGTTCCGGCGTCAAAAGCTTTTTTTATAATCAAATGAGATCATATTTGTAAAGTTCTTAGAACAGTGCCTGGCATGCAGTAGGCACTTAATGAATACTTGTTCCCTCCCTCCATACTCTTGGTGAATGACTACATCTACGCATGGGTTGGGGTGCTTTGCAGTCTATCTATAACTAGGATTCCTGGACAGAAAATAAAATGTGTGGGGGTTTGAGGGGGATCCAAGCCATTTTTCAAGGCTGAGATTCAGCTAACATCTCTGGCTGAGGCAGAGAGCCAAGAAGGTGAAGAATAAACTCGTCAATGTGACCACAATAACTGAAGGAATTGGGGCGTGCCCTTCCTTCCATTCAGTGACCCCTCACAACTTCCCTCCTCACCTGCAGCTCAACAACAACACAACTCCGGGTCAGGCTGTGGTGGTGGAGATGATCCTGACCTTCCAGTTGGCACTATGCATCTTCTCTTCCACTGACACCCGACGCACTGACCATGTGGGCTCCCCAGCCCTCTCCATTGGCCTATCTGTCACATTGGGACATCTGGTTGGGGTGAGCAAACCAGCCTCTATTTGGGGGATGGGGTAGGGGTAACAACCTAAGTGAGAAGAGTGCCCGTTGCCTAGGGAAGAGAAGGGAACCCCACTGGCAGTACCTCTTGCTCCTAGACTTTGGAAGAGCCCAAGGCCCCGAAGGACTGGTGAATTGTGCCTTTTCTAGACACAGATTTATCTGAGATTCTGGTTTACCTTTGAGTGTTTCAAGCCCCACCTCTGATCTTGTCCCTCTAAAAACCCAGGTGGGCAAGTGGAAAGGGTCAAGATTCGAGTTGGAAGAATAGAAGAATTAATTAATCCAGAATTAGACAGGTTGGTGGAGAATTAGGAAAACTAGGAACTAATATTAGCTCCACTCTTAACTTGCAGTAGGATCTTAAACAGATCATTTCTCTCTGCCTCAGTTTCCTCATCTGACAAGTTTTCTTTGTCCTCTAAAATCCCCTATCAATGTCCATGATTGGCTGAGGGCAGGGGAGAGGAGAGGAGCCATGGGTGAAAAAGAAGGAAAAATCAAGCCCTTGGTTAATCTTGTTGCAACCCTATCTTCCACAGATCTATTTCACAGGGTGCTCCATGAACCCCGCTCGATCTTTTGGCCCGGCTGTCATCATGAATCGATTCAGCCCAGCTCACTGGGTGAGACAACCAACCCCTCACCTCTAAACCACTGGGATTAAACAGCTGGTTGTACCAGGGTTTTTCCCTTCCCCCAGAGTGTAGGGGAATGAGAGTTTAGAATGCAGGTGAGGGTGGGTGGGAAGGATCTAACTAGTTGGCTGACTATCTGGACTGCCCCTGAGGCATCAGGGGAGGGAGGAAGACTTGTGTGCTCACTTTTTCTTAAAGGCATTTATGGCCTGTCCTGGGTGGGGCAGGGTGGGGTGGGGGCTGGATGGTGGAATCTGCCTCAAGTGTTCTTCTGAGAAATTCTGCTTATCCAGGCCCTTCTGGGTAGATTTCTTAGTGTTGGAGCTTCTATGACCTGTCCCGGGTCCCTGTCTTCACCAGGTGTTCTGGGTGGGGCCCATCGCCGGGGCTGTCCTCGCTGCCATCCTCTACTTCTACCTGCTGGTACCTAACTCCATGAGTCTGAGTGATCGCGTTGCCATTGTCAAGGGCACATATGAGCCAGAGGAAGACTGGGAAGAGCAGCGGGAGGAACGAAAGAAGACCATGGAACTTACCTGTCACTGACGTGTACCTGGCAGTGTGGGGCCAGACAGTGCTTTACCCCCATAAAGCATCCGGGGGAGAAAAAAGGACAAACAGAACAGCAAAGTTTCCTTCTTCCGTAGACAGGCATTCTGGGCTGGGGAATCAGTCTCCATGGTTACCCAGGTAGAACTGGGAGCTAGGACCTGCTCCTGGGTGGCCATGGGACTGTAAGGGAAAGGGACCTCTCTAGGAAGAGTTTTCTCTCAGGGATGGGCAGGCGCCAGAGCTTGGACCTCAGAAATGATGCCTGGAGGCCTAGAATCAGAACCCAACAGCAGGCCCTAGAATCTAGAACCTGCGGAAACCAGAACCTAGAATCTGGCCTGCTGAGTATTCTGCCCAATGGGGGCTAAGTTCTATAATCAAAATCTGGCCTGGACCCAACTCCTCACCAATTCTGCCCCAAAGCCAGAGAGACCTGAATCCCAAGTAAGGACACTCCCTTTCTCCCTTATCTATGCTCCATAGGTCCTCTAGGAGAAACAGACTGGTTCACTTGAAAGATGCCTTATTTATTTTCAATCAATTAGGCCAAAGGGTAGGTTGGTATTTGGGGGAGGGCTGTTCCATCCCCCAATAAATCATTAATAATCCTGATCTGCCTCCTCCATCTTTCCCTATTTAAGGCCATTTTCCCTGAGAGGGAAAGGACAAAATATCTCCTTTTGGACAGATAAGGAAGGAGGAAGAAAATAAGCATTTATATAGTACCTACTGCAGGGCAGCTAGGTGGTGCAGTGGATAGAGCATCCGCCCAGGATTCAGGAGGACCTGAGTTCAAATTGGACCTCAGACATTTGATACTTACTAGCTGTGTGACCCTGGGCAAGTCACTTAACCCTCATTGCCCTGCCCCCCCCCAAAAGAGACCAAAACCACTCTTTCCCTAAATTGACCTATTTTAGGTTACAACCTTAGTCCCTATATAGTATACTACTATGTGCCAGGCACTGCACTAAGTGTTTTACAAATATCTCATTTGCTTCTCACAGAAACCCTGTGAGATAGGCCCTATTATTATCCCCATTTTTACAGTTGAAGAAACTTAGGCAATCAGGGGTTAAGTTACCTGCCAAGGGTCAAATAGCTAATTAGTGCCTGATGCTGGATTTGAACTCAGGTCTTCCTGACTCCAGACCCAGCATGCTATCTATTGCACCAGCAGCTGACTCTGATAATTTTTCAGACAGCAAAACTAAAGACCAAGAGTATTAAGAGGTAGATAAATTAAATAGACTAATACAGGAAAAAATTCAAGATATGCAAAGGCCCAGAGAAAACTGTGACATTGAGGCAGACAGGGACAAAAGGACAGACATAGAAATAGAGACAGACCAAAAAGACAAATAGGAATACAATTAGGAGGCATGTAAAGAGAAGATTTCAGAATTTCCTGGTTGTTCCCTTTTCCACCCCCAACTCATAATATCACTGAGTTCATCGGGGGTGGGAGGGTTGGGTTCAAAGCCATTTCAAGTTTGCCACTTTCTAAAGGACATGGCATTAGCTGTAGGGTGTGCCAGGGCTGGGCAGTCAAAGAGCAGGTAGTCTTCAACTTACGCAGCCCCTTGAGATGCCTAAGGAATGACATAGCTCCCAGGAATAAGAGACGCTCCCTGCAATTGCCTGTTTTTTGGGTTTAACTGTTGGGGGAGGCTCTCCCCATCTCTAGTTGTTATAAGTATCCACTTCTGATTGCTTCCCTCAGTTTCCTCTCTTTGTGTCTCTTAATGTTTCTATGGCTTTTTTTTTCTGTCATTGTCCTAATGTCTCCTTGTTGGTTTGTGGGGGTGGGGTGGGGGTGGGTTTGACCCAGCCTGTCCTTGATACTGTTTCTCTGTGCCTTATTTCAGTCTCTTCATCTTTGTCTATGTCTGTCTGCTTCTTTGTCTATCTTTGTCTCTCTGCCTCTCTGGTTTCTCTATCTTTCTCTGCCTCTTTGATTTCTCTTTCTCTGTCTCTGTTTCTCTTTCTGTGTGTCTGTCTCTCTGTGCCTCTCTGTTTAAGTTTCTTTGTCCCTCCTAGTTTCTCATTCAGCCTCTTAGAGTCTTTCCATCTCTAACCAGGTCCATGCTGAAGGGCCACTTAGAGCACTTTGGTCTATGTAACTTGGCAGTGAGTGAAGTGAGGAAGTGAGTCCCTCATCAAGCAGCTCAAACACAGGTTAACCCTGGGGCAGCCAGCCTATTTCCTTAACTACGGGAAGGGAGTGACACAAAGTGATAAAGACTTTAATTCATGTGCGTTAATGGTAGGGGGCTGGGGGGGGGGGGATATGGAAAGGCCCCCAACAGAGGGCCAGGAAGAAAATGAGATCCCAGCCTAGCTCCCCCTATCCCAACAAAGCTAAAAATAGTAAAACCTGGATGGGGTAAGACCTGATATAGAGGAGAGGAAGCACTTATGTTCAATCTCAGTAATAGTTTAGGCTTCAATCATAGACTCAGGACAGAATCATAAGATCATAGACCTAGAGATGGAAAGGACTGTAACAGTCACACAGCCCAAACCCCTTGTTTAACATACAACTAGGTCTCATACCCTCTTATCCTCCCTCCTGCTCCAGGGCCTGGGTTGATGGGAGTTTGGGGAAGAGAGTACTGATAGCCATGGCCCTGGGACTGAATCAAAATCCTGCTCTGGGCAGGATAATGCTTTGCTTCAGAATGGTGAGGTGCTGCTGCCTCAAGAAAGCATGTGCTCCAGAGGGGCAGCTATGGTGGCGCAATGGATAAAGCACCAGCCCTGGATTCAGGAGGACCTGAGTTCAAATCCTGCCTCAGGCATTTGATACTTACTAGCTGTGTGATCCTGGGCAAGTCACTTAACCCTCATCGTTCCCTTCCCGCCCACCACCACCACCAAAAGAAAGAAAGCACACGCTCCTGACAAAAAATTTTTGTGGATAGGAGATGGGTAGTGAAAACTCTTTCTTTGCCCTTTAGAAAGCCTTCCTGCCAAGCCATCCTGTACATGGAGGAGAGAGAGAATAAGAGAATGAGAGAAATGTGTACACACACACACACACACACACACACACACACTGCAGGTTTTTAGGGCTTTGGTGCTTGAGACTGAACTTCAAAGGGAGGGAGAATGGAGAGGGCTAACAAGTGGTTGCTATGAATTGTGATTACTATTGAAGTATGTCCTGGGGGCAGTGGCTGAGGTTGGATTGTAAACTGAAGTAGAGACCAAGGTGCAGTAAGGTATCCTAGGTCTGGAGAGTAGCCAGACAGGCCAATACAGAGAGCTAAGTCCAAGAGACAGGGAGAAACAGAAAACTTTTGAAAAATTCATCTGCTGCCTGGGAAACTGGGAACCCAGTCTTATCTCCTGGTGGACACCATTTCCCTTTCCTGTGGGTTTGAAAGGAGTTTCTATAACATGTATGAATTCTAAAAACTATTTTCCCCTTTTGTCTTTGTGTTAAATAAATAAGCTGTGTGAGGGGCAGCTAGGTGGCGCAGTGGATAAAGCACCGGCCCTGGATTCAGGAGGACCTGAGTTCAAATCTGGCCTCAGACACCTGACACTTACTAGCTGTGTGACCCTGGGCAAGTCACTTAACCCCAATTGCCTCACAAAATAAATAAATAAGCTGTGTGACTACAGATGTCTATGTAATATGAATACACATAAATATAAATAAAGTCTACAAATATATCCAGATTGAGCTAGAAAATTTCCCAGGTATGTATGGGAAGGAGGGAGGCAGGGGGCAGGTCAAGATCTATTATACAAACTTATTATAGGTTTTTCTAATTTAATAATCCTCAACAATATTTTAAGTCAATCCTTAGCCTAGAATTCACACAAGGTTTCTTTCTTGACCAGTAATTTGAAAACATGCAGTTTGGTGGAGGGGGGTTGAACGTGTGCATGAAAAGGAATCTTCTGCTCCTGAGTCAGAGAGACCTTGACAAGACCACTGGGTTGGTGGCTTGGGTATAGTGCCATCTGATGGTGGTGGTGGGGAAATATTCTACTCCCTTGATGATTAATTACTAAGAAGTCTTTCTGTAAAGTTACATAAGGTAGGAGGACACAAGCTGGCGTAGGCTGCTCGGAAGCCTGCAGCTCCAAAATTTCACATGGTATTTGCACCAAGTACACCCACAGCCTACACCTGGGTCACGTATAGATGAGGAACAGAAGCTCCTACGAGTTAAATGATTCTTATGAGGTTGCACTTAAAATCAAGGCCCTCTGATTCCTGATTGAGAGCTATTTCCATTGTGCCATCCTAAATAAAGAAAAGCTAGTGATGACAGTGAAGAGGGAAAAGAAGGGACCAGCTTATGAGTGAGGGAAACCTGCACAGCAGTTCTGCTGAGAGCTTTCAAAGTGGAACCTGCTGGCTATCTGACTGGTTATTGGAAGGTCAATTCTAACTTAGAGACAAGGGAATGTCTGAGCCTTGATTTTTTTTTTCCCAGACCCTTGACACAGATACTTGGTGCATCGTGATCTCACTGTCCTTTGCCCCAGTTTTTGATTGGGGAGTGAGGGGAAGGAGGAAGTGTGGAAACGTTAGCAACCGGAGTAGAAAGAGGGAAGAGGGTGGGATAGACTGCTGACTATGCTGGTGTAAGGAAGGTAGGAAAGGCATTTGTCTCTTCCAGTCCCTCTCTTTTCATTTTATTTTCCTCATCTGTTAAATGGGGGTAATAACACCTTCCCTGCCTACTTTGTGGGGCTATTTAAAACAATTTTTTTCTTTGGCAGGGCAATAAGGGCTAAGTGACTTGCCCAGGGTCACACAGCTGGTATGTGTCAAGTGTCTGAGGCCAAATTTGAATTCAGGTCCTCCTGAATCCAGAGCCGGTGCTCTATCCACTGCACCACCTAGCTGCCCCTGTGGGGCTATTTTGAAGATAGTGCAAAATAAAAGAATACTGAATAGATAGAACACTGAACAATGAGATAGAACACTGAATTGGGGGCCAGGGGAAGTGGGTTGGACTCACAGCTCTTCTACTTAGCTTATAACCATGAGTAAATCACTTCATCTCTCTGGGCCTCAGTTTCCTTCTCTGTCAAATGAGGAGATTGGACTCATTCTTTAAATTCCTTTCTCGTTGAAAATACAAAGGAATCCCTTACATTTCATGCCTGTGTGTGTTTATGTGTATTCTGGCCAGCAGATGTCGATCTTGTCCATTGAATGATCTGTCATAGCTGCCAGGCTATGCCAGGTCAGGGGCTGTTTGGGGGCCAACTCACAGGGTTCAGATTTAAAGTTGGAAGCAATGGGGTGTTGGTAAATGTTTAATAACCAGCTCTCCAGAAAGTAAAAATGTCCTGCACCACACGCTTTTCAGTGTCAGCTACATTACACATTTTCTCTGAACAATCAACAGAACAATAAATCAAGCCCCGATTTGTAATGTTTGCCAAAATGCTCACACTGAAAATTTAACGACATGCTCAGGAAAGCAGCTGACTCTAGCACATCCCTGCCTGGGAGGGGCATTAGAGCTTACCTATTAGATCCCTCACCCCGGGGGGAGTAAATAGCAAAGCCTTGGCTCAAACATAGTTCTTCCTTCCATCCCACTCCATGATGACTCCTGGGGGTTAAATGGTGCAGTTGGACCTAGAGTCAGTAAAACTCGAGTTCAAATCCTGCCTATTTGTTTGATCTTGAGCAAATCATTAATAATAACAGCTAGCATTTTAAGCAAATATTACAATATTATCTCATTTTAACCTCACAGCAACACTGGGGTGGAGGTGCTATCAATCTCCCGATCATACAGATGAGAAAACTGGGACAGAAAGAGGTCAAGTGATTTGCCCAGAGTTACTTAGCTAGGAAGTGCCACAGGTCAAATTTGAACTCAGGTCTTTCTGACTAGGTCCGAGGCTCTATCAATTTAACTGCTTCTCTCAAATTTAGGGATTTTTTTTTTTGGTTGTTTGGTTTTTTTGCTGGGCAATGAGGGTTAAGTGACTTGCCCAGGGTCACACAGCTAGTAAGTGTCAAGGGTCTGAGGTCAAATTTGAACTCAGGTCCTCCTGAATCCAGGGCTGGTGCTTTATCCACTGCACCACCTAGCTGCCCCCTCAATCTTAGTTTCTTAATCTGAAAAACTGGAATAATGGAGCACCCACTTCACAGGATCGTGAAGACAAATGTAAAACCTTTTGCAGATCTTAAACTCTATAGAAATGCTAGCTCTCCTCCTCATCATCATGATTATTAGTCCCCTAGTCAAACCTTCTCTCATTTCTGGGCTTCACTCAATATATACAGGATGAGGGTGGGCAGGAATGGGGATGAAGGGACCCAAGGGGAGCCATTTACTTGAAAAATGTTTCTTTTGGCAGAAATGGGATCTTGCAGGGCTTCTGGGAGTGATGTGGAGGTATAGGGAGGAGAAGGAGGGGGGAGTAGGATAGATGAAGAATCAGTTCTAGGCTAAAAGATGGTGAAGAGGGGCCTTAACACCAGCAGGGGGTGGTGATGTACCACTCAGGAGATCACACGCCTCCTAGCATCTAATACAAACTCACACATAGAAGTCCTCCTACGCAGATGTCCTCTGGAACTCATCTGAACACATACACACACTTTCACATGCACGTTTACACATCATGTAAAGATTATCCCTAAGGGACCCTGATTCAGTGATCAGTGGAGTTTTCACCAGGAAGTGATAGAATCTATGAAGCACATTACTGTAGGCTGCAAAAATTTAGCACCTACAGAATACCTCAAAAGACATACATCAGAAGCTTTCTTAAACTAGCAAATGACAAATTCTTGTACCACAAACTCAGACCTTAGAATATCAATTCAACCAACAAGTATACAAGAATTGGAGCATTTTTGACCTTCTTTATCACCTGCAGCTACTGCCACTAGCTAGCAGATACACCTAGGAGTCCTGGGAATGGCACCTTCTCCACTCTACCCCCACCCCAAGTGGCCCAGCTTCCAGCCTGGCCCCCATAGTCATCATCCAGCTAAGCAATTCCTGTGGAGAAGGGGCCACTCATCCCCAGCAATTGCCAAAACCAAGAAGGCAAACCAATCTAGTTAAAGCAGCAGAGCCTTCTGAAGGAGAGATGGGAGGTGCAATGCACCAGGCAAATCAAATTCCTTCACAACATCTTGTTTTGGGGTTTTTTGTGTGTGTGGGGGACAATGGGGGTTAAGTGACTTGCCCAGGGTCACACAGCTAGTAAGTGTCAAGTGTCTGAGGCTGGATTTGAACTCAGGTCCTCCTGAATCTAGGGCCAGTGCTTTATCCACTGCACTACCTAGCTGCACTCTTCACACCATCTTGACGACCATCTCCCCTCAGAACTAGATGGAGACAGCCCAGGACCTTGAACCCAAGAACTTGGGAAAAGCTGTGCTTCCAGTACAGAACCATCATCTTGGGAAGCAACGTCTGTGGAGGTGAGCCTGGCCACCGCTCCTGAAGGTGCTAAAGTCATACCTACTCAGAAAAGGAAGTTGTAGCCACTAAAGCCTTTGGCACTGTCAAAAGGTTCCACATCAGAAACAGATATGAGGCATTGCCCTCTGCTTGGCAGTTGCACCCTAAGGACCATGAGATCTGTCCATCTGACTTGCCAGTGAAACATTTCATATACGTTGTCTCCTCCACTAGAATGTGAGTTTCTTGAGATCAGGAACTGTCTTACCTTCCTTTATGCATTCTCAGCACTTAGCACTTGCTGTGTACACAGCAGGTGCTTAATAAATGCTTTGACCATTCTATTCATTCTTGAAATGTGTTTTTACATTGCGGACATTTCAAGATTACCCCTATTCTTCGAGAGCTCTCTTGTAACAAAATAAAACAACGAAGTTAAACTAATAATATAATAGGGACAGCTAGGTGGAACCAGGAAGGCTCATCTTCATGAGTTCCAATCTGGCCTCACACACTTATTACCTGTGTGACTCTGGGCGAGTCACTGTCTGCCTCAGTTTCCTCATCTGTTAAATGAGCTGGAGAAGGATGTGGCAAACCACTCCAGTATCTTTGCAGTAAAACCCCAGAGGGGGTCATGACTGAAACAACTAAACAGCAATAATATCTCTGAAAGTGTATGTAACATTTCATATCTATAACACCTGTCCCTCACCTTTCTATTTTATTTTTGTTGTTGTTGTTGTTGTTGTTT
The DNA here is from genome assembly GCF_019393635.1 of Dromiciops gliroides. NCBI lineage: Eukaryota > Metazoa > Chordata > Mammalia > Microbiotheria > Microbiotheriidae > Dromiciops > Dromiciops gliroides. The sequence goes on from NC_057865.1 coordinate 216,428,027, forward strand.
TGCGGGACAATGAGGGTTAAAGTGACTTGCCCAGGGTCACACAGTTAGTGTCGAGTGTCTGAGGCTGGATTTAAACTCAGGTCCTCCTGAATCCAAGGCCAGTTCTTTATCCACTGCGTCATCTAGCTGCTCCCTCACCTTTCTATTTTAGAGTTGTTTTTTTAATTAGCAGAAATCTATTTTCTCTCCCTCCTAGCACCTACCCCATTTTATTTTTAAAGAGATAGAGATAGGGGGCAGCTAGGTGGAGCAGTGGATAAAGCACCGGCCCTGGATTCAGGAGGACTTGAGTTCAAATCTGACCTCAGACACTCAACACTAGCTGTGTGACCCTGGGCAAGTCACTTAACCCTCATTGCCCCACAGAGAGAGAGAGAGAGAGAGAGAGAGAGAGAGAGAGAGAGAGAGAGAGAGAGAGAGAGAGAGAGAGAAATGAAGAAAGGAAAAACAAATTTCTTGTAACAAATAGGTATAATCAGGCAAAACAAATTCATTGGCTGAAAATAAAAATATAAACATCTCATTCTATACCCTAAATCCCTCTCAAGTGGTGGATAAAATGTGTTATACTCAGTACTCTGGAATCCTGGGTGATCATTGTATTGATCATTATTTTCACAGGTTTCAAACTTGATAGTTGTTGTTGTCATATAAATTATTTTCCTGGTCTGCTCATTTTATTCTTCATCATTTTATGAGTCTTCAAAACTGTTCAAATTGGAGCATTATCACAGACTGAACTTTTGCCTACAATTACACAACAATGGACACACATTGATAAAAATTTAAGAATAGTAAGAATAGTGTTTTTTTCTTAATTATTTTAGTAGTTTCCCCAATTTCATGTAAAAACAAATTTCAACATTTGTTTTTTAACATTTTGAGTTCCAAATGCTCTTCCTTTCCTCCCCCTTCATTGAGAAGGCAAACAATTTGATATGGGTTATAAATGTGTAGTCATGCAAAAAATATTTCCCTATTAGTCATGTTGTCAAAGAAAACATAGACCAAAAAAAAAAACCACAGAGAAAAATAAACTTTTTTAAAAGTATGCTTCCATCTATATTCAGACTCCATCAGTTCTTTCTCTGGAGATGGATAGCATTTCTTCAGAAATGTCTTGGATTATTGTATTACTGAGAATAAGTCATTCACAGTTGATCATCATACAATATTGCTGTTACTGTGTACAATGTTCTCCTGATTCTGCTCATTTCACTTTGCATCAGTTCATGTAAGTAAGTCTTGCCAGGATTTTCTGAAACCATCCTGATTGTCATTTCTTATAACACAATAATATTCCATCACAATCATATACCATAACTTGTTCAGCCATTCCCCAATTCA